>NC_138779.1:104835912-104883412 GCF_965119305.1 Pelophylax lessonae | reverse complement strand
GGACCCAAACTTCGGTTATCAAAAAACACAATTTTGAAGCCCTAAAACCCAATAAACGCCCCTAAAAAGTGCCTAGGGTTCTGGGTCATGCCCCATTAACTATTAATCACACAAAAAAAGTTCTTAAAAATTGTCATTTTTGATAAAAAAGCCAATTATTGAAAAAAAATTTTAAAAAAAAGAGAGATTTTTACTTTGGATTTAGTATCTGGGGTGTCTAAAATGTGTGCATGTGAAGTTTCAGCTCTGTAGCATGTCCAGAACCATGAAAAAAAATAATAATTTTTCAGTAGAACAGTGATGTGGGTCCGGACCCTCCTTTAACTTTAACACCTATATGATTTTTTTTTCTGGTTCTGGACATGCTACAGAGCTGAAACTTCACAGGTACACCTTTTAGACCCCCCAGACACAAAATCACACAAAAAAAGTTCTTAAAAACTGTCATTTTTGATAAAAAAAGCCAATTATTGAAAAATTAAAAAAAAAAGAGATTTTTTTATTTTTATTTTGGATTTCAGATCTGGGGGGTCTAAAATGTGTACATGTGAAGTTTCAGCTCTGTAGCATGTCCAGAACCAGAAAAAAAAAAAGATTGTTTGTATTAGAAAACTTTCAGCACAGGAGGTTGGCTCCGCTCCTGTAACACCTTGCCGGTTTAATAGAAGGCATTTTTTTGGGATCTTTGCAGTCAGGAAAAACATCTGAACGTGTGTATAGTGGTATTGTGCACAAGTTCTGATGTTTTGCCTGCCTCCAAAAACCCCCAAAAAATGCCAGCAAAAACACACCTGGGCATTTTTTTTTTTGACGCTAGCGTTTTTTTTGGCATTTTTTGGGGTTCTTTTGAGGCAGGCAAAACATCTGACCTTGTGTATAGTGGTATATATACACACATAATTATATGTATATAGACACCTAGCCATATATAGGTGTGATAGTAGCAGAAATATATTACTGTAAATGATTTCATTAGCGCAAGCATATATTTCTGCTACTATCACACCTATATATGTCTAGGTGTGTATATAAATATATGGATGTGTGTATATACACCACTATACACAAGTTCAGATGTTTTGCCTGCCTCAAAAGAACCCCAAAAAATGCCAAAAAAAACGCTAGCGTAAAAAAAAAAATGCCCAGGTGTGTTTTTGCTGGCATTTTTTGGGGGTTTTTGGAGGCAGGCAAAACATCAGAACTTGTGCACAGTACCAATATACACAAGTTCAGATGTTTTTCCTGACTGCAAAGATCCCAAAAAAATGCCTTCTATTAAACCGGCAAGGTGTTACAGGAGCGGAGTCAACCTCCTGTGCTGAAAGTTTTCTAATACAAACAATCTTTTTTTTTTCTGGTTCTGGACATGCTACAGAGCTGAAACTTCACATGTACACTTTTTAGACCCCCCAGATCTGAAATCCAAAGTAAAAATCAAAAAATCTCCTTTTTCTATTTTTTCAATAATTGGCTTTTTTTTTTATCAAAAATGACAATTTTTAAGAACTTTTTTTGTGTGATTTTGTGTCTGGGGGGGGGGGTCTAAAAGGTGTACCTGTGAAGTTTCAGCTCTGTAGCATGTCCAGAACCAGAAAAAAAAGGATTGTTTGTATTAGAAAACTTTCTGACAGGGGCTTGGCTCCGCTCCTGTAACACCTTGCCGGTTTAATAGAAGGCATTTTTTTGGGATCTTTGCAGTCAGGAAAAACATCTGAACTTGTGTATAGTGGTACTGTGCACAAGTTCAGATGTTTTGCCTGCCTCCAAAACCCCCCAAAAAAATGCCAGCAAAAACACACCTGGGCATTTTTTTTTTGACGCTAGCGTTTTTTTTTGGCATTTTTTTGGGTTCTTTTGAGGCAGGCAAAACATCTTAACTTGTGTATAGTGGTATATATACACACATAGATATATTTATATACACACCTAGACATATATAGGTGTGATAGTAGCAGAAATATATTACTGTAAATGATTTCATTAGCGCAAGCATATATTTCTGCTACTATCACACCTATATATGTCTAGGTGTGTATATAAATATATGGATGTGTGTATATACACCACTATACACAAGTTCAGATGTTTTGCCTGCCTCCAAAACCCCCCAAAAAATGCCAGCAAAAACACACCTGGGCATTTTTTTTTTGACGCTAGCATTTTTTTGGCATTTTTTGGGGTTCTTTTGAGGCAGGCAAAACATCTGAACATGTGTATAGGGGGTATACATAGACATATATGTCTGAATATATACCCCTAGACATATATAGGTGTGATAGTAGCAGAAATATATTACTGTAAATGATTTCATTAGCGCAAGCGTTTATTTCTGCTACTATCACACCTATATATGTCTAGGGGTATATATACAGACATATATGTCTATATATACCCCCTATACACATGTTCAGATGTCATGTCTGACATCAAACATGTCCTCAAAAAAGCACTGGCAGTGGCAACCCCTGCAGCATGAAAAATGCTTGCTGGTGAGAAGCCATATGCCTGTGCCAAAGCTATTCAGAGAAATTATCATTTCTCTATAGCGGTCACCCTGCTATGGAAGGGTTTTGTCACCCTGCCATAGCAGTCACTGCCAGTTAACCCTACACTACACTACGGTCCCCTTACACTTAACACTTTCCCTACAGAAACTAAATTTTTGAAGCTAACTTAAGTGTAAAGGAGCACTCTAACTACACTAGATATCCCTTTCCTCACACTAAAAATAGCTAAATGACACTTTTAAAGTAAAATTAACAGAACTGCTTCCACTCTCTTCCATGTCCAGTATAACAATGCTAGGAATATGGTGGGGGCGATCTTATATACTGGGGGCGTATTCACTAATGATTGGTCTAGGGACCCCCTCGTCACTCCAATCACATTCCTAGCATTCTCCTGCCCCCTCAATTGGCTTTTGCTAATGGTTCTGGTCCAATCACGGGCTCTTAAAGCCCATTTCCTGAAGCATTGCATTTTGGGCGGTTCTGGTTGCCGAATTCCGAACTTTTTGGGCAAAAAGTTCTAAATTTGGCCGAACCTCGAACACCCAATGTTCGGGCCGAACCGATGGTCGACCCGAACCGTTCGATCATCCCTAGTGGTTAATAAAGGATTTGTCAAAAACTGTCTCTGGGTTTTCTTACTTTTTGACACTTTTTTGATGAATGGGTAGGGGTACTATGTGTTTAAATGTGATTGGTGCGCTTTTCAATGATGAAAACTCTGTGTGTAAATAATAAAAATTAAACACCCAAAGTTGACTAAATATAAACAACAAAATTACAAAATATATATTGTTGCTTCAAATTCAAAAACTCATAAGTGATGTGACAAAATATCAAAACTATTCATGTCAATATTGAATTAAAACAATAAAATGTTCAACAATCCAATATGTAAAAAAAGGTCCAAATGTGTAAGGGAAGTGATATTCCTTCAAAATTGTGTAGTAAATAAACAAAAATGTGATACTATGTACCCTATACTTATTCACCTAGGGGGGAGCTGGATCTGGGGGCCCCCTTGTGAAAGGGGGCTTCCAGACCTCGATAAGCCCCCAGCCTGCATACCCCCACAACCACCGGTATTTCCCCACAACATTAGGCATTACCCTATGTAACAAATCCCTCTATGTTACTTCTTTTGACCTCTGTATCTTGTTTGTTTCTTCATAAATTCTATTTTTAAAAAAAACCTCTAACCCAGGGGTCCTCAAACTTTTTAAACAGGGGGCCAGTTCATGGTCCCTCAGACACTGTTGAGGGCCGGACCATAGTTTGCAAAAAAAATATGAACGAATTCCAATGCGCATATTTTATTTGTAGTGCACAAAAAACAGGAAAAACAATACAATATTTATTGTTTTAGTTATATATATATGACCACAGCGTGCCCCCTTTCAATGCAGAGTGACCACAGCGTGCCCCCTTTCAATGCCAGAGTGACCACAGTGTGCCCCCTTTCAATGCAGAGTGACCACAGCGTGCCCCCTTTCAACGCCAGAGTGACCACAGTGTGCCCCCTTTCAATGCCAGAGTGACCACAGTGTGCCCCCTTTCAATGCCAGAGTGACCACAGTGTGCCCCCTTTCAATACAGAGTGACCATAGCGTGCCCCCTTTCAATGCCAGAGTGACCACAGCGTGCCCCCTTTCAATGCAGAGTGACCACAGCGTGCCCCCTTTCAATGCCAGAGTGACCACAGCGTGCCCCCTTTCAATGCCAGAGTGACCACAGCGTGCCCCCTTTCAATGCCAGAGTGACCACAGTGTGCCCCCTTTTAATGCCAGAGTGACCACAGCGTGCCCCCTTTCAATGCCAGAGTGACCACAGCGTGCCCCCTTTCAAGGCCAGAGTGACCACAGTGTGCCCCCTTTTAACGCCAGAGTGACCACAGGGTGCCCCCTTTCAATGCCAGAGGGACCACAGCGTGCCCCCTTTCAATGCCAGAGCGACCACAGGGTGCCCCCTTTCAATGCCAGAGTGACCACAGGGTGCCCCCTTTCAATGCCAGAGTGACCACATTGTGCCCCCTTTCAATGCCAGAGTGACCACAGGGTGCCCCCTTTCAATGCCAGAGTGACCACAGGGTGCCCCCTTTCAATGCCAGAGTGACCACAGCGTGCCCCCTTTCAATGCCAGATTGACCCCAGTGTGCCCCCCTTTCAATGCAGAGTGACCACAGCATGCCCCCTTTCAATGTCAGAGTGACCACAGCTGTCAGAATGCTATACCCCGTCACTTCCGATGGCGGTACGTCATGAAACAGCTGTGAGACTCACCAGTGCACATGCGTAGACAGGACGGATTGCCGCTGTTACAGTCATCGACTCTGACAAGGTATAGCAGTCCATACAGGGGGCAGGACGGGACGGAACATTTTTCAGAGCTCACTTAGCGGAGGCGGAGCAGGAGGGTTGAAGGAGGCGGGAAGGAAGTTCGGCCGTGACATTAATACAGACCTTCTAGCCATTAAAAGGCATAAAAAAAACAAAACATATACTTAGTATTTTATATAAATTATATATATATATATATATATATATATATATATATATATATATATATATATAGGAGGAGCTACTTCGGCTTTTAATGGCTAGAAGGCCTGTATTAATGTGACGGCCGAACTTCCTTCCCGCCTCCTCTCAGTTCTACCCTCCAGCCCCGCCTCTGGTAAGTGAGTTCTGCAAAATGTTCCGCCCAGCCCCCTGTAAGGACTCGATGACGGGTGTTCTGACAGATTGCTATACCCTGTCACTGCGCAAAATGTTCCTCCCCGTCCCGCCCCCTGTATGGACTGCTATACCTTGTCAGAGTCGATGACTGTAACATCGGCAATCCGTCCTGTCTGCGCATGTGCACTGGTGAGTCTCACAGCTGTTTCATGACGTACCGCCACCGGAAGCGACGGGAGTATAGCATTCTGACAGGGTATAGCTATCTGTCAGAACACCAGCCGACGGGCCGGGCTCAGGACCCTGGCGGGCCGCATGCGGCCCACGGGCCGTAGTTTGAGGACCCCTGCTCTAACCAAACAAAGTTGAGCCTTTCCTGATGTGCAATCAAAAATTCACACATCGGGAGCACCTATGTACAAAAATGTTGACTGTGATACACAGTCCAGTCCAATCACATCCAATTGGACTTTTTCTGTAAAGTAAAAGTGTTATTAAACCCAAAACCCCAAAAATTCAAATTGCAGCTTATCAATCATTAGATGTGGGGACTGCATTTGCTTTCTGTTTTTTAGACTCTTTTCTCTTTTTTGTCACCAGGCCACCCAGCCAGTAACACACGTTGTGTATTATACAGACACTGGTCTCAATGAAAGAGCACAGGAGGCAGAACTGTCAGTCTGGGGGGGGGGGGGGGGTGTTAGATGTACTAGCAAATTTAAATACACTAACAAACTGAAGCCAAACTCCAGCTACAGCTAATACTTTATAAGCAGTTACTGTACATCAAACAGTTTTTCTCCTTTGAGATAAAGGTTCTACACAAATAAATAAAAGGTGATCATTGTAAGCACCCCTGTCAGTATTAAATGGTTTCTCTTATCCCTGTGACTGCAAGAAAGCTTGTTCTTTTGAAACAAAAATTTTGGCTGGATCACCAGATGACAATAAAGAAAAGAAAGACTGAATAAGAAAATGAATGCTGCCATTACATCAAAGAACTGGTATGCTGCAAAATAATAAAATATTTGCCTTTTGAGTTTAATATTGCTTTAAAAATTTTTGTGCTTATCCAAGAAGTTTCTTCAGTTCTTGGGTCAGAAACATACCCCATGATTTATAGCCATAGTAAGACAGCCCATAGATGATTTGATTTTATTGATTCCCCCATTAACACAGTCCGTGCCTCCTGCAGTATTTTTGTGTTCTGCTGGTAGGGAGGCACGGGGGAGCCTTCCCGGCCAGCAGAACACAATTACTCCTAGCAGCTATAGCCATTGGCAGTAATCGTATGTAACAAATCCGAAAATTTGCATGTACTCAGTCGATCGAATCTCTGCCGGTTCCTGCTAAAGGGTAGAAAATTAGGTAAAAACAGTAATAAATAGGAAAAAGTGGCAAACTGTTAAACTGTGCTTTAGCTAACTAAACCAAAGCTTTTTTTCTCAGAAAATTGGTGCAGCACCCTTTTCCGCCCCAGACCTACCTCCGAGCACCATCCCTTAATTCCTCCCCCCAGTACCACCCCTTTTAGAGAATTTTGTGGTGTTAAAAAAAAAATACTAATGGTATATCCCCCGCGCATATTGGTGTATTGTGTGTATTTAAATTAAATTTAAATCTTAAAAGAAGCAACAGCTATAGAATGGGTAAGGGATGTATCAATAATAGCCTCTAAAATCAAGGCTACCTACAGCGCTTGCTATATAATATTCCAACAATTCAAAATATGCAATATACTTCAATAAACATCATGTGATAACACTTTTTATTTGTTTTGAATACTAAGTGCAAATAAATAGGTAGATAGATAATGACTGCAGCTTTTAATCAATATATATACATCAACATCATTTTGTGGTGCCAGGTAATTTGTATAGAATGTTTTTAATGATAAACTGCAAAATATATCCCCTGCAGTCAACAACAGTTCACTTCCCTTTCACTAATAGTTCCCCCCAGCAACAATAGACAACCAACCCACAGCAACAATAGACCCCCCCATAACAAAGTTCCTCCCAAGCAAAAATAGACCCCGCCAGGAACAATAGATCTCCTAGCAGCCAACATCAATAGACCCTCCAGCTGCCAACAACAATAGACCCTCCAGCTGCCAATATCAATAGACCCTTCCCTCAACAATCCCCCCCCCCTCCTCCAGCAACAATAAATCCTCCAGCAGCCAGCATTAATTAGACCCTCCAGCACACCCCTGCATCCCTTCCTATTCCATGCATTCAGTGTTGGAGGTGCCAGAACTGCGTTCCCTTTGAAAAAAAGCCCTGAACTAGACTAAATGTCATTCACTTAGGGTTTAGATCTACTTTTAAAATCTGTTTTCTTGGAGCCTCTAAAGTATCATCGATGTCCCTGTCTTATATTTTCTATTCAGCAGAGCTGTTCTATAGGCTTTTGTTAATGCCAGACTCTTTAGGGGTGCTTTGTGGCCATGTTCCAGCATGAAATCCAGTCTTGTAGCATCTGTAATTTGCATAACATGAAAGTTGACATCTGTGCTAAAATCGAGCCCTCAACTTCTCACTTGAGCATTTCAATGGGATAATGTGCTATGTGTAGTAACAAACTGCTAATAATCACATGTTAAGCCAACACTGACAGCTCTCCCCAGGTGTGGGACATAACAAGCACAAACTAAGTGCGTTCACAGATAATAGGGCAGAAAGACCGCAAGCCGCCCTCAGCGCTGATCGCCTCAGATCTATGAAGTACAAAATTTGCTGTCTTTACAGAAGAAACAGTTTTCTGTCTGCCATCTGTGTTTGAAGTCACTGCTGCATTAAAATATATTTTATGTGTCCTCCAAAACAGGATTAGGACAAAATAGTTTCCAATGAAAACTCATCTTTGTGAGTATGAAGCAGAAGGAGGCATACATCTTCCTTTATACGCAGACAGGTTGGCAGTGCGGCAGCCGGCTCTGATCCTGCAGTGCACATATTGACCGCAGGCCACGATGATTATGTCTGTATTTATTATCTACACAGTGGGTTATTTTCTTGGTTGGATGGGTTTAAATGGCTTTTGCCTCAATGGCACCCGACAGTGCATGCTGAGGGTAACTGTGATTTCTGCAAGTCTGTCTGGTGTGTGCATGTGTTAGTGTCTGAGCATGTTTGTCTTTGTCAAGGCAGAAAGTCATTTGTAGTCTCTGTAC
The DNA here is from genome assembly GCF_965119305.1 of Pelophylax lessonae. Classification (NCBI taxonomy): domain Eukaryota; kingdom Metazoa; phylum Chordata; class Amphibia; order Anura; family Ranidae; genus Pelophylax; species Pelophylax lessonae. The sequence continues at coordinate 104,875,055 of NC_138779.1, read as the reverse complement.
AGCTCTGCACTGCATTGCTTTATGGAGCTGTACATATGCATGTCATTTCATTTAGACTAGGAAGAACAGATTGCCTTATTAGTACGGGAAATGACCACTGCTTGGCTGTGTCAGATAATTCTGATTTGTGATTCAGATTTTCAAATCTATTTTATTGTAAGTATAGAATAGTTTGTACACAGTGATTGCAAAAAATATCCATCCTAGGCAATGATATATATATATATATATATATATATATATATATATATATATATATATATATATATATATATATATATATAGATATATATATAGATATATATCTATAGATATATATATATATATATATATATATATATAGATATCTATATATATATATATATATATATATATATATATATATATATATATATATATATATATATATATATATATATATATATATATATATATATATATATATATAAAAATAGATAGATAGATAGATAGATAGATAGATAGATAGATAGATAGATAGATAGATAGATAGATAGATAGATAGATAGATAGATAGATAGATAGATAGATAGATAGATAGATAGATAGATAGATATCATGTATATATATATATATGTGTGTGTGTATATATACTGTATACACAGACTCTGCACATATAAACCAAAAAAGAGAGCCGCACTCACAGGACTTGAAGCCCAATGATGGTTTTAATCTACGTTTCGATGTGGCACAAGCTCGTCTTCCTCAGGATAACAAACAAGTGAAGCAACACAACATATGTACCCTAAAACCCCTCCCATCATTATCACCCACATGTGATGACATCAACAAGTGCAAAGTTGCAGCTAAAAACAGTCATGGGAAAATGTGCAGATTTGGGAAACAAAAAACAACAATAAACATACCTGCAAAACAGACATAAAAAAAAGAGAACAAAACTCAGGTAGCAAAGACAAAAAAAAAGACAAAACTGCATTACATAATATCATGTTGATTATGGCCGTCCATGTTAGGACCATGTTAAGTCCATGGTGCCTTGTCGAAACGTTGAATAAAACCGTCATTCTGCGTTTACCTTTCAAGACCCGTGAGTGCCGCTCTCTTTTTTGGTTTATATATATATAAATACATCTATATATATATATATATATATATATATATATATATATATATATATATATATATATAGTATATACATAGAGAGAGAGAGAGCAATAGAAATTCCACAAAACTGATGTTACAGGAGATAGTGAACAGGAGAAAAGGCAATAGGCATAAAATATAGAGAAAAGGTTCAGGTTTGTGGCAAGTACAAGAAAAATGGTCATCACTTTTCCCCAGCTTTAAAGCTCCAGTCCTAGTGTTACACTGATTTGGATGAGAAAAGTATTGACTCTCATATGAGTCAAGGGGATTGGATTACTAAAGGCAAGTAGACTGTGCGCTTTACAAGTGTAGTTGCACTCTAATGCTATAAAACTGTGTGGAGCTCAAAATTACTCCCAATTCATAAGTGTGCAAAAGTGCCGTAAGTGCATTAACCCAATATCCTCTAGGGGGCTATGTAGTGTGCTCTAATGGATCTTTTTCAGGTGCTAACATTAAGATTACCAAACCCTTTGGGAGGTGTAATCTGATGGTATAAAATGGTGCAGCGCTTAAAGTTATCCCCAATACACAAGTGCACAAAAGTGCTCTAAGTGCAATGACATAACATACAATCAATCCTAATTGTACAATATGCAAACAATCCTAGTGTTGTTATAACTTCTATAAGAAAATATTCATATAAATTATATATGAACCATATACTGTATAAATGTATATATAAATAAATAGTGCTCAAAATAAAGTCCCAATTCTTATATCCTTATGTGAAAAAATTATTATAGCAAGTCCACTGGTGCCAAGTAAAGTGCTCAGTGCTTAAAAAGTATTTTTTCCTTTAAACATCCAGTTCATGCTCCACACTGTGTATCCCCTCTTATCACCACACTCACTGGAGCAATATGACCCTTTTTTTGCCATTAGTAAGTCTACAGGACTTTAAATGGATGCCCATCCACACTGGAATGTGATGTTCCTCCTTCAAGATCACTTCTTGCTTAGCTTTTCTCTGTGTGCATGCCTGTGAGAGAAGAGAAAGAGACCCAAAGCAACCTCTAATATCGTAATTCTGTTTTTATTTAATGGTAAAAGCAATGAAAACTTCACTTACAATATAAAATGGCATGTTATACACAAGCTACACCGCACACGTTATTTCCACTGGAACAGAAATGACGCAATAAGCTCCCTGTATTCTGCAAGGTCAACTGCTCCAGAGTTTAGTAAATGAGAGTAAGCTCTGCTGACTTCCTTTATTTGATCATGTGCAAGCAAAAATGCTGTTTGTTTTTTTCTTTTCCTTGCATGTGATTGGATATTCTTTGCAAAATGAAGCTTCACATCATTTACTAAGCTCTGAAGCAAATGCCCTTGTGGAGTGGAACTGTACTTGAAAGTGCACAGTCTATTTGCCTTTAATAAATTAACCCCAGTGTGTGAACTTCAAAAAAATATTTCCTATCTTAAAATTAGCCTTCTTGCACAAAGAGGCAGACATCATACATACTTTTGCTATTAATTCACAAATGTTAAAGTGTTGTTGCAATTCTGCATTCATGTAGTATGCATTGTATCATTTAAATAATAATATTTCGTTTCATCGTTCAGCTCGGAAAGGTTTACCCCCATTCATGACCAGGCCATTTTTTGCAATACAGCACTGAGATACTTTAACTGACAATTGAGAGGTCGTGCAACACAGTGTGGACACAAGGTACACAAACAAAACTGATGTCCTTATTTCCCACAAACAGAGCTTTCTTTTGGCGGTATTTGATCACCTCTGCGTGTTTTATTTTTTGCGCTATAAACAAAAATAGACTGGCAATTTTTAAAAAAAAAAAACATTTTTTACTTTCTGCTATAAAACACATCCAGTACCCTAAAATGTCTGATGGATCACTTCCTGTCTGTAATTTTTTCGAAGGAAACACTGTGATTTGAGCAGTTTTGAGAGGCTATATAAACTAGTCTGACAATAGAGGACCTCTTGATAACTTCCTATTGGACGAAACGCGTCCGGGAGGAGACATAAGTGCTGACGTCAGGGGTCGGTAGTGGCACCCATTGTCATATGGTTTATTAATTCCTTTTATTTAACATACACATCCAATAAATACTACAATATGGAGACTTCATCTGGCTCCCAGTGAGCTTTATTTACCACAGCTACATCTTGATGGTGCGAGTTTCTGAACAGCTTTCCCCACAACAGACGGTGGATCTACACTGATTGCGTGTTTGCTGCTGTAACGCAGCAAGCTTTTCCCGTGAGTGTCCATTTCACAGGGGTGTGGTGGATGATTCTGGAGCACTGTACTGGATCACTCCTTCATTTTTCAAGTCACCACCAATTTTTTTGGAAATCTGTGCACTGAACTTCGTACTTTAACCAATACGTTTATATTGCTGATCCTAACACGGGACTGTGCATTTAAATCTATATTTTTCACTATATTGTTTTTTTTATTGTTGATTTTCATTTAAGATTGGAATTTTTCTTTCACTTTAGCACTTTTTTTGGACTTTCTTTCAATGTGTTGTCCATTTATAACGGAGCATTCACATTTTATTGTTCATTTACTTTTGGTACTACACACTTTTTCTTAAAATTATTTATACGTTTGGCATATGACTTATCTGTGTCAGCTGCCGCCCACTACAGCGCAGAGATACTCCTTTTTTATATCTATGTAATACATACAATTTATAATTCATTAGGAGTCATTTAAAGGAACAGCCCACTGTTTATTAATCTTACATTTTTATTTAAGTGATTGAATACACTTGGGGTGGTTTGCAGCAGTTTCAAACACAGTTAAGAACACATTTTTTTTCTTGGGGTATTGTAGCGGCGCATGAGTTTTTTTTAACTATATCATATAACTGGGGGCCGTAGCAGAACCATGTCCCTTATCTACATACATTGTGTTAAAAATTTTGGCTCCTTGTCATTTCAGAATGTTGGGAGGTATGGGAAACAGTTAACTTAGCAAAGTGAATATTCACTTTACATATAGAACAACATATAGTTCTTCAGTGAATCAACCATATTAGCTTACGTTTTTTGCGTAAAGGAGAAGTACAGCCAAAGCTCGTTTGGCTGTACTTCTCCTATGGATCACAGGAGTGTAGTTCGTTTTGCACTCCTGTGACCCGTTTTCAGCAAAGAGTGGTCTGAAGTCCGCTTTCTGCTGATTTAACAGAGTTGGCCCAGGCACCGCGTTATCACGCATGACCACGGAGTCAGACTCCACCTAGATCACTGAACCAACGCCCGGCTCAGCCTCTCAGCGAGCCTGTGAGAGCCTGAGCCGGCTGCTCCTGCCCCCTCTGCCGCTCAGCACCACAGTGAGCAAGGAGAAGGCAGAGCAGAGAGCTGCTGACTGACAGTCAACAGCTCTCTGCTCGGGAACTGTGAGACATGAGCGATCAGCGGTGTTTGATCGCTCAGTTCTCAGTGCAGAGGCACCGGGTGACAGATGCAGCATTGAACCGATGCTGCATCCACCTGTGAAAGTATGAATAAAAGAAAACATATTTCTCTTTTAAAGAATATTATAAACCTTTGCCTTTTGTTTAGTAAATGTAACAACCCTCCAATTTTGCTACATTACAATAATTTTAAAGTGCAACAATTGGTAATTTTGTATACCTTTTCATACTTGTGTTGCTGTGCCTAACAGATGAATAGTAAGTCATCTGTCATCTGCAATATGAGTATTTTGCACCCAGCGTAGTCAGGGTTAGTAATTGTTTGAATATGCATGTGAAAGGAAGGCTGATGCTTTTGTGAGGGGGTAGAATAGGAATACATCAGTGCCGTCTCTGCAGGAGAAATGACGGCTGCAGATAATCAGGGAGTAAAGGAAAATGGCCTCAAGCAGGCAGTCAGTCTAATCCTGTTTATAGTCAATCCAACATCATCAAAAGTTTCATAGTACAGAAAGTGCAAATGTGTTGGCATACTGTTTATTTCAGACTACATCAAAGTATTTTCCTAAGATCTCTCTAGCCATGGCAAGTTGTTGGGTGGCTGTACAAAATAATGTCAATTAGCCAAAGCATAACGTGAATGGTAACATTATTACCATTAGTTGATCATTTTAATGTCTAAAGCCAAAATTTGTCCTTTTTAGTCTTTGACAGAATTGGAAATGTTTTCAAACCCTGTGTGGTTTATATTTTGCTATAATACACCACTGAAGAGATTTCTCTCTGAAATTGAGGGGAAACCCTCTTAAAGCTGTATTCAAACCTGTTCATTGCATTCACACCTGTTCATTTCCTCAACATGCGACAAAACGCACAATTTTAGAAACGCACTGCAATCGTGGGTCATGCTTGCAGTGGCATTAAAGTCATATTAACCAGTTCTGGACCAGAAGGATTTGCCCCCTTAATGACCAGGCCATTTGTGAAATTCGGCATTGCGTTACTTTAACAGAAAATTGCGCGGCCATGCGACACTGTAGCAAAATAAAATTGATGTCCTTTTCCCCCCACAAATAGAGCTTTCTTTTGGTGGTATTTGATCACCTGTGAGATTTTTATTTTTTTTGTGCTATAAACAAAAAAGAGAGACGATTCTAAAAAAAAAACAAAAAAAAAAAAACAATATTTTTCACTTTCTGCTGTTCCCAAAAAAAAAGAAAAAATAATAATTTAAAAATCAATAAAAAAAAAGCTATATTTCTCATCCTTGTAGGCCAATTTGAATTCTGCTACATATTTTTGTTAAAAAATATTGCAATAAGCGTATTTTGATTTGATTTTTACTAGTAATGGCGGAGATTTTTAGCGAGACTGCGACATTGCAGCGGACAGATCGGACCCCTAATTTACATTTTTTACACTTTTGGGGGGACCAATGACATTACTACCGTAGTCAGTGCTAAACAAATATGCTCTGTTACTGTAATAATGACACTGGCAGGGAAGGGGTTAACCCCTTCTCTGCCAGTATCATAATGTCACTGGTCCCCCCAAAAGTGTCAAGAATGTCAGTTAAGGGTCCAATCTGTCCGCCACAATGTTGCAGTCCCGCTAAAAATCGCAAATCGCTACCATTACTAGTAAAAAAAAAAAAAATGACATAACTTTTTCCCATAGTTTGTAGACGTGACAACTTTTGTGCAAACCAATCAAAATATGCTTATTGTGATTTTTTTTTGCAAATTGGCCTAAAAGGGTGAAAACATTTTTGGGGAATGTTATATAGCAGAAAGTGAAAAATATATATTTTTTTGTTTAAAGAGCAAAAAATTAAATTTGCACAGCTGTCTATGCACTTTGCAAGTCAATTTAAAATGAATAGCAATACACCAAACAATGATACACTGCACATTAGCATGAATGATAATAATCACATAAAAGTGTGAATGTGCCCGTAGACAGTAAAAGCTTTTTTCTTTTCATATTTTCTGATGCCAAAAGTAACATTTTGTATTTCATTTTATTTTTGAGCCAAGTAACAATGGTCAGAAAGACAAATACTGAAGAGGAATCTACCTAATGGGACAGAGACAGCAATACAAATCTGACAGAGGTTCTTCCTCACTTCCTTACTCTAATACATTTGGAATTTCGGTACATATGGTTCTGCAGAATTTACTGCATGCATATTTCATTGTAATGAAAGAATGCAATAAAAGAATGAAAGTTTTTATCTTTCTGCACCAAACATTCAGTTAATGAATTCAAAATAATGCATTAAAGCAAAATACATAGTTTTATAAAATAGAGTTGTTTTGACCATCTTACTATCACTGCATTGCAACATAAGGTGGAGTGTTCGATGTCTATTTCTGTAGTGCCGTTTATGAATGTCACTCCAGAAATAGCCTTTGGGTGGTAAGTTTGCATGTTGATGGATTCCGATGACTAGGTTCACAGACACTGTGTACAGAGCCAATCTGGGTGGCTCTGTACCAAAAAAATGAAATGCTGAAAATTACCAGCACTCACATAATGTAAACAGTGTAGTGTATACATCTGTGAGCCCTCCCCTTCTTCTTACAATAGAGGAAGGGGAAGGAGGAGAAACTAAGGACTCATGCATTTACAGTATTTGTATCAGATTAGTAGCTGCAGCTGTTTTCACCTCTCCCTCCTTCACTGTATATCTCACACCACTCTGTCTTTATGTAACATGTATATTAACCCCTCCACATCCCTTATGCTGCGCATCTGAACAATAACTTCTTTATCCTCCCATTGTGTGTGACCTGCACATTATTCCCTTCACCCGTCCTCCCTTTCTGTATGCTTCATATTTTTATTCCTTTTAATGCCAGCATCTTCCTTTCCTTTATTTCCAAAAAGTTGTGGAGAAAAATAAGATTACCTTAGGGTGTCTTGGATACAAAAAGGGGTCATTGTGAGGGTGTTCGTATTGTCCTGCAGGGGCATATCTATGGTAAATAGTGCCTATGACATAAGCTAAAAGTGTGCCCCTGTTCAAACATCTGATACACCAGTTCTCGCTCACTTAGACATACTGAACAGATATACACAAGAGCTGTTGGGCCTGTAAGGTTAGTGCAGAATAAGGAATGTATAGCAGAGTGTTGTAGGATACAACTTGTACAACAAGGTGTACAGAATGAGATGGTGTGGGATAGGTAACATGCAGCATGGCACATAGAGTGAGGCAGTGTGAAATGCACAAGCATGGTATACAGATCGAGGAAGTGTGGAATGGAAACATGTAAGGGTAGGGTGGTGGTTGTTGGTCATGTCTTCCATGTTTCCTTCCTCGTTGGGTGCCAAGCAAGGGTCCCAAGAGAGGCCTACCCCAGAATGGGTTCTTCTGGGCTATGCTAGGCACCTTGTACAGGGTCACTTCACATAGGATACCTTTGTTTTGTGCCATCTTAATTAATGTCCTGGGACAAGGCTGAGGCTGCCGTGGGGGAATACTCAACCTTAGGGTGGGCCTCTAAGGTTGTACCCCATGTAAAATTACACTGCAACTGTTCTCCAGTTAACTCTTGGTTCCCCGTGTAATGCACACTTACAGTAGGAGGGACACGCTGAGCCAATGTCCACATACACCTGCCCGACATTTTCCACTACTTCTTCCTAGTAGTGTAGTGGGTCCCTCCTTGCACTCTGTGCGGGCTCTACATGTGCACCTAACTGAACTCTTGAACTTCCATATCTTAGTACAGGATGGTAATTCCTGCGGTGCAAATCTGATCCCATTGCTATGGAAGGTCAACCGCTGGTGGAAGCAGTGCCAACAGCATCTCCCCTGCTGCTAGAGGCCATTCCACCTATAACAGCTACATGCTATCAATAGGCTGCTTGTTACACTTCCATTACTATAGGTAACCCACTTGTGTTCATAATACTACTCCACTCCACATTGATATCTTCATACCCCAATATGTCAAGACCCTCTGAGTGAACTATGTGTGCCAGGTACTTGGTTTACAGACCTTTTAGTAAATTCATACCTGGCAAAAGACAACATGTCTATACTTTACTTAATAAAGGGCAACATTGACAGCTCACAATCCAGCAGATTAAGGCATTATTATTTACTAGTTCCCTGACTTTAAATACAGGCTTAAGTGCTTCCCTTGTATACCTGCTAAAGTTTTGTCCAAGCAATTACAGTCCTTCAGAGGCACTCTCGTGTAGATACAAGTCCCTCAGAGGCACACTCCAGTGCTGGAGCCTTAAAGGCGAACCCCAGATTAAGAAAACTTTATATTCTGATGCTGATAGCTGGCCTCCTTCTGCTCCTCATGGATGTGGTTCTCCCTTATGGGTACACAATTTCTCTTCTGTAAGGGGAGACTTTCTTTCTGGGCATTAGAGTGATGCTTAAACTCTCCCCAGCTACCTCCCCAGGGGTTCTCCTTAGAGGGACCCCGGACTCTCCCCAGCTACCTCTCTGGGGGTTTTTTCTCTACCGGACCACAGTCTCATATTTATATATTACAGAATTAGTGGGCCAGAGAACTGGCCAAAATGACCAAAGAACCAGGAAATGCATTAACTCCCAGGAAAGGCATTACCCTCCCAGCTAGGACAACACCTAACTAACTATTCCAACCTGCCCACACTCATACAACATGACATATAGAATGAGGTGATGTGGAATTGGTACCATGCAGCATGGCATTTAGAGTGGGGAGGTGGGAAATAGGGAACCAAAAAACCTAGATAGTAAATCATTCCAGTGGTCAAATAAACCAAACAAAAATAATTGTGAAAACCATCTGCATTATACCTCTCAGGTTTCCTATACCACGGCGGAGCTGGACGAATACTTGCTGCAGGTACAACTGCCTGAATTGGAAGCGGAGGACAGGTTGGCACTGGATGCTCCGATTTCTGCTGAAGAGATTGGGGCCGCGGTTGCCTCTTTTGCTGCCAATAAAACTCCGGGCCTTGATGGATTTCCGGTTGAGTGGTACCGCGCTTATTCGGAACTCCTCACTCCGCGTCTGTTGAACATGTATAGGGAGGCTTTCGAGGCGGGTGAGCTCCCTCCCTCTCTCCGGGAGGCCCTTATTGTCTTGATTCCAAAGCCGGGCAAGGATCCCACACACTGTGAGTCATATCGTCCTATTTCATTGATTAATGTGGATGTTAAGATCCTAGCCAAGGTGCTGTCCCGTAGAGTGAACTCGGTTATTTCTAAACTTATCCACCCGGACCAAACCGGCTTCATTCCCGGGCGCTCTACGGCGATAAATTTGCGCAGACTCTTCACGAATCTCCAGATGCCTTCGGAGGCCGTGGACACTAGGGTGGTGGTGTCCTTGGATACTCATAAGGCGTTTGATTCAGTGGAATGGCCTTACCTGTTTGCGGTCCTTGCTCGGATGGGCTTTGGCCCTACATTTATAGGATGGGTTAAGATATTATATGGCTCACCAGTGGCGCGGATTCGGGTTAATAATGTTGTTTCTGACTCGTTTTCCGTGGGCCGTGGCACTAGGCAGGGGTGCCCTTTGTCTCCCCTGCTGTTTGCCATGGCCATTGAACCTTTGGCGGCCCTACTGAGGGGGGATGGGAGGATAAAGGGTTGTAGGATAGGGGATCTGGTTGAAAAAACTTCCCTTTATGCTGATGATATGCTGCTCTATCTGGCAGATTGTACTGATTCACTGACAGCTGCGTTACAGGTGATAAATGATTTTGGCCGATACTCCGGGTTCAGGGTCAACTGGACCAAATCAGTGATTTTTCCATTTGATCCTACCATTATCCCTACGATCCACACTCCGCATCCGCTTAAGGTAGTCTCCTCATTTAAATATCTGGGGGTGACGGTTCAACAGCCGGTCAGCTCCTACGTGGACCATAATATTACTCCGCTGATTCAAAGACTTAAGTTGACGCTGTCCACGTGGACCAAGTTGCCCCTGAATTTGATGGGAAGGGTCAATATTTTTAAAATGGTATACTTACCCCGCTTTCTGTATCTATTTTGGCAGGCTCCGGTGTACCTACCCAAGTCTCTTTTTAGGGTTATAGAGTCTCTATTACTAACGTTTATTTGGGGGGGGAAGCCGGCGAGGATATCACTCCGGACTCTGCAGCTCCCTGCTACTGCTGGCGGGCTGGCGGTCCCTGACCTTCAGGCGTACTATCTGGCGGCCCAATTGACCCATGTACATGCCTGGTTCTTCCCGGACCTCCCCAATGCTGCGGTTACGACCGCGGCAGCGGTGATGGGTTCCTATGAGGCCCTTCTCAACTCCTTATACCGGAGGGGTCCCTATCCGTTGGGGGGTGCGGAGATTCTGAAGCTTTCATATAAAATTACAATGATCTGCAACAAACGTATTGGGGGTTCCTCCTTTAATAATTCGCCTAATGCTCCGCTGTGGTATAACCCTGGTCTCCCTGAATTGTACAAGCTATCTGATCCCCGAAGGTGGGCGTCCTTTGATCTGAAGTATGCTCATCAACTGTTCGAAGGCCATGAGTTCAAGTCGTTCCCAATCTTGAGGCTGGAGCTGGGGGTTCCCTCTTCTTGCTGGTTCCTGTACCAGCAACTTAGGCATGCAGTGGCGGTACAATTTGGTCTTAGAGGGGTGCACCTGGCCGTGGCCCGCCTGGAGAAGGAGCTCTTGGCTGACGATCACTGTAAGCTTATTTCCAGATATTATGCTCTGATCAGTCTGGATAGAGACGGTAGGATGGCCAAAATTAGGGAAAGGTGGGGCAGGGACTTGCCACAGTTGGAGGAGGAGGCGTGGGATGAACTACTGGAATCCCAGTTTGAAGGGATTATTGCGGCAGGTGATAGGGTGATTCAGCTTAATTATTTGCACAGGATTTATTACACTCCGCATAGACTACACTGTATGGGTAGGCTCCCTTCTGCTGCATGTTCCAGATGTCAGGCCCCTAGGGGGGACTTTTTTCATATGGTGTGGACCTGCCCTATGATTCAGGTCTTTTGGAAAGGGGTCTGTCGTCTAATGGAGGGGAAATTGGCTCTTCCGAATATTTGTTCTCCGGATAGGTGCCTCCTGGGCAACTTGTCAGAGGAGAGCCTTGGCCAGTCTCAGAGGGTACTGACTAGAATTTTGTTCTTTTATGCCAAAAAATTGATTGCGCTACGGTGGAAGAGTCCTGACCCTCCCTCTGTGGAGGCTTGGGTCTCTATTGTCAATGGCGCTCTACCTCTTTATAAACTTACCTATCTAGCTAGGGGTTGCCCCAAAAAATTTAACAAGCTTTGGTTGGTATGGGTGAACTCGGTCTCAGGCTCCTTGGAGGTGTAGTTGGGCGGTCCCCATGGAGAGCCTATGTTACGGGGGTTGGCCAGACATTGGCCTAGTCCTGTGCGATGTGCTATTATGCTGGTACTACTGTTAGATTCGGGTTCTATATGGTCGGATGGTTGGGTAGGGAGGGAGGGGGGGGGCGGGTTTGGGTTGGTTATTTTTCTGTTGATTCCATTCCTTGCTGTTTTATTGTGATGGCTGTTTGGATGGTATGTACTCCTGGTTTGTATCTGCTATCGTTTATTATTTGATCTACCTGTTATTCGTTGTCATTGGTTTGGAATTACTGTTTGTGTTTTTTTTTTTTTTATTTTATGCAAATACCAATAAAATACCTTTAAAAAAAAAAAGAAAACCATCTGCATGCACACTAAGTGATATCAGCTTAGTCACACATAACTAAAAATACTGTGTTACATTATAATTATAGTGCAAATAGTAGTGAAATAGCAAAGAAACTTGTTAACATTAAAAAATAGAAAACATATAAAAATGAAAAAAAGTCCATGTGATGATCCCTTGTGCTCAAAGTCCATGTAATGATGGTGCCGCAGGCAGAATAACAGAACAAACATCTTATATTACTATCTATAAATAAATAAGACAAAATTAACACTTGGACTTGCAATGGTATAATGGGCCTTGGCCATTTATTAAATATTTTAAATGACAACCAAAATATTTTAGCTCAGCCCCAAGGCTCGAACTAACCATGTACATTCACATAAAAATGTAGTCCAGTCACAAAACTCGAACTACCCAGTTGTAAACTATTAAAAACACAAACCCATACATTGGGCAGAGCAAGAAAACAAACATAAGGGAGGGAGGGAGGGACGAATTCTCTTGCTCCGCTCCCAGCAACTGATTTTTGACAGTTGCTGCAGCAGTTTATATAGGCAACATTTTTTTTTTTTTTTAAAAGGTTTGAAAACTGTCCAATCCTTGGACTGTATGTTTTAGCCAATTAGCTTGTCACTTAATTGACCAATCTTGACCCTTATATAAAAAACTACTCCTATTGTTTGAATACCAAATCTTTTTTTTTTTTTTTTTTTTTTTTATCATGCCACGGCCCCATACATGCATGGCAGGTACCTTGACCCGCCATGCATCTCATTCTTTACAGAGAAATCAAATAAATCAGTGTATCATCCCCCAGTGTAATAAAAAAATGAATGTATGGATGCTTGCCAGAGTTCCATGACCTCCTAAATTATTAGAGAGGTCATAACTAGCATTAATAGAAGCTTCCTGGCACACATAAGACACACAACTTGATAGTAGATCAAATGCGAAACCACCCAAAGATGTCAGATTGTTTCCATATTAGGCCAAAGAAGACCCCCCAGGGCTGGTTGACAAGATTTCCTATGATGCCAAAATCCCTTCCACTTGCCACTCAAAAAAAGCATAAAAGGGGACCCATGCTCCATATAGTATTGTCCTCAGGTGCAAAATACCTGTTACCTGTTAGTCAGTGATACCAAATCAGAAATATATAGCTATATATATACATAGTTACATAGTTACATAGTTAGTGAGGTTGAAAAAAGACATCAGTCCATCCAGTTCAACCTATGATGTGTGTGTGTGTTTGCTTTTAACCGTACATTTTATACCCCTGTATGTTGTGGTCTTTAACCTTCCTAGCGGTATTCCCGAGTGTGACTCGGGGTAAGATTTTAGTGCCAAAAGCGGTAACCCCGAGTCACACTCGGGGTAGCGCTAAGAAGATCGCTGGATGCTGGAGGAGGTTTTACTTACCTTTTCTCCGGGATCCAGCGAAGACTGCGGGCGGTATGCGGCGGCGGAGCTTCCTCCCGATCGTCTGCGAGCCCCGGCTTCCGTCTCCGGCGACGTGACATCCGCCGGGGGGTGGAACCGGCGGCAAATTCAAATGTAAAATGCACCAAACACACTGATATCATTCAAAATAAAATAAAATCACTGTATATATATATATATATATATATATATATATATATATATGTATACATAATATATCTATACATACATATATATATATATATATAATATATATAATAAATGTATACAGTTGGTTTGGACTGCTCATTCACAAGAATTACATGCAAAATAATGGTACCGCTTTCAGCACCTAAAATCCAAAAGAATCATACCGCCAGGGAGGTTAAGGTGCCCATCTAATAGTTTTTTGAAACTATCAATGCTCCCTGCTGATACGACTGCTTGTGGAAGAGAATTCCACATCCTTACCGCTCTTACAGTGAAGAACCCCTTACGCACTTTAAGGTTAAACCGCCTTTCCTCAAGTTTTAGTGAGTGGCCACGTGTCTTATTGTATCTCCTTTCTCTGAATAGTTTGTTCCTTATGCTAGGGTCGCCAGTACAGTATTTGTACATTGATATCATATCCCCCCTCAATCGTCTCTTCTCCAGAGAGAATAGGTTCAGTGCTTGTAGTCTTTCCTCATAGCTGATGTCCTCCATTCCCCTAATTATTTTTGTTGCCCTTCTCTGGACTTTCTCCAGTTCCAGCACATCCTTCCTGAGGACCGGTGCCCAGAACTGGACAGCATACTCCAGATGTGGCCGGACCAGAGTCTTGTAGAGTGGAAGAATAATCTCTTTATTTCTGGAGTGAATCCCCTTTTTTATACAACCCAGCATTCTGTTGGCTTTGCTTGCGGCGGCTTGGCATTGCATGCCACTGCCAAGCCTGTTGTCTACCAGTACCCCCAGGTCCCTTTCCATCCTAGACTCACCCAGAGGTTCCCCCCCTAGTGAGTAGCTTGCTTTCTGGTTTCTGGCCCCCAAGTGCATTACTTTACATTTTTCAACATTAAATCTCATCTGCCATGTAGTTGCCCACCCCGTTATTTTGTTCAGGTCTGCTTGCAAGATTTCCACATCCTGCATAGAAGATATTGGCAAGCCTAATTTAGTATCATCTGCAAATACTGAGATTGTACTAGATATCCCCTCCTCTAGATCATTTATGAATAAATTAAACAGGATTGGTCCCAGGACAGAACCCTGGGGGACCCCACTTTCCACACCCGCCCAATCCGAGTACTCCCCATTAATCACCACCCTCTGTACTCTCCCCTGGAGCCAGTTCTCTATCCAGGTACTCACCTTATGGTCCATACCTACCTTCCTTAGTTTGTACAGTAAGCATTTGTGGGGAACGGTGTCAAAGGCTTTTGAAAAGTCCAGATACACCACATCCACAGGCTTACCTTTATCTAAGTGGCAGCTCACTTCATCGTAGAAGGTTAATAGATTGGTTTGACACGAACGATTTTATTGAGATCAAATAAGACTCAAGATGGTTGAATCAAAATGACCTGATTTATTATTCCGTGTCTGAGTTTAAATATACCATATGACGTATAAAAAGTAGGTTGTATTATCATCTGACGTATAAAAAGTAGGTTGTTATTAAGATCTTTTTATCCAATCAAGGTTAGCAATTTATTATGGTAAGCATAGGGTTAATACATAGTCTATATTGTGATGTCTGTGATTTTCATCAGGGAATTTTCCGGGGACTTTTGGTTCAGATATAAATTGTTCTCTGGTCAAGATGTTCAGACGGAGTTCCTCTTTATGAGAGATACGGAATTTTGGAAGTTGCAGAGTATCTCAGCTTATCAGCTATATTTTTTAGCTTTTGAAAGCTCATGATACATGTAAAGAAAATCAAGAGAGACAATAGATTAATACTGTGCAGACATTTTGTACAAGCAGAGCAGCCATCTTGCCACCTCAGTGTGAACCAGATACCGCAATTTTATTAAAACCTAGAAACTGCCATTACACAGGAAAAAAGTCAGATACAGCGCTATATAATCACATCAACACGAAGGACACATCCAGATTGCAATAAATTCATGAGAGAGGCCCCGCCCTGGCAGGTTTAGTCAAATATGACATTCTCAAAGGACTCAAAAGGTTATGGTTTGACAAAGGTGTGTGTTTTTGTCATGAAACTCATACCCATGCTCCCTGATGAAGTGATGTTATCCTCTTACTTTTCTGAAGCTAGGCCGATTTTCCCCTGGCCAGCATATGATGCACAGAATTAAGCTAGTGGCTTGAAGCTTGCTTTCCATCTGAGAATCCTCCCAGAGGTTCTTCACATTTACCAGCATCTTCCTCGTCCATATCCACATAGCTCCAGTCGCTTCTCTGATAATCTCTGCGTATTACACCAACAAACCAAAGGAAGTCAGAGAGCAGCCATCTAGCTGGTGTCCCACTCTGCATTCTACTGACCTCTGCAAAGCTTGAGCTGCTTGCCTGCCAAGCTCTGCATATTACACCAGCCTCTTGCCAAAAGTAAATAGAAGTCAGAAGATCCTCCCTGTAAGGGGCGTGGCTGAGGATATGGCGCCGTGAGACAACTCGTGGCGGGGCTCCGTGTGCGCTGGTGAGCGGCCGCTCTGGGGAAAGAAGCCGGCGTTCCCTACAGGACACAGCAGTTGCTCAATCCAGAGGAGTGAGGGGAGAGAACGGGAGTCAGACAGCCTGGTGAGCCAAAGGAGCAACCCGGGATCCGTATCGCCCTGCTGTTAAACACAGAGCCGAATCGATCCCTGGAGGTCCGCAGCGAGCCGTACCTAGTTAGAGGAGAGTCTGATGCCAAGGTGATCAGAAGCAGCCCCAGACATCACTTCGGAACTGTAAGTGAATTTCCTTAAAATAATATTTCTCTAAAAGGGGGAACTGACTCCTGAGAAAACAGCCGAAGCAATACACTGGGTGGACAAAAGCTGTATTCTGGTCTATGAGTGGGGAAGGGGAGAGAGCGGCTGTTAACACGCCGGTGAGACATACAGACGTTTCTCAGTACTTTATTCGAACCCCCCCCACACAAGAAGAAAGTGTTTCTTATTCCAAAATGGCACAGACACGCTCGGGGTCGGCTAATATAAATGCCTCAAAAAAAACTGGCAGTAATCAACGGGAACCTGCTGAAATCCCATTAGGGAATCTCAATCAGCAAGGGACGGACAAAAACACGCAGAGAACTGACTCCCCTACCCCCCAAAACTCCCGAACACAGGACAGTTTAAACGTGGAGTTGAAAGACTTATTGGCAGCTATACCCACAAAACAGGACATGTCGGAAATGGCATCCTCAATTGTCCTGGCATTGACACAAGAAATCAATTCTCTTAAAGGACAGATGGATGCAATGTCTAAAAAAATAGAAACGGTGGAAGTGGAGACAAACGCTTTAAATGCTAGAGTGGTTCATATGGAAGACACACATAAAAATTTTGCTAGGCAATTACTGATCTTGAAACTCCAACAAGACGATGGGGAGAACAGAAACAGAAGGAACAATATACGCCTTCGGGGGTTAACGGACGCAGTGCAAGGCCCAGATTTAAAAACTAAAGTAATGGCTATATTAAATATATTCTTAGAAACCACTCAAAATGAGGAGATAGAAATAGACCGAGTCCATCGGGTTAAAGCCCCCAGAAGCATGGGAACAGACTTTCCCCAGGACGTCCTTATAAGGATCCATTACTTTTCAATTAAGGAAAGAATTATGAAAAACGCATGGAGAAAAGGCCCACTTGATTATGAAGGTTCAACAATACGGCTGTTACCGGACCTATCAAGACAGACACTTAGGATGAGAGCAACCTTAAAACCAGTTTTGGAAACCATACAGAACGCTGGGGCCAAATACTATTGGGGCCACCCTTTCCATTTAATTGTGGTTAAAAAAGATAGTTCTTACATTCTACGGTGGCCGGATCAACTACCGGGTCTTTTTACATTTCTCGGAACCCCCCCTGTAGTGGTGCCGGACTGGCTGGAGTTGCAGGAATACAAAGACTCCCTGGGGCTCCATATGCCCGGGAAGGGCCTATAAGAAGGGGCTAACACCCCGAAAGGGGTGAGACCCCACATTGGGCCGTGGAAATGAAGTACACACCGAGGGGGATTCACCCCCGAATAGAGGGACCTAAAATGTTGTGTTTTCTGTTTTTGATTTCCCTTTTTAGCCTAGAGGGAACAGGTAATATGGCTTGGGGAGCAGGAATAGCACGAAACAGACTAGAATTGGGTATTTTGTACCGACCATAAGGGGGGGATAGACCTTTAATTGGCCAGATAAACAATTGGATAATTCCCCCTCAATGAGGGACCATACGTATTGGGCTTAAATCAATCTTTTTAGACATCTTTCGTGCTGTCCTGCTCTTCATAAATAAGTAAAGTCGGAGCGGCTGCTCGCCGGTCCTCAGGGAGCAACGCTTATAGTTTGAAGTGGGAAGACTATTGTATTGGGTTGTTTTTTCCTGTGATTTCTTTTTCATTTTTTTCTTTTGTCTTCTCGCTTCCTATAAATAGTATAGGTCCCACGGAACGACCTTCTCACTCGCCCCGAGAGTAGATAAGTGCATAGTTGCGCTTCGGTCAAGGTTTGACAATTAGGGAAAACAGGAGATTAACAGTGAGGATCGAGCATTGATATATCCCATCCCTCCATTTTTTTTTTTTTTTTCTCTCTCTCCCTCCCCTCTTTCCCCCCCCCCCCGCCCCCTTATATTGAAAAGGTGGAATAAGTTAAAGTTACTGGGGATTGAGGAGGGGGAGGTAAAATGGCCAGGGCGGGCAGAGCAGGTTTAAAGATGACCTCATTAAATGTAAGGGGTCTATCTACCCCCGAAAAACGCATGCGGGTATTGAATGACATAAGAAAGGGCCATACGCAGGTAGCCTTCTTCCAGGAGACATACTTTAAAACTGATAATATACCTAAACTGTGCAATAGATTTTATCCATGGGCATACCACGCCCCCTCACCAATATCAAAATCAAAAGGGGTCAGTATGGTTATAGCGAAGGAAGTAGACTGGATACACCGGGAATCAAAGATAGATCCACAGGGAAGATACCTTATGATAAAGGGTACAGTGGGACAAAAGGTAATAACACTGATCAATGTATACTTCCCAAATGTGAATCAATTAACATTTTTACAGCAGCTATTACCGATGATCCTTGATTTTCGGGAAGGAACACTGATAATGGGCGGAGACTGGAATTATGTGGCAGAACCCCTACTAGACACTTCACGAGGCTCCTCCCACCTGTCTTATGCAAAACTCAATGGTCTGAGAAAAGAACTTTCTCTTCTCGATTTGATTGATCCGTGGAGGATTATGCATGCAGGTGAAAAGGACTTCTCGTATTTCTCCGCATCGCATAACATGTATTCAAGGTTAGATAGATTCATGATCCCTCAGAGTGAACTGGGAAGGGTTAAAGCTACTGCAATTGGAACGCCTATTATGTCGGACCATGCTCCAGTACACATAGTACTGGATTTGGACTCTGTACCATCAAAACCCCCCACATGGAGATTAAATGAATCCCTTTTACAATCCACGGAAATAAGAACAGAAGTAGAACTCGCTTTGACAAATTACTTCAAAGAAAATAATGGAACGCAGATGTCACCGTCTATGACGTGGGAAGCACATAAATGTGTTATTAGGGGGACGTTAATGATGTTAGGATCACGGCGTAAAAAAGAATATGAAAAGAGAATATCGGAATTGTTGACACAGCTAGGAAAACTTAGTTCAATGCATAAAAAATCATTAGCGCAGGTACATTTGCATGATCTTACTAAAACTAGAGAAGAACTAAATACCCTTCTATATCAAAAAACAATCAGAAGTTTAACACTCATGAGGAGGCAAATATATGAATTCTCCAATAAACCGGGGGCCATGTTGGCAAGGGCGCTACGTGGACCTCAAAAAAAAACAACAATTGCTCAGATACAAACAAAAAAGGGTGAGAAAGTTGTAAGGATAGAAGAAATTGTGAAGGAGTTTGGTAATTTTTACCAATCTCTTTACAATATAAACACAGGGGGAGAAGTAGATAAAGGAGACAGAGATCAAGTTATAAGAGCAAGGGAATATGTGGAATCTTCTGGGATGCCCTCACTAAAGAAAGAACAAATAGAGGCAATGGAAGGAGACATTTCAGAGGAAGAATTAGATTATGCTATAAATCAAAATAAACCCCACAAAGCTCCGGGCCCGGACGGTTTAACCTTACCATACTATAAACAGTTCTGGTCCCAGTTAAAACCCCCCTTATTAGCTCACTTCAATAACATTTCTAAAGGAAATCAGGTCCCTAGAGACAGCCTTCGAGCATACATTTCCTTAATACATAAAGAGGGTAAAGATCCCTCCTTATGTGGAAATTACCGCCCTATTGCGTTATTAAATCTGGACACAAAACTTTTTGCTAAGATCATTGCAAATAGAATTATAACATATATCCCACAGCTAGTACAATTCGACCAAGTGGGATTTATCCCCTCAAGAGAAGCAAGGGACAACACAACCAGAGTAATCGATCTCATATCTTACGCCCAGCGCACACATAGGCCCCTAATGCTCCTATCGGTGGATGCCGAGAAGGCCTTTGACAGGGTGGCCTGGGATTTTATCGAGGCCACCCTGTCACATATTGGGCTGGGAGAGGGAATGAGAACAAATATCATGGCATTGTATTCTGGACCTACAGCTGCAGTGAATGTAAACGGATGGAGATCAGATTTTTTCGAAATCAAAAACGGAACAAGGCAAGGCTGCCCGCTGTCGCCGTTAATCTTCATCCTGACGCTAGAGCCTCTTTTGTGCTTAATCCGCAAAAACACAGAGATCAAGGGGTTACACATGGGGGGAGGGTACCATAAATTAGCGGCCTATGCGGATGACCTAATTTTCTTTACAACAAACCCAGTACAGGAGCTGCCTTTAATTTTAGAAACAATGCAGAAATATGGGAAATTTTCACAATTTAAAGTAAACCTAGCAAAATCAGTGGCAATGAATATTACAATTCCAACGGAGATTTGGAGGGAACTGCAGCCCTCTCTTTCCCTTCAATGGACAACAAAGTCATTTATATATCTAGGAGTGCATATCACACCCCGAACAGAAGATCTATTTGAGGCTAACTTTCCCCCTTTCTTGAGAACACTTAAAAAAGATATTTTGAAGTGGCAGACCCTGGCTTTGACGTGGTTTGGTAGAAGCAGCTCTTGGAAGATGAATATACTCCCAAGAGTGCTCTATTTATTACAAGCTCTGCCAATAGAAATTCCAGAATATTTTTTTATGCAAATGAATACCTTGATGAGAACTTTTGTCTGGGCTAATAAAACTCCAAGAATAGGAATAAACATTCTTACCCGGCCTAAAATCCAAGGGGGGATAGGTCTGCCGGATTTGAAACGCTATCACAGGGCAATACATCTTACAAGGGTGCTTGACTGGCATTGCAATGAGAAAGCTAAACAATGGGTAAGCTTGGAAAATGCGTTGACAGAAAGCCCAGTTCCCTGGGGCCCTTGGGTACCGATATCTTCTGGCGACCCTATCTTCTCGCACCCGACGATAGGGACTACAATGAAGGTATGCAGAAGTATACAAAAAAAAGTACAGATTGCACCTCCAATATCCCCTATGTTACCATTAGTAGGAAATAGAGAGTTCCTGCCGGGTCATAATAAGGGCATGATCAGAATCCTATCACAGAGAGGGAAAACACGACTGGTAGATATATGGACGCAAGAGAATCCCCCTACGGTGAGAGAGATTATGACCGGGTCAGAGGAAACGATGGATATATTTTCTGCGTTCCAAATTAGACATTATTTGGTGAAATTACAGAAACAGGGATATTCCCCTCGGCCCCTGACATCTTTCGAAACTCTATGTAAAGGAGGTAATACAATTCCACATGCTCTATCGTTCTTTTACTCCCTTCTGACCAAGGAACAGGACGAACAAGCATTACCCTTTATGGTCAAATGGGAAAGAGAACTAGGAACTAATTTTAACCCGCAACAAATAAAAAAAATATTAGCACTCGCACATAAGGCCTCTATAGCTAATAGATACCAGGAGATTAGTTATAAAATTATGACGAGATGGTACAGAGTCCCAGTAGTATTGCATAAGATGGACAAAAAAAAAAACCCTGACAATTGTTGGAGATGCGGAGAAACGGGGGGATCAATGCTTCATATCTTCTGGTCTTGTCCCCGGATCAGAGGCTATTGGTCAGAGATAGCGAGAGTGATTAAGGATCTCACTACAATCGAGGTGGGAGAAGATCCGGCTTTATGCCTATTGCACTTGACAAAGTTATCAACCAGGAAATATAGAAATTCCCTGTTGATCCATTTGCTTAATGCGGCCAAGGCGTGCATCCCTGGGGTATGGAGACAAATTACACCTCCATTATTACAAACTTGGTTCGCTAAGGTAAACGAAATATACCGGATGGAGACATTAATAGCAGCACGTAACAGTAGGGAGGAAAAAGCCCGCATCTGCTGGCAGCCCTGGACCATTTATACAGCCTCGGAAGAGTACCTGAGACTGCGAGAAGAGGAGATGGGAAACGGAGGGTAGGGGGGAATGTCGTTTTTCTTCTTTTTTTTTTTTTTTTTTTTTTTTTTCTCTCTTTTTGCAGGATGGGATATATCAAGTGTATCAATTATTTTAATTAGGAGAATAGTTATGGAGGATAGGAGATTCAAAGTGTCTGGGGGAATATGAAGGTGGAGTTTTTTTTTTTTTTTTTTTTTTTTTTTTTTTTTTTTTTTTTTTCCTAAACACTTGGGGTAACTGAATAGTAATATACTGAAGGGGAAGAGATAGTATATTTGATTTATGGTTTTAATATGTAATCACGTTTATGTTCTGTTAGATTTGTATTTTCCACTGGGTGGAATGTGGTAAGGATGAAGTGTATCACTAATAATTGATGTGCAGGGAGGGGGGGTGGAACAAATGGGTAGGTGCTTGTTTGACCTACCCCCCCCCCCCCCCTTTTTTTTTTTTTTTTTTTTTTTTTGCTCACTTTTTGAGCACTAGGGGTAACTAAATAACAAACATATGGAAGAGAAAGAGAGAGCACATTTTGACTTATGGTTTAACATGTAACCACATCTATGTTTTGTTAAGATTTGTAATCTTCACCGGGTGGATTGCGTTTTGAAAGTAGGGTATCACTACTCACTGAAGTGAAGGGGAGAAAGAACAAAGGGGTAGGATTTTGTTCAATCCTACCCCTTTTTTTTTTTTTCTTTTTTTTCTCTCTCCCCCTCTCTCTCTCCCCCACTTCTGTAGAAACTTGGGAGAATCTCCTTTAGGGATTTATATGTTGATCAGAATGGACATTTATGCAGTAAGCTTTCTGAATATTATGAACATCAGATATTGTTTGTATGTGAACGTGTTGTGTGGAAAAATAATAAAATATTGGAATTAAAAAAAAATAGAAGTCAGAAAGCAGCCATATAGCTTGTCTTGCACTATGCAGTTCTCCTAGAGGTTTTTCACATCGCAGCTCCAGCCGCCTGCCTGCCAAGCTCTGATTGTTACACTTGCCGCTTGCCTGCTGACTTCTGCATACTCTAGTTTGTTCCAGAGATGCACACCTTCCCTAATTGTGACATACCTAATGCAGTGAGTGCATGATTTTATTACTTTTTTTTTTTTTTCTTATTTTTTAATAAACAGCTTACGCTTAGTTAATGGCAGCTTTTTTTTGTTTTATTTTTATATGTGCATTAGGTTTTTTAAGACTGGTCTTTAGGGGAGCTGCAACCCTCTGCCTTGTTTGGGTGCTTCCCTCTTGGAGGGGTTGGAGAAGAGTTAGGGACCTTTCCAAGCTGGAAACCAAATGGATCCATACCCTTGGTACATGTTGTTCAGCAGGTTTGATCATTGAACTGGATATAAACTGTTTTATTAGTGATTATTAGCCAGCATACAGTCACTTTTTTCTCCCTGGCCTAATGATATTTTTTTTTCTGTTATACATAACTTGTCATTGATTTTATTGGTAACTTTTAATGTGTATATATACAGTATCTCACAAAAGTGAGTACACCCCTCACATTTTTGTAAATATTTTATTATATGTTTTTATGTGAAAACACTGAACAAATTACACTTTGCTACAATGTAAAGTAAAGGAGTGCACAGCTTGTATAACAGTGTAAATTTGCTGTCCCCTCAAAATAACTCAACACACAGCCATTAATGTCTAAACTGCTGGCAACAAAAGTGAGTACACCCCTAAGTGAACATTTTCAAATTGGGCCCGAAGTGTCAATATTTTGTGTGGCCACCATTATTTTCCAGAACTGCCTTAATACTCTTGGGCATGGAGTTCACCAGAGCTTCACAGATTGTCACTGGAGTCCTCTTCCACTCCTCCATGACGACATCACAGAGCTGGTGGATGTTAGAGACCTTGCACTCCTCCACCTTCCGTTTCAGTATGCGCCATATACTGTTCGAATCTCGTCCGGTTCAGCAAGAACCAGCGAAGATCCGAACCATTCATGGCAGGCTGGATGTACCAATGTAATCATTTGATCATAATGGGTACAACCAGCCTGCTGGATTCTCTTGTGATTATCACTAGTGGCTGCTATAGCCACTAGCAATAATCACTGTCTTCTCCCGGCAGGGGCGGCTTACCCACTTTTGTGGGGGGTGGGGAGGGCTGCTCAATCTCGATAGTCTGGTCAGACCGAATACATAATAAACAGGCAAAAAATTCCCACCCCCCACACACACCTGTACTCAATCAGTGTCCACCATCAAGTGGATATAGGAGGAGTCCCCTGTAGTGCATTTGCACATCTCTCCCAGCAAGGAGTATTATCTCCAAGGGTTTGAAAGGCTGGATTCATCTCTTTTTCATGGATAGTGTAGGACCCACTGATAATGGGGTACTTTGACGCAGTAGTGGGCTTGAGCACTATATGGCCATATGGTGGGACCAAACCCCCATTTTTATTTATGGACTCTCTTCAGATTTGGTAGTAATTTCTTTTGCATTTGCGCGCTATTCTTTTTTAATATACATGTCTTTTGGTTCATAGCTGCAGCAGCTTTGGAAATACATGGGTATGCTCCCCCAAATTTTTTGCCTGTTTATTATGTATTCGGTCTGACCAGACTATCGAGGTTGAGCAGCCCTCCCCACCCCCCACACACACCTGTACTCAATCAGTGTCCACCATCAAGTGGATATAGGAGGAGTCCCCTGTAGTGCATTTGCACATCTCTCCCAGCAAGGAGTATTATCTCCAAGGGTTAGAAAGGCTGGATTCATCTCTTTTTCATGGATAGTGTAGGACCCACTGATAATGGGGTACTTTGACGCAGTAGTGGGCTTGAGCACGATATGGCCATATGGTGGGACCAAACCCCCATTTTTATTTATGGACTCTCTTCAGATTTGGTAGTAATTTCTTTTGCATTTGCGCGCTATTCTTTTTTAATATAAATGCATGAGTATACCTTAACACATCAGAAATAGTTGTTCAGGTGTATTTTTACCTGCATTGCAGTGCGTTGACAACCAATCTGAACCAAATAAGTTTATCTTGGTCTAATCAGACCAGAGGACATGGTCCAAGTAATCCATGTCTGCAGTCTGCTTGTCTTCAGCAAACTGTTTACAGGCTTTCTTGTGCATCTGTAGAAGAGGCTTCCTTCTGGGACAACAGCCATGCAGACAAATTTGATGAAGCGTGCGGCGTATGGTCTGAGCACTGACAGGCTGTTCCCCCACCCCTTCAACCTCTGAAGCAATGCTGTCAGCACACATACATCTATTTCCCAAAGACAACCTCTGGATATGACGCTGAGCATGTGCACTCAACTTCTTTGGTCGACCATAGCGAGGCCTGCTCTGAGTGAAACCTGTCCTAGTAAACCGATATATGGTCTTGGCCACCATGCTGCAGTTCAGTTTCAGGGTCTTGGCAAACTTCTTATAGCCTAGGCCATCTTTATGTAGAGCAACAATTCTTTTTTACAGAGCCTCAGAGAGTTCTTTGCCATGAGGTGCCATGTTGAAGTTCCAGTGACCAGTATGAGAGAGTGAGAGCAATAACACCAAATTTAACACACCTGCTCCCCATTCACACCTGAGACCTTGTAACACTAACAAGGCACATGACACTGGGAGGGAAAATGGCTAATTGGGCCCAATTTGGAAATTTTTACTTAGGGAGGTACTCACTTTTGTTGCCAACGGTTTAGACATGAATGGCTGTGTGTTAAGTTATTTTGAAGGGACTGCAAATTTACACTGTTATACAAGTGGTACGCTCACTACTTTACATTGTAGCAAAGTGTAATTCCTTCAGTGTTGTCACATGAAAAGATATAATAAAATATTTACAAAAATGTGAGGGTTGTACTCACTTTTGTGAGATACTGTACATTGCTGTCTATATCTCATCACTTGCAGTGACATTTGATCAGATGGACAAGGAAATGCTGCAACTGTTAAGCAGAGGCATCTAGTGACCTGAGCTAGCTTTCTGTTCTTATTTAAAGTATCAGGACCTGTGTCTTGGTTTGTGTAATATCTTATAGCATCTATTAAGGGATTCACTTGAACAGAAAAGAGCCACACTACAGCTAAATTATGCTAACTACCATGTCATGCCCTTCCACTTATGGCAAAGATTATGAACTTGCCTTCCATGCTAAATAAGCAATATCTTCCAGCAACAGTTTGTAAAATGACTTGCCACAATGTGTTCATAACAACTGCTGTTAAATTAGTTGAGATATCTAGCCTGCAGCAATTCTCAGAAAAGTGGTGGCTTTCCATGAGGCATGCTCTGAAATTATTTTCTGTAACTTCTCCTGTTTCACATTGTATTAGTTGTTCTCTGTGCTGGAATAACAAATGTATCAACTGCATTCATGTATTGCCTTTATGGAAAGTTCCAGGGAGTAGAGCAGAGAAACGGGCTTGTGAAGGTCATTGCAGGTTACAGGAGGAGCTCAAGAATATTGCTCAGCAGTCAAAATGGATAGATTTGAAAATTAGAACTCACCACAAATTTAGTTAAAGACGCTAAACTTTATTTAAGGTTATCTTATGAGCATAAAAGCATTTTAGACTTTAGAAAGGTTATGGACTGGAAAAATATCCAGTGTGATCGAGGATGTTAATAGTCTTTACATGTTTGAGAATAAAAAAAAAAAAAAAATACTTAAGTGGTTTTGACTATGAAATCCTCTAACACATTTAGGACTATTAAAAAATCCTTTCTATGGTTCAGAACATCAAAGGTCCTTTACACATTTTAAGGCAACATGATTTTAGCTTAGGTGAAAGGGTAACATGACAAGGTTACAGCCAGATGAAAGCATATCATTGGTTCATAAAAGTGACCCTATTATGAAAGAATACACAGATAGAATATACAGGTCTGGATTAAAAAAAAGGATCCATAACTAAGCCTGTATCCTTTTATATATATATATATATATATATATATATATATATATATATATAGATAGATAGATAGATAGATAGATAGATAGATAGATAGATAGATAGATAGATAGATAGATAGATAGATAGATAGATAGATAGATAGATAAATATATATATATATATATATATATATATATATATATATATATAGACATATAAACACATCTGTATATTCTTACCTAAGAAAGGGAACTAGCTGCATAGAAAGAGTTTGCTTTACTATAGATATTTATGTTTGGTAACATAGGTTCAGATAGGCTAATCAGGGTACACTGGTTGGTTTTGAATCTAGCATCCTGCCATTTTTTGTCACAGGAACCTAGTGGATTTGCTGCAGAGGGAGTCTGATATTTTAATTGAGAATAAGGTTTGTATGCATTTGAAAAAGTTCATTTACAGTTAGACATGTGCATGACGAAAAAAAAAAAAAATATTTTTTTTTTTTGTTTAGATTAGTTATTTTGTTTAGTTAAATTCAGTTGATTTGTTCAATTGGTAATCAAGATTAATCATCGGAATTCATATTCAGAATTCATTCTATGTATTTTTCAAATTTTCTTCAAATTTACCAATTATTTCTCGATTTGAAACATCTGAATCGGTCATTTTCGAATCAGTCGAATTGAAAATGTTAGATTTTTTTTTCAATTCGAATGCAGCAGCTGAGTAACCAAACATCTGAATGTTATTTATACACATTGATCCTGTTTGTATTAACAATATGTTTATTTAGATTATGCGAAGTGTTTCAATTAATAAAAGTAGTATCCTACTTTGAACATTTTACTATGTACAATACTGTGCAGAAGTTTTAGCCAGCTGAGAAAAAATGATGTCAAGTACAAATGCTTTTAAATATTTATATTTTACTGGTTTCTTTTTATCAATTTTACACTTGCAAAGTGAACAAATAAATTAAAAATCTTCATCAAATGATTACAATGACTCTTTAAATCACCTTTGGCTTAACAAAAACAGCATTTTTTCAAAATGAAATAACACACAGTCTTTGATTTCAACAATATGTTTACAGTTCGAATTTGAATAGAATTCGATGTAAAATTCAAATCAAATTTCAATTCAAATTTTGGTTAGTTTCATTATTTTGAGAATTACGTAAAATTAGTTTGTACTGTAATTCAGGGATTCAGATATATTCAAATTTCCAAATAACAAAAAATCGTCTGAATATTTAAACTATTTATGGTATGAAGTGAGGGCCTTAAAAGTCCAACGGACTAATGCCATGGGAGGCACCAACCCAATAAGTAATAAAAAACAGAAAGAATATATAAAAAATTGGCATTAAAAATGGTGGTTCCCATGGATATATCACAGTATGTCACACAAACATATAAATATATTTTGTTTAAAATATAAAACGTTTTTTTTATTTAATACATACAAGATATCATATCAAAAAATGTACAAGGGCAATTAAATGCCCACATGACTAGAGTAACACATATACATGTCAAAGAATCATCAGCCATAAAATAACATGTGTCACACAGAATCTGCCAACGTGTTTTGCGGTACAAGCAGCTTCTTCAAGGCTTCATCATCTGTATCTAAATCATAAGCTTCTCTAAAAATTGCGTTGGATGTGTCCAAGCACTTCACCTTGTAGATACGAGGTACAAGCAAAAGCCGGTCATCAAATATAATGCATGCATGGGGAGAGCAAACACTCTCAAACATTCAGGAGCAAAAAACAATGTAAGTCATCAATCTTTAAAGATGAAATCGAATGGGGGGCGTGGCCGGGATGTGAAGCCGAGCAGACGTGTGAAACCGGAGCTCCGATCCTGATCTCATCCTTCTCTATCCTCGAGCTACCCGATCATCCTTGGCACCCCCTTTTTCACCCTGGGTCCCCCTAAGAAGTCGAGCGGTAAGCAGCAAGCCCCTCCGATAGCTCCCGGGAGGCTCCGATCTTCAGCTGCACCCGCTTCTTCTCCCGGTCCCCAGAGGCCGCCGACGGCCATCTTGGACACGAGGCCTCCTCTCTCCAGCATGTCTGTCAGCACCCAGACGGAGTCGGGCCCCGGCCGACAGCAGGATCCCTCTCCATCGGACATCCTGGAGGCAATTAAGGCGTGTAAGGATACCCTGACTGTTAAGATTGATTACTTGGCAACGGATATCAGCCTTATTAGACATGACTTGGACAAATTCTGCTCTCGGGTGTCTGAGGCGGAGGATCGCATCTCCCACTTGGAGGACAACTCCAGGGAGAACTCCAGGGACATCCATGCCTTACAGTTGCAGGTGAAGGCACTCCAGGACAGAGCGATAGACACGGAAAACTGCCTGAGACGCAACAATATACGCATCCTGGGGCTGCCGGAGCGGGCTGAGGGCTCCAAGCCTGCAGAATTCGCAGAAGCCTTCCTTCCCAAGCTGCTGGATTTGCCTGAAATGCCGCCGACCTTCGTGGTGGAGAGGGCCCACAGGGTCCCCCCGACCCCCCCGCTCCGGGGGCGCCTCCCAGGCCATTCCTGCTGCGGCTACTCAATTACCGGGACTGGCTTTTGGCGGCAGCTCGCTCCAAGAAAGAACTCCGCTATGAGGACACCCGCATTATGCTGTTCCCGGACTACTCGCAAGAAGTGCAACGACAACGCCGCCAGTTCACCGACATCCGCAAACGTCTCCGCGATCAGGGTATCAAGTATAGCCTCCTTTATCCGAGCAGGCTCCTCGTGATCGACGGTGACCGCACCAGGTTCTTTGACACCCCGGAACAGGCGGCTTCCTGGCTGGACGTTCGTTGATCCGTACTATCTCCTGGACTCGGGCTACGCAAGTATCCACCATGTTTTTTTTTGCGGTCCTCTCTGGGGCTGGACTCCCCCTTTTTTTTGTCTCCCTGCCTTATCCTCCTGCCCCTGTCTCATCTCGGCCCCCCCCCCCCATCTCCAATTTAGTGCCTTGAGAACTGCCTATACCCATTTCTGTTGAACTCTGGGTAGCTCACTGTTAAGGAGCTGGTTTCTGGACGTCGCGTTGCACTGGGACATTTGGTTTTTCCTTTTATTTTTTCTCTGCTGACCCTTCCGCTCCTTTGTGCTGCCCCCCCGGCCACCCACTCAGTTCCCCCCTATTTTTTGTTCTTCCCTGTCTCTCACTCCCGTGTTCTATGCTATAGCTCTCGCGGGAGCTCTAGTTCTAGTGATGTTGTTTTTTGGGGTACAGGCTGGCCCCAGCTCCCCCCCGGGGGGCCTCGGTTCCCCCCCGGTTCCTTTTTTCTTTTTGCGGGGGATGCTGGGGTTTGGCAGGATAGGCACCACGTGCCTGGGTAATGTTGTTGTTCTTTTCTGTGTTTTAGTGTTCATAGTTTTGTGTTTGTGTGTGCGGTGCTTGGGTTCGACTGGTCTTGCTGCTCCCCAGATGCTACGGCGGGCCCCCGCGGGGTCCCTCCCCATCTTCACCTTAGCTGGTTGTTATGGCCTCCCGTGACCCCCAGTCCTTCTCTGTCATTTCCTGGAATGTCAGGGGCCTTAATTCTATATTTAAGAGAGCTCTGATGTTTCAGTACCTGTCCACCCACAAGCCTTCTATAGTGATTCTTCAAGAGACGCATCTGGTGGGGAGCAAGCTACAGTCCCTCAAAAAGCCGTGGGTTCACAAATAATTTCATGCTTCTTACTCTAGCTACGCCCGGGGGGTCTCGGTACTGATCCGCAAAACCTTGCCTTGTGAAGTGGAGGCGGTTCATACGGATCCCATGGGCCGCTATGTTGTCTTGGTCCTCACCCTGTGGCATTGTAGATATGTGTTGGCGGGCCTATATGTTCCCCCTCTGTTTAATTCGGACATTCTCTACTCTGTGTTGGATAAGATCTCCCCTTACTGCCCTGCGAAACTGCTGTTTCTGGGGGATTTTAATGCCATCCTCTCCCCTACCCTGGACAGGCCTTCGCCCCCTAAATCCTTTTCGGAAGACTTGTTGCACTGGTCGGAGGCTGCTGGGGTGCGGGAGGTCTGGCGATGGAAACACCCGGACCAGGGAGGTTATTCGTGTTTCTCCTCTTCTTATAAAACCTCCTCCAGAATTGACCTGGCGTTTGCCAACTCACCGGCGTTAGCCGATGTGGTGACGGCGAAGTACTTACCGGCGGGTCTGTCTGACCACTGCCCCTTGGAGCTCACCCTCCGCTCTGGTGTGGCCCGTTCGGCCTCCATGTGGCGTTTGGGCTCCCAGTGGGTGGAACAACCGGATGTCGCCTCTCGGATCCCGCCGGTTCTGGAGGACTATTGGAAGAACAATGCTGACACATCCTCGCCTGGGTTGGTTTGGGACGCTTTCAAAGCTTACACTAGGGGCCAATATATGTCCATCATTAAAGCGGTTAAAGTTCAGCAGGCCGCGGAGCTGACTCGTCTGGAGGAGGGGGTGGAGGGTGCCACTGCCGCGTACGGCCTGGACCCCTCTACCTCAAACTTTGAGGCGTTGCAGGCGATGAAGCGGGACCTGCATCTCCATGTGTCCGAGGTCACGAGGTTGTCCATGTACCACGCCCGACAATCCTTTTTTGAGCAGGGGGATAGGAATGGTAGGTTTCTGGCGCTGATCTCCCAGCATGACACCCCCCTGACGGTGGTCCCGGAGCTTACATCTCCCGCGGGGGAAGCCCTTACCGCTCCCGAGGATGTCATAGATGCCTTTCGCTCATATTATAGTGCCCTCTATACCACTACCCTCCCCCCAGACTTTCGACCGACCGACTTGAACTCCCTTCTGGACCCTGTGGCCCTGGGCTGGCTCTCTGATTGCGAGAGGGAATGGCTGGTGAAACCTATCACAACTGAGGAGGTCCTGGCCGTTCTCTCGATTATTCCGGGAGGCAAAGCTCCAGGTCCAGACGGCCTCCCTGTGGACTTTTACAAGGCCCACTCCGGACTCTTGGCCCCTCTACTGGCCTCGACGTTCACCAGGTGTCTTGCGGAAGGGTCTCTTCCCACCTCAATGGCTGAAGCGCACGTTATTCTTATCTATAAGCCCCCTAAGGACCCGAAGCTGTGCGCCTCTTATCGACCTATAGCGCTGCTCAACACCGACCTTAAGATCCTGACCAAATTACTGGCTATCCGCCTACAGCCCTTGCTCCCCTCTGTAGTGGATCAAGACCAGACCGGCTTTATGCCACATAGGTCCACAGACGTTAATCTCCGCAGGCTGTATACCAACCTCCAGGCGAACCATGCTAATGTGGGTACCAGAGTGGTTGCTTCGCTGGATATCGAAAAAGCCTTCGATTCGGTGGAGTGGCCCTTTCTATGGGAGACTCTCAGAAGGATGGGGTTCCCCCTGCTCTTCATTGAGTGGTTAAAAATCATTTATAGCTCACCGGTGGCGGCCATTCGTTTGGGGGGACAGCTGTCATCTTGGTTTGCTCTGTCCAGGGGCACGAGGCAGGGCTGCCCTCTCTCCCCGGCCCTGTTCGCCATTGCTATGGAGCCGGTGGCGGAGGCCCTCCGCATCTCCCCGCTGGTTCGGGGCCTGCGGATTGCCGGGCTGGAGGAGAGGGTAGCCCTGTACGCTGACGACCTCCTGTTATTCCTGAACGACGCCGACTCTTCGCTCACAGGTGCCTTACATGTCCTGGAGACCTACTCTCGGGTGACTGGGCTGAAGGTCAACTGGTCCAAGTCGCAGCTGTTGGCGATTGACCAGGGGGCCCGACGCTCGGTGCCGCCCGATATTCAGCTACAGTGGGTGGATGTACTGGTGTATCTAGGAGTTAGGGTCTCTAGGGACGCTGCAGACTTTGTCACTCTCAACGCCCTTCTGGGCCGGGTTAACCTGGTCAAGATGAAGGTGTTGCCTAAATTTACGTATCTCTTCCGACACTCCCCGCAATGGATACCAAAGTCCTTCTTTGCTTCCCTGAATAAATTGTTTTCCTCCTTTTTGTGGGGTCCCCGCCCCCCGAGATATAAGCTTTCCACCCTTATGCGCCCCCTCTCACAGGGGGCCCAGCTTTCCCTGACTGCCACAAGTATTTTCTAGCCTCTCAACTGGTGTCCGCGGCATGGTGGCTAAACCCAGATCTACACAATTCGGCGGTTGCGGTGGAGGCAGCGGCGCTCGGGTCCGTGGAGGCGCTCACTCATCTGTTATTTAGGAGTCCTAGGGCCCCGCACGGTCTCACGACCTCCATGGTTACGGTCCTACGGGCATGGAAATCTGGTCTGCAGCTGGAGGGCTACCCGGGCTCTGCTGTCTCCCCCAACGCGCCTCTGTGGCATAATCCCAACCTGCCGC
Source organism: Pelophylax lessonae (assembly GCF_965119305.1). Classification (NCBI taxonomy): domain Eukaryota; kingdom Metazoa; phylum Chordata; class Amphibia; order Anura; family Ranidae; genus Pelophylax; species Pelophylax lessonae. The sequence goes on along the minus strand of NC_138779.1, from coordinate 104,841,569 downwards.
ATCTCTGCTCCCTCCCGGACCCAGTGACGTGGACGAAATACCATGTTAAGAAACTCTCAGACATCTCCCCTGACCTTTCTTTTCCCCCCCTTCAGTTCTTCGTGGATTCCTTTCACGTACCGCCCTCTATGGTTTTCCACTACCTACAACTCTCCCATGCCTTCAGGTCCCAGTTCCCACCCGGCTGTTCTCAGGTAGTGCAGTCAGATCTCGAGCGGGTTTTGCGGCACGACTGCTCTGAACGGGCGGTGTCGACCCTTTACGCGCATCTCCTTCGGGTTCATTCTCCGGAGCTCTCTGGTCTCCACGCTCGCTGGACCGGGGATGTTCCGGACCTGGACCAGGAGGACTGGATAAACACGTGGGAATTCCCGTTCAAAATGCTAGTTTCGCTCAGGGATAGACTTATTCAATTTAAAATTGCACATAGGGCCTATCTCACTCCGCACAGGTTGCATAAAATGCACGTCTCCCAGTCGCCGGAGTGCTGGCGTTGTGGCCTGGCCCCGGGCGACTTCCTCCATATATTCTGGACCTGTCCCCACCTCTCTGCCTTCTGGTCCGGGGTGCTACATATGATTGAAAAAGTCTCCTCCATCTCGCTGGATCCTTCCCCGAGGATATGCATACTCGGTTTACTGGATGACCTGGTGTCCCGGGTGGCAGACCGCACATTACTGGGTTTACTATTGTTCTACGCCAGGAAATCTATTGTGCTCCTCTGGCGACAGTGCTCCCCTCCCACGGTTCAGCACTGGAAGGCCCTGGTGAATTCAGTCCTCCCGCTTTACAAAGACACGTATGTACACAGGGGTTGCCGGAAAAAGTTTGATAAGGTGTGGGCCCGGTGGCTCTCTGATCCCTCCACTGTCACGGGTGGGGGAGGCGGGTCTCGCCTCTTGCCTTAGGCGGCAGGCGACCCTCGCCTCGGGGTGTAGTGGGGCTCTGAGGTGTTTCGGGTCGACCAATATTAGGCAAGGGTCCCATTGATGGGTCTTGGAGAGGACCTCCTCTTGTCATTCCAGTATCTGCTGTGTCTTTTGGGGCTATTGTGTATGATTTTCACTTGGTTTGTATTATATCTGCTCTTCCCCTTGGACCCCTGCGCGGGGCCGTGTTTTACTATGTATGTAAAGTTGTTTGCTTGCACCCAGTCTGAACCTTAGCACCAATGTTCGTTGTTGTTGTTTTTCCTTTGAAGAAACTCAATAAAAAGATTTAAAAAAAAAAAAAAAAAGATGAAATCGAATAGTTTGGAGATAGTAGTCTCATTCAACTATACGTCATCAAATTTATTGAATGTGGAAGATAGATGTGAGTATCAGGAATATCCACAAACAGTGTCCGGGTCTCCCGAGAACCCACTAGTTCGGAACGAAACAAACAGCACATGTCTATTTACAGTAATAGGCTTGGTTTAGGCTTTTGGGGGCTCTATTAAGTTAGCTTTTATAGGCTGACATTTTAGATTTTTATGGCTAGATACATATTGAGGAGCAATGTCAAGTTTGGGCTAAGTGTTAGTTTTAGGTTTAGTGTTAAGGTCTATGTTTAATATTTAGCTTAAAAAGATCCTAGTGGAAAAAAAAAATCAAGAAATAAGCATCCTTCAAAAAAAAAAAAAAAAGGTGCTTTTATACTCACCTCTCTGGTATTGTCTCCTACCTTTCCTTCTGTCCAGACCTGCAATCTCTTAAAGCGATATTAAAGCCTTTTTTTTTTTTATACCAAACATGTTATACTTACCTGCTCTTTGCACTGGTTTTGCACAAAGCAGCCTCCTCCATCTCTTTTCAGGTCCCATGTCAGTACTCCTGGCTCCTCCCTCTTGCTGGGTGCCCCCAACCTCTAAATCACTGAGTCCTATTTTTACTGTCAAGAACCTGGGTTCTCACTATGTACAGTAAATAGACATACTGAGAATTTACAGCTCCAGATATACAGGTTTCTGCACAATGAATATACAGACCATCATGCACAAGTCTGCATATATGGTTCCAGATACACAGACCTGGGTGTAGGCAACTGCAGTGGAACCAGCATGAATATATGTACCAACACTGACAAAATGCACTGAAAAAATGGCAAATGTAACTACCAATATTCAAAAAGATACTGTTAAAATGTGTGGTTACCTATTTGGGCTGTCAGAAGATATTACCTTATGCCTAGTAAGAGTGTAATTGAGCAAGGAGGAAGACACTGGCGATTTGAATGGGGAATCAGTGGTTTCCCAGAGAAGATTAGTTTGAAGGGCAGCATGCAAGAGGACAGAGAGCCAGGATCAGAATGGGGCAGCGTGAGGAAACTTGGATAAGGATGAAGCAGCTATGAGGAACTTGGATCAGAAAGGGGACATTTAGTCGAATAAGGTGGGCTGAACTCTGAACAAAAAATGCAGAGGGTAGTACTGAGAATATCTTGTTTCACTTTGAGACAAGGAGCAAGGTGATGTTTGCTAAAAATTTGGTAATCAGCAATAAGAGTCCTAATTGAATTCCTTTACTGCCCATTCTGATTCTGGCTCCCTGTTCCCTTCCATTCTGTCCCTCACACTTACCCAATATGGGAAACCACTGATCTTCCATTCACATTGTCAATGCTTTGATGCACTACAGAAACACCTAAAATGAAAAACTGAAGCCCTGGGTTGATAGAGTCTGATGTTTGCATGGTTATACTTTCGTTTTCAATTTTGTTTGTAGTTGCTGAAAGTGATATTTAAAGTTCAGTATTTTTTTTTTTAAATAAAATAATAAACATGTTATTTTTACCTGCTCTGTGCAATGGTTTTAGGTCCTCGGCTGTCCCGCCTGACTTCTCCAGGCCACTTGATGGGGCTCCATCCTGAGCCACACTGTGTGTGTCTATTGACATATATAGTGTGGCTTGGCCCAGCCCCCTGCTCAGTTCTGGACTGAGACCGGGCTCAGTTAAGTACCAGTACTTAGGGGGGCTGTACCTAAAAGGTGCTTTACCAAAATGCAGAGAATGCATTAAGGTAAAAACCATTTAGCCTTAAGAACCACTTTAACCACTTGCTGACCAGCCGCAAGTACGGCTGGTACAGCATCGCACGACCGCGCAATTGTCCGTTAAAATAGTGCAGTACGGAATCACAAAAAATGGCCTGGTCATTAAGGGGGAAAATCTTCCGGTCCAGAAGTGGTTAATCTTATGGTTTCAAATTCATGTTTAAATTTACATGCAATTTCTAATGCAAGCTCTGGCACTTGTCTACAGCTAGTTCATTGCCTTCATTGCTAGTGTATCATGCTGTAAATTCTTACAAATTATTATTAGGTGACTGCAACTGCTTTGCAAGAAGAGGTAGTAAAGTCAGTGTTACGTAGCTAAATATGTATAGCTGGGTGATGTTGGCTATGGTCCCTCGCAAAACCTTCCCCCCACCCCTCCCTGGGCTGCTGTTTGCAGACTGGGTTGTATGTTTCCCTGCCCGGTCTCTCCTCCCTTCATCTTCGCACTGTACATAGCTGTGTGTACATTGAACAGGTTCTGCGTGGATTCCCCTGCTAACCCCCTCCCTCCTGGCAGCAACAAGAGACAATCAGCGGTAAGGGGGAGAGGACTTGGACTTGGGACATGTAGTTTAGGGACAGACTGCTGCAAGTGATGGCTACAAAAACAACAGCTCCCAATAGACTGGGTGACCAAAGGAGAGGTTGGAGAAGACATTTGTTAAACTGCCCGGTGAAGTTCGGGGCTTTTAGTGTCTAGTGGCTTGGAGAAAGGGGGAATGATCACTTGCTCTCTGGAAGTCTGGCTGGAGGGGACGTGATCTGGTGACTGGGAGTGAGGATACTGAGTTCAGCCCAGTAGCGGCCACACCAGCAGTACCTGCACTGTTGTCACGGAGAGGCTAGAGCGTCATCCTCCATCCACTCAAGCTGCTGTTTTTTCAGAGGCTTCGGGGAGAGCCCCTTCCACCGTAGATGCCTTCAGCACAGCTGTACTTTGAGAACTGGTGAAAGGGCTATTCACCCAGTACTGTTGTTGCTAACAGCAAGAGATCTGCTGAGAACAGGACACCAAGTCCACCCAACTCATACCGTATCTATACTAGACCTACACATCACCTCTACCAAATCTATACTGCACCCATATTACCTATTTACCATTGATATACTGAGAATCTGCTTCTGACCTGCATCTCCCCCGCATCTGTGTAAAGTTTATAATACACCTATAGTACACCTCTACTGCATGCAGGTTCAACAAGACTGTGGTTAAGTGCACCAATTCTCCTAAAAGCCAGCAGAAGAAATACCCCCTGTCACTAAACCTCCTCTGTTTCCCTATCCCCTCTCCTATCTTCTCAAACACTGACAGTGCCTACTAGCTAGTTTGGGCTTAGCAAAGCCAACATTTGTGCACTCTGGCAGTATAGCTCCCAAAAATGTATAGATCAAGTCTCATTTCTGCTCATTGGTGCACTTCAGATTATGCTGAGCTGAATGCCAAATGTCAATCTATGCCTTGTCCTAATTATTAATTACCCATATGCTAAAGTGTATCATTACCATTGCTATTAATGTTTCTTTGCTTGTGTTGTTATCAACTTTGTTGGGTGACAATCTATTAGGTTTGCTTTTACTAACTGATTTGGTGTCTATTTCTGTGAAACTGCATTATTGCTGGATTACTCTCAGTGATTTATCATGCTATTGTGTTTAGTGCAATCAACCTAGTGTGTCAGAGAGGTTGAGGTCTTCGAGAAGGTTAAGGCCAAGAATAGAGAAGACCCATCTTAACCAGTGGCTCCTTTGGTGGTAGGACTACACATGAAATAGTTCTAGTATTTCCGAAAGTCATCTTTGACTCAAATCACAAGTAAAAGGAACTATTAAACAATTAACTACTTCTAAGTCTGTTTAATATTCCGTTTAATCACTGTTCCATATAACTCAAATCTGCTTCTATTTTTCTAAACTTAATAACGGAAACTTGCCAGGGGAAGTGTACCCAGGAGAGAAGCTTTAACCATGACTCAGTGAAAGATGAGTAGAAGTCCTGTTTTACTTTGATCTCCATTCTTGAAGATAAGAGGTGCTGTATCTCCTGTAAGGCAACCTGCTGGAATAGCAGCAGAAGATACTTAATTAAAAATGTCCTTGTTTTAAAAATAACTTTTTTTATATTAAATATGTATAAATCATTTTGGATAATGTAATTTAACACTTTATTTTTAAATAGTTTTTTTTTTTTTTTTCTGGTAGAGTATTTCATAATCCAATTCACTCAAGAAAGGGGACTGCTCAGTCATTTCTAATGAACTATTTTTTTCTTGGAGACTTTAGGGCTTTCTGATGTCTGAAACCAACCATACTGACATAGAGGGATCTTGTGTATTTGGTTCTATTGCAGTATCAATCAGTGAATCTTAGCATGACTGATTTCAGTACTGGGCTCTCAGACTTTCAGCAGTCTTCAATTTTGTCGTGGGTGTTAAAGTAAATGCAAATGCTATCTGGATAACTTAGTTTGCTAAAGCAATAAATTGCTAGCAGGGATGGTATTATTTTAAAGAAATCTGCAGATTAAAATTAATAAACATGACTTAACATTAACATGTTAAAGGTTATGGTATATTTTAGTGATTGGGGTTACATACCATACTAAAGGCTAAGGGCCTAATT
>NC_138779.1:104678412-104825912 GCF_965119305.1 Pelophylax lessonae | reverse complement strand
CCAGTAAGGATGGTAAAGCACCTGTCCAGCTGTCAATCTACTATAATGTAAATATAAAGGAACTATTGCGCTTACTAAAAAACTATTCCAAAATTAGCTGCTGGCACTACAATACAACAAAATTGTTAAAATCCCTATATATATATAAAGTGCCATGCTAAAATTGGCATGGAAAGATTAAACATGTGTTGTAACACATAACAAAATTAAGATTCTATTAATAAATACCATATGTACAAGTGTAGAAACAATGGCAAAAGTGCGAAGTGCAAAAAAATGTGCAAAAAGTCCAATAATGCTTCTACCTTTCAATGAGAACCGAATGAAGTGCAAATCTTGCAAACTAAATAAATAAGTCAAAGTGTCTAAGTCTGAATGATATATCCTTATGAAAAAGAAGTAATTCTGTGTTCCAAGGTAGAAAAAAAGGAAAAGACACCGCCAGTGCTCCAATCACCAAATAAGAAAACTTGGGAGTGCTTACCAGAAATACTGGACTCTAATTACCATATGGCAAAAGAGTCACATATGCTTTAGGTATATAAACTTGCTGAAACGACCCTTGATGTATAGTCCCTCTTTGGATGGCTCAGGTGCAGAAATAGTGGACTCTAGTTACCATATGGCAAAAGAGCTGCATGCGCTTTGGTTATATAAACTTGCTGAAACGACCCTTGATGTGTAGTCCCTCTGTGGATGGTTCAGGTGCTCAAGGAGATAAAGAAACTCCACATAGTGTGATAACGTCCAAAATTTGACATTTAGGTAAAAAACTTTTTCCACAAGAATGACAAGCATAAAAACACATGTGTCTTGAATGGGCGCAGTATCGAGAAGAAAGCTCACTGAGACCCAACATCCCGACGGTACTCCAGATGAAGTGGGGAGGACGAAGGATGTCGGACGTCGGGTTTCAGTGAGCTTTCTTCTCCATACTGCGCCCATTCAAGACACATGTGTTTTTATGCTTATCATTCTCGTGGAAAATGTAAGTTTCAGCAAGTTTTTTTGCACTTAGCACTTTTGCCATTGTTTATACACTTGTATATATGATATTTTTTAATAGAATCTTGGTTTTATTATGTGTTACAACACATGTTTAATCTTTCCATACCAATTTTAGCACGGCACTTTTTATATATATATATATATATATATATATATATATATATATATATATATATATATATATATATATATATATATATATATATATATATATATCTACTATAGGCCGAGCAGGAAGATGTTAACATATGTTGCATTAAGGCAACTCATTCATTTGAATAGACCACAATGGCCTGAAAATCAGACATGTACAATTTTTCTTAACGTATTGCCTACCAATGGCTCCTGCTGTCTCAGCAAAGCAGATAGGCACAGCGCTGGATAGAGTGAGGGCTCAGGTAAGTATGGGGGCAGGGGTGAGGGGGAATACTGCTACATAAAACATTTTCCTACCCTAATGCAGGGAATGCATTAAGGTAAAACATGTTTAGGCTTTAGAGCCCCTCTAAACATAGGCTTAAAAAAATTGGGGTTATCCAGATTGGTGCATACACAAGGGTATGAATTTGGCATTGAAACGAAAAAGTGTGAATTATTATGGAGGAATGTAAGAAACATATCTAATCACGGAAGAAGGGAAAGAAAATGGAGGGTTATTTTTGTAACCACGTATTCTTTAGAGTATGGTCAGATAACTAATATCATTATCAAGAATTCTCTTATTCTTTATTCTGATAAACATCTACATGATATTTTGACGAATGAATGTAATTTTTTCTAGCTGTAGGGTTCCAACATTGGACTCTGTGCTCTCCCCTAGTTATTTCACTTCTAAGGATGTGAAAGACTTGTCATACCTAGGTTCCTATCGCTGTAGAATTAACCCATGCAGGTGTAACGCTCATGCGTTTTTTGTTAGTGAATGGATTTGCAGCTGCAGAATTATTACACTCAGTAGTCATGTAGAGAATGTGTTGAACAACATATCCAACTCTCAGGACTTCATCACTGTGTACAGCCTGTTATGCAAATATACATACACTCAATATGATGTTCCTGGAGTGATAGAATGTATATGATAGAATAGAGGTGAGAGACAGGCAATAGAATGGTGAGCACTTAGTAGTAGTATTCAGGAGAGTGGTAGGTGATGATAGTATGCAGATAGGTTTTAGCAATCATGTATAGTAACAGGTGGTAGGGGACAGCAGATGAAGTATGCAAGAGAGAGTAACCTAGTGCAATGATAGGTGATGGTAGTCCCAAGAGCTAGCAATCTATGCAGATGATAGAAATAGTTAGATAGTAATAGTCCCTTTAGTATGCAGTAGTAGATAGTGGAAGTTAGGTTGAGGAAGGAATCCCCTGCGGGGTACTTATCACTAGATGGGTTAGTAGTAGCAAGGTCCAAGAGTAATGGAGTAATCCGGTAGCGAGATACTGGATCGGTAGCGAGGTTCCGGTCTTGTTCAGGCAAGGGGAATAGCTTGAAGCTCTGGCAGCATTGGACAAGACAAGGCATCATGCGGTTTGAACGAGCAATGAGTGAGAGAAAGCCGGCGATTGAAATAGCCGCTCATAGCGGCGCCCGGCGATGACGTCATTGCCCTTAAAGGTGTATGCGTTCCATTTGGATAGCAAGATGGGACGCAATATTAAGAGAGAAATGTGGAAATAAGGGTACCAGAGGTACCAGAACATTACAGCAGGTACAGTAAGGTACATGTGGTTAGAAGGCTTTTTTTCTATTTATAACTGGGGAGAATTTTTGCATTAAACATTATATTAATTGTGGTTCCTCTTAAGTTGTTTACTTTATATAATGTGATACATGTCATTTACAATGTCTATGGTACACTCTGTCTGGCATCACACATATTTGTTTTATTATTTCAATTTTTTCTTTATTTTTGTTTCCCATAAGGGCTGCTCATCCTTAATTATTCCTTTGTTGCTGTTATTTCTGTTTCACATGTTTTGATCTTTATGGGTTTATTACTTTTCTCCTCTTTTTTTTTATGGGAGTATTTACCAATGTTTGTGTATTAGACTGGTAGCTATGATTAAGGCCCTACAAGGCTGAAATGCATTAATTCTTTGGCTGGTTTTTACCTACTTTTTATATTACTAAATAGACTTTAACTCACAGATTCTACTGTCTTTTTGTTTGTCATATTTGTCCTTCGCCTTCATATTCTCATCCTTGCTTACTTTTTTATATGGGTTTTTTTGATCACTTCGTCCTCTTCCTTACATATACCCAGTTAAGTCATACAGAGAGATGAATCAAATAATTCTACATAGGTTGTATCTGTTTATCTGCAGTCTTCTCTTCTTTACAAATGGAGCATTTATAAAGCTTGTCTGAGCTGTCAGAAAAAGGGGATGGAGGGCGGAAATTACACTCTGCAGAGATCAATGAAGAGAGCCCTGAGAGCGGATTGGAGGGAAGAGACACACCCCCTTCACACAGCACACATGAACAAAGCTGATGCTGTCAATTAGTTGGAGATCCCTCCTCTGTCACCTTATTTTGCTTGGTGTTAGAAAAACTCGTCAGAAATTATTCATGCTGATAGCAGAGGAACGAAGCAGCAGGCAGAAAGGACACTTAGAATTTATTTAGTAAAGCTAGAGAGGGCAATACTAGTCACAATTCTGCAGAGAATCTAATCAGCTTCTAACCTCAGCTTGTTTATTCAAGCTTTAGCAATAAAACCTGGAAGCTGATTGGTTTCTCTGCAGAACTGTGCCTAATTTTTCCCTCTACACTAGTCCATCTAGTTCAACCAATAAAAAAACACACACACACACAAATAGAAAACCTCCATATATAATATCCTATACCCACAGTTGATCCAGAGAAAGGCAAAAAAAAACAATAAAGTATGATCATATTCACTCCAGTGGGGGGGAAATTATGTACTTATGTAGATCATATCCCCCCCTTAATTGCCCTTTCTCAAGAGAGAATACATTCAATTCAGCAAATCTTTCTTCAGAGCTTAGCTCCTCCATGTCTTTTATTAGTTTGGTTGCCCTTCTCGGCACCCTCTCCAGGTCGCTGATAACTGTTTTGTGAACTGGTGCCCAAAATGCACATTACCACGCTTGCTAGCCAGCTGGTTGCCATTTTGGAAACTGGAGTTTTATTGTATATAAAGTCTGGTATATAAAAGGACACTGTAAGCTCACTACTGTTTTATATAGGTTTTTAAGAAGCAATAATACCCTATTGGAGGCTTTTATACATTTTATGTGCATTCGGGAGCGTGATTGGCAGTGTGAAGTGGAACCATTGGAATCAGTAGTGGGCTGCAGAGGGTCTTTCTCCCCCTTTCCCCCTTCATCTCTGGGTTTGGCTAATCTTGTCATTTTTGAGCACGAGTAGAATTCCTTTGCCAGTGGGAAGGTTACCCACAGTAGCTTATAAGACCACTTTAATATCAGTGGTCATCTACATCTGGTAAGCCAATCTATGTTCACGTGGTGCAGAGTGCTGGTGGAACACTGTGAATAAGGAGACTTTTTCTGATATTGTTTGGGCGCTATTATGGTGGGGACTTTTGGTTGCTTGAGAGGCACAAGTGAATTGATTTTCTTCATGGAAAAGCACAAATTAACTGACTATATGTGCAAATATTTTACACTATTGAATGTGTGTAATTTATGTCACTAATCTATGCAATTTGTGTCACTGTTTATTGACTTAATATTTTCATGTATCTATATAATTTTTAACTTATTATTTTTATTTTCTTGCCGCACGGTTGAGTTTAGATCTACCAGAACACCCAGATCCTTCTCCACCATTGACTCCCCCAGATGTTTTCCTGCTAGTGGGTATGATTCATGTATGTTTTTAGCCCCTGAGTGCGTAACTTTACATTTATTACCAATAAACCTCATTTGCCACATATTTCTACAGCACTTCTTGGCTCTGAGGAAGGGGGTTCACCCTTGAAACGCATCAGCCTAGCCATAGCAGATTCATGCAGTACACTGCATGCTATCCAGCATTGCGCAGCGCCTTGGCTACCTTGGAGATTCCATGTTGATCGTGTTGATGTGTGTAATATTCACACCTGTTTTGTGAGTATAATATTTATGTTTTATAATTTTAATAAATGTTTTTAGTGGTAATGCACTAGGTCGGTGCACCCTTCTCTTTGTTGTTGTCTTAGAGGGGAGTTGTGTCTGCATCCACAGCCTGGCTATCAACTTTCGGGCACTGAAGAGTGTTTCGTGGAGGAATGTAGCAAGGAATTTATCCATGTCAGTGTCAGGGAATAGACCAAGTAGGCATGTTTTTGGGTCCAGCTGAAGTGGTGAGCTCATATTATCGTGAAGCAATTTATTTATTTGTAGCCAGAAAGACTGGATCGGCGGGCAGAACCATATCAGGTGCAGGAAGGTGCCTGTCTGCACCCCACTGTCGCACATAACACGGGACAAGTATAAAATGCCACTGATCGCCCACAGATCGGCGCCCGGTAGTGTGACCAATCCATGCTGACTTTTGCTTTAAATATTATTAAATAGCACAAACTCTTCCATGTGGTTCTTTATAAAACTATCTTCTTGACTATAGAAGTAAAACTAACTGGTCTGTAGTTACTTGGTAAAGACATCTTAAATACAGGTCCCACATTGGCCTTAAGCCAATCCAGTAGTAACATACCAGTCATTAAAGAGTTTCTAAAAATGAGAAACAATGACTAAAAATATAACAGAGTTCAACTCTTTGAGGACCCTTGGGTGAACACCATTTAGTCCAGGTGCTTTATTCACCTTTATTTTGTCTAAATATGTCTGGACCATGTCAGTTTTAAATCATTGGGGACCCTTAGATCGTAAGCCCCATGAGCAGGGCCCAACTATTCCTACTTTTATGAACTGTTTAGTAATTGTTCTGTCCCCTTCTACATTGTAAAGAGCTACATAGACTATTGGCACTATTTAAATATGTATAATAATAATAATAATAATAATAATAATTTAGGGCTATGTCAATACCATCCCCATTAAGGACTTGAGATTCCCCATTTTCCTTTGTATAGAAGGAAGAAGCTAAAGAAATAATAAAAGGTCTTTAAAGTTAACATGTTGATCTTACCTTCACAGTGGGAGTAAACTCCCATGTATGATTTTTACCTATAAGTAAGACTATATTAAAGAGTAAGTAAACGCACATTAAAAAAAAACAAGAAAAACAAAAACCTGTAAAGACAAAGGCATAAAGAGCTAGTATGCATTGCATATTAGCTCATTATGAAATACTTACCTAAAAACTAAGCCCCCGCAGTGTCGTCCGCTCAGCAACAGGGCGGCCGACATGTCCAGCCTCCCTGCTTCCATGTTCGCATCTTCCAGCCATCTGATTGGCCGGAGGCGCGATTACATCACTCGGGAGCCGCCGTTCATGGCATAGGGTTCTGAAGGAACAGCAAGGGTGGCTGTTCCTTCAGAGCGCATGCGCCGATGACGTCATTGGCTGCATGCACTGTAAATATCTCCTAAACGGTGCATGTTTAGGAGATATTTATAGCACCTATAGGTAAGCCTTAATATAGGCTTACCTATAGGTAAATGTAAAAAAAGTGGGTTTACAACCTCTTTAAGGCTTACCTATAGGTATTATAAATATCTCCTAATAATGCATCTTTTAGGAGATATTTATTTTAGATGCACCCGGTGATGTCACCGGCGCATGCACTCTGAAAGAACGGAATACCCGTGCCGTTTCTCCAGAGCCATGCCATAAACAACCATTCCTGTGTGCATGCACGGGAGTGACGTCATCAACGGCTTAGCCAATCAGATAGTCGATGCCCGAAAACCCAGAAAGAAGACCCAACAAAGATGAAAGCAACTTCAGTGGTGACTGCACACCGCTGGAGGGCTTAATTTTCAGGTAAGTCTGTCATAATATGCTATATGCGATGCATACTAGCACATTATGACTTAATCTACCCGGGCCTGATTTTTTTTTGGGGGGGGGGATGCGGTTTACTAATGCTTTAAGCTATGGCAGTGGAACCCTGTGCTGTATGGGCTTGGCAATTAGATACTGTCTTAGCCTAGTGATAATTTTCTTTTTACTGTGGTAAATAGCTTCCAGTGAGTCCATTAGTTATAAATGAGTTGTTTCCAATGGTATAATATTGATCCTAATTAAAGCTGCTTGAGTACACATACCTAGGTTGGATGATGGTCTTGCCAAGTTTAGATTGCCTTGCCTAATAATGTTTTACTTTTCCTGTGGCAAATATCATTCAGTGGCTCAATCTGTTAGTAAGTGTGTTATGCCAAATCAATTTATTATTAAAAATCAAATTGCTTAGTTACTAAACTATTTTCTGTGGTAATTAACTTTCAGTTGCTATTTAACAAGGTAAACATTTCTGAGCTGTTCATATATTGCTAATTGTACATGTGGCTTGGCACTGAAAATAAGTCCATTGTAGCATGATGGCGATGGTAAGTTTTTTTTTTTACCTTACCTTGAAGTAAAATAAATATGTTGTGCCATGTTGTGGCATCTGGAAAAAAAGGCTATACATGTTGTTGGATGAACACTGGTAATTTGTTGTGTTGAAAATTTGACAAGTTGGTCATCTAGGCCCCAAATCCTTATTTTCTTTGGTGGGCACCAGTGTCTTAGTCTGGCTTCATGTGCTGTACATCCCTTATAAAGGCACATTTTGTAAAACAACTGAACTCTTTCTTTTTTTTCTCTCTACTTGGAAAAGACAGAAAGTTTATTACATCTGATCAGTTACAACTCTGAAAAAGTTCATTTACATAGAAATTAAAAAATGTTTTCGTTCAAAATGGTATAAGTCTGATGAAAAATGTAATTAACTTTAAAGGGGGGAGGGTAAAAATAATTACATTTACAGAATGCTGTTTCTTTGGCTTACAGAATTGTTTTTTGCACAGTGATATACAAGAGGTACACATGTGATTGGTGATCTTCAAGGAAGAGTAGTATTTTTCAATTACATGCTCTTTGGGCATGGGTTTTCCTAGTTACTTTTACAGTGAATAACTTTGGTATAAATTCCTTGAGGAAATCCATGTTCATAAAATATTAAGAAAATATTCACTTATTTATAAAAAAAACAAGTCAGGCAACATCAGTGTTTCTTATATGTCCCAGCAAAATTTCTGACTATACTAAGATTTACTATGTAACGCTATTAACATTAGGGATGATCGAACTTTTGAAAAGTTCGGTTCGACCAGAACACCCGAACTTCCCGAAAGTTCGGGTCCAGATTCCAGAACCCTATTGAAATCAATGGGACCCGAACTTCGGTAATCAAAAAACACCATTTTGAAGCCCTAAAACCAAATAAATGCCCCTAAAAAGTGCCTAGGGTTCTGGGTCATGCCCCAGGGACTATTAATCACACAAAAAAAGTTCTTAAAAATTGTCGTTTTTGATAGAGAGCCAATTATTGAAAAAAATATTTTAAAAAAAATGAGATTTCTTTGGATTTAGTGTCTGGGGGGGTCTAAATAGTGTACCTGTGGAGTTTCAGCTCTGTAGCATGTCCAGAACCAGAAAAAAAATATTGTTCGTATTAGAATTGCAGTAGCGCAGGCATAGGGCTCCGCTATTTTCACACCCGGCCGTTTTTGTTGCAGGCGTTTATTGAGCTTTTTTGTGGATGTCTTTGGAGGCAGGCATGACATCTGAACTTCTGTGTAGGGGTATATATACACACACACATATATGTATATATACACATACACACATATAGGCAGAGATGTATAGTAACTAAGTAGAACTACTTAAGTACTGTACTTAAGTACCGAAATGCGGTATCTGTACTTTCCTAGAGTAGAATTTTTTTCTCCTACTTCTACTTTTACTTCACTACATTTTTTCGATGATTTCGATACTTCTACTCAAGTATTTTTTTTTTGTGCTGCATAGTTACTCGTTACTTTTAAAAAAATTACCACTGCCAGAACAGTAGATGGCAGGTTTCATGAAGCTCAAAAAAATGTGTATAATGTCATTTGTAAATCAGCGCATACGAAAATAAAGGCTGTGTATAATAAAAGCTGCTATACCAAATCTTTCCAATAAAAAGAAAATATGAAACAAACAAATAAATTGTGCTACAGCGCTTAAAGTGCATCAAGAAACTACTAACAAACACAACTTGGCTGTGCGAATAAAGTGCCTGTGCAATCGATATAATATCATTGTTGCCCCCAGTGCCCTGCCCACACTCCACACAGTATCAAAAATAAAGTGACATGAATGTTCTAAAGCCTAAATGCAGTGAAAATAATTATTCCCACAATGTAACAGTAAATTCAATTCATATAAAATATGACAATAAATCACAATAAAATAAGTTATGAAATAAGTTGGGTCAGGTGCGTGCAACAAGTTGAAGTGTGTAAACCTATCTATAACGAAAAGTCCATAAATGAATTCCAGTGTGCAAATCTAAAGTGTCACTTCACTTGTCAGATGCTTCCACCTCCTTCAGTGCTCGAGTGACACTTAATGGTGGTGGCACTGGTGGATAGCGTCTGGGTGGCACTTTGGCACTGGCACTGACTGCACTGGTTCAAAAAGCCATATATATTTAATTATTTCAATTCTCAATCCCATAGGTCCTCTCCTCATAAGATATTAATAACTTAAGATTAGGTGATGAACTTCTTGGCGGCCCTGGCAGGATGACGGGGACACCCGCCACTTCTGGAGCCGAGCCGCTGTGATTCCCCAACATGTGACAAAGTGACAGCCAGGAGATCTAGTGGCTAGTAGTGCTCAACAATACCGCTTTTATATATAAAAATGAAATAAAATATACTGACTCACAATTTAGTAGTAGGTAGCGTGTAGCAGTAGGCAGCACAACTCAATTCAATCAATCCCACAGCCTCGCTCGCGCCACGGCCCGCGGAATCACTGTCATGATCATCAAGTTAAGACCGCACTGGAGGAGCCGTGCTGCTGTCTTCCCGCTCGAGGTCTCTGCCTCTAGACGTGTTGTGTGTCACTCAGACTCCACCCCTTAGGGCCCTTACTGAGAGGAGTTGTGACACGGGCGGCGGGACTCGGAGCATTTTCTTCATTATCTCATCTTCTTCTCTATGAGGTGAGTGAGGTGGACCGTGGAGAGGGCCTAATCCTTGCCATGGCAAATGTGCCATTTGAGAATCAAATAATCAATATAAAATATTAATATATTATATACACACGGGTCATGGGTGGCTTTTTTGAACCAAGAAGAGTGAGACTGACGGCTATGATGATTATCCGACCATCCATGGTCCATGGACCATAAGTGTTGTGTTGTGGTGGTGCCTGTGCTTCCTGCGGCCTGCCTCTGCCTGTGCGGCTGTGCCTGCAATGCAGTGGCCACTGGCAGTGGCACTTGACTTGAGCAAAGCAAATGAGCACTACTAGTGTGAAGGACAGGTGGTGGAAGCATGTTCTGACAAGTTCTTATAATGAAAATAATATAGACAGCTTTTTGAACCAGTGCAGTGCCAGTGCTGCTACTAAGGTGAGAGGCAGAGAGAGAGGCTATCCAGTCCACCACTTTACTGAGCAGATCACAGAAGAAAGGTGGAAGCATCTGACAGCAAGTGACAGCACTTCTTAGATTGCACACTGGAATTCAGTGTCAATATCAAATCAAATCAAACCGCGATTAAGAAGACTGCGCATGCTCCTGTTCTGCCTTTTGATCAGCTGAAAAGATGGATGAACCAAAAACACCACCTTCCACCCCTGGCCCTTCAACTTCAAGTGATCTGCCTGGCTGTGAGATTGAGGAAGCTCAGGAAGGAGACCACCCCTGGCTTTAAAAGTTGGATGCTTTAAAAGGGGAAGGGAGGGACATACTTTATCTGTTTTTTGTTTACAAAAAGTTACAGCCTAAGGAATTGTGATTGTCCTTTAGGTTAATCATTTGAATAAATCATTTGAAATAATAAAAAACAATATGATGTTCAAACTTTTGACTTCTTTCTTTAATAACTACATAACACAGTACTTCTACTTCTACTTTCAGTACTTGAGTAGAAATTTTTTTTTCAAAACTACTGGTACTTTTTACTTTTAGTACTTAAGTAGCAAATTTTTTGAAAAAACTACTTGCAATACTTAAGTAAAAAAAATGTTGAATACTTTTGTACTTCTACTTAAGTAACTTTTTCTGCGAGCACTTCCACTTCTACTCAAGTCACTTTTTGATCGAGCACTTGTACTTTTACTCAAGTAGAAATTTCGAATACTTTATACAAGTCTGCATATAGGTGTGAAAGTAGCGGAACCCGATGCCTGCGCTAATGAAATTATTTGCAGGCATAGGGCTCCGCTCCTATCACACCTATATGTGTGTATGTGTATAAATACATATATGTGTGTGTGTATATATACCCCTATACAGAAGTTCAGATGTTATGCCTGCCTCCAAAGACGCCTAAAAAATGCCAAAAAAACGCCTGCAACAACACACCTGGGCGTTTTTGTTGCAGGCATTTTTTTGGGCATTTTTTGGGCGTCTTTGGAGGCAGGCATAACATCTGAACTTCTGTGTAGGGGTATATATACACACACTTATATGTATATATACACATACACACATATAGGTGTGATAGGAGCAGAGCCCTATGCCTGCAAATAATTTCATTAGCGCAGGCATAGGGTTCTGCTACTTTCACATCTATATGTGTGTATGTGTATATATACATATATGTGTGTGTGTGTATATATACCCCTATACAGAAGTTCAGATGTCATGCCTGCCTCCAAAGACTCCAAAAGAAGAACTTGAACTTCTGATACTTGAGTAGGACTTTGTGGATATTGGAAACCTGGATAAGTAGAAGTGAGGGAGAGGTGTGCCTATATGTCAAGAGTGATTTTTGGGTGAATATGAGGGAATACAGGGCTAATTAGCAGGTTGAGTCTTTGTGGCTGGAGCTTCAAAGGGAGGAAAGAAACAATTAATAAATTGTGAGCATATACTATAGGCTCCCTAACCTTCAGTAACTATGTTTCCCTGAGTGTGATGGATACATTATTATTATTTTTTTTAAATCAAGGACTATACTCCTCTGGTCTTCTTTGTATATGTATATATATACATATATATATACAGTGCCTTGCAATAGTATTTGGCCCCCTTGAACTTTTCGACCTTTTGCCACATTTCAGGCTTCAGACATAAAGATATAAAACTGAAATTTTTGTGAAGAATCAACAACAAGTAGGACACAATCATGAAGTGGAACGAAATTTATTGGATATTTCAAACTTTTTTACTTTTGAATTTGCCACCGGTTCCACCCCCTGCAAGTGTCACGTTGCAGGAGATGGAAGTCGGGGCACAGAGAGCATCGGGAGGAAGATCCGCCGCCACACACAGCCCGCATACATCGCTGGATCCTAGTGACAAGGTAAGTAACCCCTCAACCAGGATCCAGCGATGCTTCTGGCAGTACCCTGAGTGTGGCTCGGGGTTACCGCTTTTGGCACTGAAATGTAACCCCGAGCCACACTCGGGAATACCCCTAGGAAGGTTAATACAGAAATGTTGGCTTACTGAAAAGTATGTCCATGTACAATTTAGTATGAACTCAATACTTGGTATTAGCTCCTTTTACATGAATTACTGCATCAATGCAGTGTGGCAGGGAGGTGATCAGCCTATGGCACTGCTGAGGTGTTATGGAAGCCCAGGTTGCTTTGATAGCTGCCTTCAGCTCATCTGCATTGTTGGGTCTAGTTTCTCTCATCTTCCTCTTGACAATACCCTGCAGATTCTCTATGGGGTTTAGGTCAGGCGCGTTTGCTAAACAATCAAGCACAGTGCTACCATGATCATTAAACCAGGTATTGGTACTTTAGGCAGTGTGGGCAGGTGCCAAGTCCTGATGGAAAATAAAATCAGCATCTTCATAAGGCTGGTCAGCAGAGGGAAGCATGAAGTGCTCTAAAATTTCCTGGTAGAGGGTTGCGCTGATTTTGGACTTGTTAAAACACAGTGGACCAACACCAGCAGATGACATGGCCCCTCAAATGGTCACTGACTCTGGAAACTTCACACTGGACCTCAAGCAACTTGAAATATGTGCCTCTCCATTCTTCCTTCAGGCTCTGGGACCTTGCTTTCCAAGTAAAATGCAACATTTTCCACAGTCCATATTGATTTAGGGAGCCATGTCATCTGCTTTTGTAGTTCCACTGTGTTTTATCAAGTCCAAAGTCAGGGTAGCCTTCAACCAGGAAATTATAGAGCACTTCATCCTTCCCTCTGCTCACCAGCTTTATGGAGATGCTGATTTGTAAAAGTGGGTCCAGAGGCATATTTTCTGAATGGTTTGGAGTTGTGAGTGGGGTTCCCCAGGGCTCTGTCCTGCGACCAATTCTGTTAAACTTATTTGTAAACAATATAGAGGTTTGAATAAAGAGTTACGTTTCGGTGTTTGCTAATTAGACAGAGCTAAGAAGGGCAATAAATTAGGATAAAGCAGGGGGTGGGCAGCTGTAGATGGAAAATGAGATTTAATATTGAAAAATGTAAAGTAATGCACTTGAAGCTAAAAATGTACATGCAAGTTATTCATTAGGGGAAGGACCTCCAGGTCCTTCCCCTATTGAGTAATCAAAGATGGAAGAGGATCCGGGTCTCCTTGTAGATCACAGACTTAGCAATAGCATGCAATGCCGAGCTGCAGCAAGCAAAGCTAGTATCATCATTAGCATGCAATAAAAAGGATATTTACTCAAAAGATAAAACTATAATTCTATAATTCTGCCACTTTACAAAACCATGGTTCAGCCACATCTTCTTGAATATGCAATTCAGTTTTGGTCACAAATCCTGATGAAGGATGTCCCTGAACTGGAAAACGAATAAGGAGACTGAAGAACATCAGTTATAAGGTACTATAAACATTAAAAATATTCTCCCTGGAGAAAAGATGATTAAGAGGGGATATTATCACAATATACAAATCTTTAAATGGTACCTGCATCATTGGGAGAAAATAATTTAATCTAAGGTTTCTAAAAAAGACATCCAGCCACACAAATAAGTTAAATATGAAGCAATTCAGTCTTACACTGCCTAAAGGGGTTGATGGTGTCCGTGGGACTGTAGATTAATTCAAAAACCTCTAGATGTGCTTGTTAGTGAACACAATGTACAGGGATATTGAAAATGGATAAACACAATCCGATTGAACTGGATGGACTGGTGTTTTTATTCAATCTTACCAATCATGTAACTATTTGTTCTAGTGACCATTGTCAATGAGTCAGTAAGTGATAGGAAAGTTAACATGTTAGAGTCTCCATTAGAGCAAGAGGGGAAATCTACCAAGAGAACTAATTTTCTAGTGACAATGATCATATGGTAATTCCCCTCACTTTTTGGAAGATTTACTTTCACTTTATGTTGTGTCTCTGGGACAGTAAGGGAAGAAATCCCTTTCCCATCTGGACACAGAAAGAAATATTTAAAATGAAGGGGGGTTTAAGCTTATATTAAAAAGTGGTGCCGATAAATGCTAATATGCTAGTATCCCTTTAAATCTGTTTGCATACAAATCGGTTTTATGATTTTATGATATTTTTTAGCTGTGTGTAATAAAATAATATTTTCTATAAATATACTGTCTCGTCCTTTTCTGGTACCAGTAAAGTCTGCAAGGTTCTTAAAAAAATGTTTCCGTGGGTATTAATTATGGATGAGTTACTAGAATGTACAGTATATAGCATATACCTAATTTCTTATTTGGCTTGAAAAAGTGGTTGTACCGAGGTGATGCCTGCAGCTATAGGCATCACCCCAGTACTGTTTTTTAGAGCCAGCGGTCGGCTTACTGGAGATAACAACCGATGTGGCTCAGCAGCCACTTGGTTGTTATCCCAGCAGTGGGAAGGGACATCGCCCTCTCCCACCGCCTTCCGCCACTCTGCCCGGGTCTCCCGTCCCATTGGCTAGTTAGAGTCCCCAACTAAGCTGGATTTGGCTTTGATCGGGTCCCCAATTATTTAACCCAGAAGTCACAATGTCACTTCCGGTTTACTCTGCTGCCAACTGAGCCAATTTAAAAAAAATGTCAGTATTCAAAAATGCAGATTTCTGCATTTTGAATACTTTAAAGTGCAGTTGAGGGGTTTGGGATCTTTTAGACCCCAGATCCCTCCATAAAGAGAAACTGTCACTGCCTATTACTGTCACAAGGGATGTTTAAATTCCTTGTGACAGCAATAAAAGTGAACAGTTTTTTTTTTTTAAACAGTGTTTAAAATAAAAAATAAAATTAAATTAAATAAACAGGAAAAAAAACAATTTTTTTAAAAGAGCCCCATTACTGTGAGCTTACGCACCAAAGAAAATGCATAAGTAAGTCACACCTGCAAATGTAAATGTTGTTCCAATCACAAATGTGAGGTATGCGATTGCCAGAGTGAGAACAATAAAGCTAGAAAAAGACCTTCTCTGTAACTCTAAACTGGTAACCGTTAACATTTTTTTAAAGTGTCGCCTATGAAGATTTTTAAGTACCGTAGTTTGTCGCCATTCCATGAGTGTGCGAAATTTTAAACCATATCATGCTAGGTATCTATTTACTCAGCGTGACATAATCTTTCAGAATATGCAAAAAGAATTAGGCTAACTTTTCGGTTTAGTTTTTTTTTAATTCAGCTAAATCTATTTTTTTCCCAAAAAATTGTGTTTGAAAGACCGCTGTGCAAATACCGCGTGACAAAAAATATTACAATGACCGCCATTATATTCTCCAGAGTCTTTGCTAAAAAAATATATAAAATGTAATATAAAAACACTCACATTTTCCTAGTGCTTAGAGTGCACCAAACCGTAAAAAGCATTTAGTCCTCACAGTGCGGGTATAAGACAATCAGACAATTTTTCCATGGTATGCTCACAATGCATGCCTCAGCGTGAAGACCGATTGGCCCCTCCCCTATGCGTTACACCACAGGGTCACATGGCTTTCTCAGGGGGGATATGGGGTTTAAACTTCCCCTACTCTCTCCAAAAATGAGTAACAGTTTGTACTGAAATAACTCCTTATGGACCCCTTAGGTAACCCACAAACAACTTAGACTGAAGAGAAATCTGGTCTTGTCTGCTCAGCTCTCAATTTTACTTTCCTTATAGGAAAACTGCATTGAACACTAACGATAACAGTGAACATGAAAAGATAAAATAACTTAGGAGATAGTTTCATTATATTTTATACTGTGACAAACCATTAAATACATAAAGTTTGAGGAATGGGTCCTATTTTCTGTATGTATTTCTAAATTATGTCTAAGCATCCTCTGTATATATTTTAACTCTTTTTCTGTGATTTAACCTCCCTGGTGGTATGATTATGTCAGGAATTACATACCAAAAGCGGTACAATTCTTTTCATGGAAATTTGGTGTTATGTATTATAGGCCTACAATTCTTAGTAATTACTGACTTAAACCTGACCAAAACAAGAGTCTAGTAGACATCCCAGATGTGATAAATTTGAAACACAAACACGTGAATTATAATCAAATCAATAATATTATTTTATTATTTAATATATAATATATATAATAAAATTATATTATTGATTAGATTATAATTCATGCATTATATATTATATATAGATATATGTGTGTGTGCATATATATATATATATATATATATATATATACATATACATATATATATATATATATATATATTGTGACAGGAAGTCAGCTAAATCTGGGAATGTAGTCACAGGAAGGAGATACATTTTCCACCTGATTGAGAAGTCCATTAATTAATTTAGGGTGTTGGCTACAGAGCTAGCCAGCAGGAAGTTGAAAGGCCTTCACCTGTTCAGAATGAGGGAGTTAAGGCTCTATAATTTGTTCAGAGAAATTCCTGTTGTTTGCTGCCTCCAGAAGCTGCATCCTGAAGCCATGTGGGCTGGGAGCAGGAGGACAGTCAGCGTGTGCCTCCCGACAGGATGTGTGGGCCTGGGAGAAGACCCCCCGGAGTGATGTGTGCCCGGGACGGTAACCAAGGGTGAATACGTCTCAAAGGTGAGAAGACGAAGTGTTTCTGTGTGAAAGAAACAAAAGGACTGTGTTGCCCTGTGAAACTATTATAAAAGGACTATTGAGTGTCCACTGTAGGACAAGGAAGTCTGCCCGACGGTAGGTTGGAGACAGACACTTAGGCAGGTTCCAGTTGTGAGAAGGTAGCCGCCCACAGAGGCAAGGATTTATTTTCTGTTTTATTTTATTTTGGATGTTTTGCTGCATACAGCCTGGTGAAGAAAACACCATTTAATAAACCACACTGTTTGTTTGCAAGCACTTGTCGGCTACCTCTCTGGGAAAAAACACCCCCCAAGGGGTCATCCACACCCGCCACCGAGCTAATCCCTCACATATGGTGGAGGTATGCAGTGGGCAGAAGCAGCAAGATCCCTGCAAGGAAGTGCAAATGTTTGATGAACTTTATCTGGTGCATGAGATTGCACAATCTATGTGTGCAGGAGAGAAGATCCTGACAGAAAAAAAAAAAAAAAAAAAGTGTTTTAAAGAGACAGCGGTCTCAAAATTATTTGATGAACTTTGTTGTGTCTGGTGCAAGTGACTGCACAAACTGTGTGTGCAGGAAAAGAGATCTTGCAAGAGAGAGAAAAACTACATGTGTTAAAGAGACAGTGGTCTGAAAATTTTTTGCTGGACTGTGAAAAATTTGTGGAGTTATTGAAGATGGGGCGATCCAAACGCCTGAAAAATGCAAAGATAGATGAAATGAGAGACCGGATTCTATGGATGGAGGGGATGTTGCCGTCTGAACCAGCCCCATCCATGCCTGAACGGAATCGGCTAAAGAGAAAAGTTGTTGTTCCTAGCAACACTGGGGCAAATGAAACTGCTTTGGAGACGCAGGGTTCTCAGATGAAAAGTAAACCCAAAATGGGGGAGATGCTGAAACAACGGAGCTTTGCAGCTCAACAAAAGGATCACCAAGAGAGCATGGCAGGCTGGAAACAGAGACGCCAGCAGCCAATGGAGGCCATCGGTTTGGAGGAAACCGAGTATGTGTGCAGGGCTGAGTTGGATGCCTTGCAACGGAAAATGGAAGAAAAGGAACAAGCCTTGGAATTGCTTAAAATGGAGCATAGAAACTTGCAGGAAATGAATGAACTACTCAAGTCTCATGTGTTACAGTGGGAAGAATCCACTGCTCTTCTTTTGGTCGAGTTGCAAAAACGCAGAGAGACTATAATGGAGAAAGATACCATCCTCATGGAAAAGGAAAGTGAAATTCAGACTTTGCAGAAGCAAAGTATGGCTGATATGTTGGAGTTGCGTAATCAGCTGGAAAAAAGTCTTCAGTCTTTGGGAGCTACAAAAATAGACCTGCAGGAGTCGCAGGAACAGAATGTCGCTCTGAAAACGACATTGTCTCTCAGCGACAACGAGAAAAGTGAAAGAGAGGCTAAATTACTGAGTACTGTGTATGAGCTCACTACTTTGAGCAATGTGGTAAATGAATGGCGTGCGGACTGTGAAAGTTGGAAAGGGGAAGCCCAACGTGTCCAGCAGCAGTTAAAGGAGAAAGAAGCCTGTGTGGCAGAATTACATTCTTATTCCCAGATGCTAGCCAATGAGGTGAAGGCTCTTATGCAGGGAAAAGGAGATTGTGAACATAAGAGGGAAAAAGTAGAGGCACAGCTTCTGGAATCGCAAGTCAAGGTGTCAGAAGGTGACCGATTGTGTGCTAAGCTGTCAGAGAAGGCAAACCGATTGCAGGTTGAGTTGGACAGTGTCACAAATCGGCTTTCTCAAGCAGACCGCAAATCTAGAGAAATTGCGGAAGATTTTTCTATCTTGGAATCGCAGCTGCAAGACACGCAGGAACTCTTACAGGAAGAGAGGTGTCAAAGGCTGAGTTTTAGCACAAAGCTCAAACAAATGGAAGATGAGAAAAATGGCTTCCTGGAACAATTAAAAGAGGAGGCGGAAGCAAAGAAAAACCTATCAGAGCAAGTCGCAACATTGCAAGCTCAGATAGCGGATATGAAAAAACGCATGGAAGAAAGCGTTGGTTCATTACAGTGTGTTGAAGATGTGAAAAAGAAGTTTGATCAGATGCTTGGTGAAGAGAAGACTGTGTCTGCAAAATATGCAGAAGAACGCGCACGTGCAGAAACGGAGGTGCGTGATAACGAGAGCAAAGCCCTGTTCTTGGCTCGCTCTTTGGAGGAAGCTCTAGAGTGTAAGGCTGAACTAGAAAGTGTTAAACAGCTGCGTACAGAAATGGAAGAATTGGTCAGCTCCAAGGATGATGTTGTGAAAAGCGTTCAGGAGCTAGAAAAGTCTAAGCGAGCCTTAGAACAGCAAGTAGAAGAGATGAAGATTCCGTTGCAGGAACTGGAAGAGGAATTCCAGGCAACAGAGGATCTGTCCCAAAGAGGGGATAGTGTGCCTGATGCAGTTTTTAAAAGGATCAGTGTTTTGGGGTCTGTCCTGAGTGAGCCTCAGAAATGTGATGACACGTGGCTTGAATCACCCCTTTGGAATAAACCGTTCCTTCAAAAACTTCAAGCATTGGAAAATGTATCATTAGAACTTCAGCAAATAAAGGAGTTGTGTAAGAAATGTGATGATTTCTCAGTTCAGGCTGAAAACCTAGTGGAGAAAACTAAAGCGGAGAAAACTAAAGCAAGTGATATAAATCTGGGAGGAAAAAGCAAACGCCACCTAGTGGAGAAAACTAAGGCTGTTGGTGAAAACGGGAAGCAAATGAATTTCAAGTGCCTTTCAGAGAATATTTCTAAAATGAAACTGGTGAAAGACGGGTGGCAGAAGTTTGATCATGATCTTGAGATGCATTCCATGTGGAATTCAGATAGAGAAAAAGAACTAGGTGACCTTGAGCGGTCAAATAGTTCAGCAGAAAGTGCATTGAAGAAACCTGTAAAAGAATGTGTTGCAGTTCCATGCTTCTTCACTGATGCAGAGAGGAGGTCTATAATGGATACCACCCAGATCGCTGGGTTCAACTGTGTTGTTGCCTTTGACCCCTATGTTGGTGGAAGGAAAGTTGATGATGTTCTGGTTGGCTTCTTCTGTGAAGAGTTTGGCAAGAAATATAAACTCAATATCAAATCAAATAGTAGGCCTTTACTGCGACTCGCTCAGGAGGGCGAAAAGTTTAAGAAGTTGATGAGTGCAAATGCTTCAGATCTGCCTATGAATATGAAATGTTTGGTGAATGATATTGATATCTCTGGGAAAAGGAACAGGGGTCACTTTGAAGAAATGTGTGACAGCCTGTTGTCTCAATTGGAAAATCCTCTGCACAGCATCTTAGAGCAAGCAAAGCTCAAGAAGGAAGATCATTCCCTTTTACAACAAAAAGTCAATGATTGTGTACAGATGTATGGAGAGGCAACTCAAGTCACAGAGGGATGTCAAGAGTCCCTACTTGGAACAAAGCTTAGTGAAGCAAAGGTTCTCAAAGTTTTGTGGAAAACATTTATGGATTGCAGAGAGAGGCGTCTTAAGAATGTTGAAGACATTAAGACTAGCCCAATTGAGTTGCCTATGGATCACGGTCCTCCATGGTGGATTGGACAGACGGTTATGAGGGACAAGCTGTCTGACATTTATGAGAAAGCTGTCAATGAAGATGACAGAAACGAGAAGGAGCGAAATGATGCCAAAAATGCAGTTGAAGAATGTGTATATGAGATGAGAGACAAACTGTGTGGCATTTATGAGAAATCCGTCAATGAAGATGACAAAACAGTTTCATCCGGAAGCTTGAGGATAATAGGAGGCTTATCAGTGAGTCAGCAGTGCCTGACACATGCGTGCCTGGAAATATGTGTCCCAACCCTAGGGTTGAAACAAGAGGGGGGGGTATGTGACAGGAAGTCAGCTAAATCTGGGAATGTAGTCACAGGAAGGAGATACATTTTCCACCTGATTGAGAAGTCCATTAATTAATTTAGGGTGTTGGCTACAGAGCTAGCCAGCAGGAAGTTGAAAGGCCTTCACCTGTTCAGAATGAGGGAGTTAAGGCTCTATAATTTGTTCAGAGAAATTCCTGTTGTTTGCTGCCTCCAGAAGCTGCATCCTGAAGCCATGTGGGCTGGGAGCAGGAGGACAGTCAGCGTGTGCCTCCCGACAGGATGTGTGGGCCTGGGAGAAGACCCCCCGGAGTGATGTGTGCCCGGGACGGTAACCAAGGGTGAATACGTCTCAAAGGTGAGAAGACGAAGTGTTTCTGTGTGAAAGAAACAAAAGGACTGTGTTGCCCTGTGAAACTATTATAAAAGGACTATTGAGTGTCCACTGTAGGACAAGGAAGTCTGCCCGACGGTAGGTTGGAGACAGACACTTAGGCAGGTTCCAGTTGTGAGAAGGTAGCCGCCCACAGAGGCAAGGATTTATTTTCTGTTTTATTTTATTTTGGATGTTTTGCTGCATACAGCCTGGTGAAGAAAACACCATTTAATAAACCACACTGTTTGTTTGCAAGCACTTGTCGGCTACCTCTCTGGGAAAAAACACCCCCCAAGGGGTCATCCACACCCGCCACCGAGCTAATCC
This sequence comes from Pelophylax lessonae, assembly GCF_965119305.1. Lineage (NCBI taxonomy): Eukaryota > Metazoa > Chordata > Amphibia > Anura > Ranidae > Pelophylax > Pelophylax lessonae. The sequence continues at coordinate 104,804,281 of NC_138779.1, read as the reverse complement.
CTCACAATATATATATATATATATATATATATATATATATATATACATGCATATATATATATATATGCATATATATATATATATATATATATATATATATATATATATATATATATATATATATGCATATATATATAATATAAAATGGTTTTGTGTTTTGTGCAACGTTTTTTTTTTTTTTTGAATCTCCCTCCCTAGTTCCGCTCCCATGCAGCATTGCTGCTGCAGGGAACGGAACTAGGAAGTGATCAGAGCGACGGAGACCGACGGAGGAGCGGCGGGACTCTCGGCTGGCGGTCACAGCAATGAGAGATCATCGCTGGATCGCCAGGGAGAAGGTAAGAGAACACCGCTGCGCTCTCTGCAATCCACCCCGAGCGTGACTCGGGGTTACCGCTCCTGATATGAAAAACCAACCCCCGAGTCACGCTCGGGATCACCGCTAAGGAGGCTAAGGCTCAGTTCACATTGCTTCTACTTGGGATCGAACTTGTGAGATCCCAAGTCGCATGACATGTGAAATCCAATGTTAGTCAATGAGAGCTGTCCTAACCACCTACTGATCCCAGTTTTACGTCAGTCCTTTGACACTAAATACCAGGGTTATGGCAGCAGATAGCTGCCATAATTCCGGTATTTTTTAAAACGGCGGGCGATCGGCTTTCAGATAAGGGTGGTCCCAGTGGCGGATTTCCCGCAGATCACCCTTACAGTGCGGCGGAAGAGGTGACCCCCCTCCCGCCATGTCCCGGCTGTTTTCCCCGCTTACCGGACCCACCAGCAGCGGGGAAAACAATCCGGTTTTGGATCCTCAGAGACAGGAAGCTGAGCGAGGGCAAGATGGCCCTCACTTGACTCTATGGTCTTGGATGACCGGAGTTATGTCAAACATCTTTTCTTTTTTAGTGTAGTTGTGAGGTCTGAGGTCTTTTTGACCCCAGATCTCACAATAAAGAGGACCTTTCATGCCTGTCATGCCATTCCGCAAGCGTGTGTAATTTTGAAAAATGGCATGTTGGGTATCTATTTACTCGGCGTAACATTATCTTTCACATTATGGAAAAACAATTGGGCTAACTTTACTGGTTTCTTATTTTTTTATTAAAAAATGAATTTTTCCCCAAACAATTGAGTTTGGAAGACGCTGTGCAAATACGGTGTTATAAAAAAAATTGCAACAATCTCCATTTTATTCTCTAGGGTCTCTGCTAAAAAAATGATATAATGTTTGGTTTTCTAGCAAAAAAAAAAAAAAAAAAAAACAGATTTTAGCTTGTAAACACCAAGTGTCAAAAATAGGCCCTGGTCTTAAAGTGGTTAAATTGTACTCCGAAGGCAACTTCTATCAGACTTGTGCCTGGTAGTACTCAAGTCGCCAGGAAGTCTCCTGGCAAAGTTTAATCATAAGTTACAGGATTTTCAGGTCGCAGCAGTGTTCTGTTGTCTTCAGTTGTGTTTGCTGAACATTTTCTAGCTTTGTGCTCCTTTAACATGGTCTCTTTTCCCTGAGGTATGGCAGAAGAAGCAATAGAGGTAAGGTAAATTAATAACATACTGTATATCTGATCCTATGTAAATAGAGATAATTTTCAAGCATGGGTATTAAAAATATACTATATCAATCAAAATAAAAAGATAGGCGCTAGTTTGGTGATGTCAAAAGTGAACACCCATGCAAACCGATTCTTTGTGGACTAAAAAAAGGGTCTTGTGCAACTTTGGTTCGAACGCAATGCAAATTCACCATACAAGCAGTGCACTGCAAATCACATGCAATGTCTGACATCGCTGAAGTGCGAACCAACACTTAAACAACCAAACTGTATCCTCATGGAATACACAGTATGCACCTTGACACATGCACACAGGCTCTACCTGACATATAATGAATTAACTAACAAATATGCTTTACTACACAGTGAGAGTTCTATAGGAACTGTATATGGCTTTCTTTGTACAGTGTTGCATTAAAATAGATGGTATAGTCCTGAATAAACTGGGGATTAACCTGTTATACATACAAACTTGAACAGCGTACATATCAAGCATTTTGGACTTTTGTTCTGTCTGAACAGGTTTTCAGAGCTCCTACAATGGGTTGCATTTTGTTTCTTCTGAGGACTCCATTTCCAGGGAGTATAGCTAAAAAACTCTAAAAGCATATTTAATATAACACATAGCAACATCTCTCTCAAGCTGCTGTAGATAGTGGAAATATGTTGGATATTTAAGCATTTTTTAGGTTTGAATTTTTATCTCAAATGCTTACAAAAAAACATGACTGGAGGCATTTGTGATCATGTTCACTAAGAGGCATGAATGTTTAAACTGTATAATCTGAAAACTGAGTCAACATCTGAATTGTTAGAGATATAAAGAACGAATTTCAAAACTTGAAGATCCCACTCATTGTTTATTTAGTTTATAAGAATGCAGTGTCCGCATTTTTACCACCATCTTTCCTTTAACCTCCTAAACGTGTCTTCACATGAATATATTTATTTTCTGTTCCTTAAAGGACCCGTTTCCATATATTAATAAAATTGAATGTGAAGGGGCAGTTAATGTTTTTCATCCTTTTTTGAGAATGAATTACTTTGCAGTACAAACAGCTAAAAAAGGTCTGTGAGGGCTTGTTTTAAAGCTTTTTTTTTTTTATTTTATTTTTTTTAACTGCCCGATAATAATGTGTAAATATTTTAAAGTCCACAGTTTGGGCACATGAATATATTTCTGTGGAGTGTCAAGTATTTTATTCTATTATCATAGGAAGAGGCTGATTATTTCGCTTTGTTTACTCCTTCAGATTTTAGTTGAGTAAATGTTTTGACCACTTTTTACAATGCTTTCGTAAAGTGCTTCTAACTTCAACATTTTCATTAGAACATGTAGCACGTGTGGAAGTAGTTGATATGAGTAGAAGACACAGACAGTTATAAAACTAACAGCTAAGCTGCTGTGAAAACATTTAGAGTGTATTTGCAGTTTTACTCCCCATTGCCTGCCCCACAAGCTAGTGTTAAAGGGAAAAGGTATAATGCTATCCACCCTCTGTCCGCTCCATCTCTACAATTAGGCCTTGAAATGTTTTAGCAGGGTGAAACTATGGATTAGTAGTACCAAGAGGGTATTAACCTAAAAAGAAGCCACATTTACAGACCAACTGTGGTATTGCAATTAATCTAGGTCAACCTTATAAAGTTAAAGGCCAAACATTACATAAACGCTATTTAGGCAAGTTTCTTAAAAATCCTCAAAACACCATATTAAAATCGAGGACTGACAGCATTGTCACCTTAAAAAACTCTAGAGCGTGGGTCAACATCTCATTCAGCCATACTGACTCATATACACTAGATGGTAAAAAATCCACACAGGCCTAACAGCAATGACATATTAAATCCAGATTGACTTGACCCATACCACATACTTTTGCCTAAAGACAGGTTTGGCAAAATAATCCATCTGCAGATTGCAGTATCAATTGTGGTATTGTGTCAGTTCTTTGGAAGCTAAATACATTAGCCATATAACAAGCTGGATCGGCTTGTATCACAAAACCCATAGGGATCATTCCCTGAGAATAAAGTTAGGACTTATTTTGCAGGACATCTCTGGTATTAAGGATTATACAATTATCAATAGTGCCTAGATTTGGATAGGGAAAGGCAAATCATAGCATAAGTATCAGCCAGCATAGAGCATATCCGCCTTGGTAGCATTCTGTATAGGTAACAGGTTTTCAGCAGATGCAAAGATTATAAGCGGTAAGCAGGCAGTTCATTTAGCCTAACAATTTAGCATAGTGCAGAGGAAGCTACAAAGATTTAGCAACAGACATTCCATCAATTCCAGCATTCATCTCATTGTAATATGGAAACCTAATCCTCATATCCACACTGCAGCTCATATTCTCATTGCCCAGAGGCTCTCACCCATCCGGCGTCTGGTAATTCCATCCAGCCTGCTTGCTGCTAAAACGCCTGTGCTGTCAGGTGCATCCCGGTTATGTCTGGCAGTGCATTTTGATCACACTAACAGGGGGTTACACAAGATCTGGTAAGCAGGATTTGAGTGTGAGATGTGTCTCTGGGTTTACATCAAGATCTCCTACCTACCACAATGGCTGTGGGACTATCATCTTCACTGGATTTTGGGACTTTTACTTATGATTATTGGACCATTTTTTCACAGCGCTGCACTATTTTTTGCTTTATAGTGCATGTGGCTCAATTAGGTCTAACTTGCCATGGAGCGCATGGTCATCGGGGGCGGAAAACTGTCGTAGACTAAGCCCATGCTCGTTGCTTACTAAGGTTGCTAAGGTGTTTTGCCATTGTGACTTTGAGCTTTGTTAAGATGAACAGACATCCTATCTTGCAGCATTTAAAAGCGGCAGCCCGCATAATTTTGTATGACGCCCTAAGTTTTATGCAGCAATCATTTTAATCCATTTAAAAAATAGAAAGTGTATTTGGCCTTTATTTAACCTCCTTTCTGTGGGAGAGAACCTTAACAAGTCAACATTATCTCCCTCACACATTCAGTTATTCAGAGCCGTCAAATGAGACAGCTAACTTAGCAGAGGGAGCCATATACGGCTAGATTACAGCTAACACCTAATTTCCTCCTATTATTCATATTCTGGAAAGGAATTCAGGGTTTCAGGAAAACTTTCAGGCTCAGTTCAGTATTTGTCCGCAGCTTAAAGATCCACTTTTCTTCTACAAAGTAAGTCCAAACTATATTTTCAGTGAGTTATCCCTATGGGTTTTGTGATACAGGCCAATCCAGGTTGTTATATTGTTAATGCAAATAGCTTCCAGAGAACTGGCACAATACCAGTATTGCTACTGCAATCTGCAAATTTATTATTTTGCCAAGAGTCTTTAGGCAAAAGTCTGTGGTATGGGTCAAGTCAATCTGGATTTAATGCATCATTGCTGTTAGGCCTGTGTGAATCTATACCATCGAGTGTATGTTAATCAGTGTGGCTAAATGAGATGGTGGTCTGAGCTCTATATTTTTTTTTTTTTCTGAGCTCTATTTTTAAGGTGACAGCGCTGTTCATCCTCAATTTTAATATGGAGTTTGGAGGATCTTTAAGTCACTTGCCTAAATAGCATTTATGTATTATTTGACTTTTAACTCAATAAAGTTTGCCTAGACCTTTAAACATTTAAACATTTTCTTGTTCATTTGCTTATGAAATTTTGACTGAACTTTCAATGTATTTTCATTATGCACTAACTGTCCTGAGTTCCCAAGTGCTTTAATAATTGCCAGATCTTGAATTAAGAAAACATAACACTGTCTCTGTAACGAAGACTGGGGAGTGGTCATGCCAAGCCTTTGCAGCCTCAGTTAAGTGTGTAGTATTTAGTCTCTGCCACTAAATGCCCCCTCCCCCCCCCCATCTTTAGTTCCTTAATTGTGTTTAATTGCTTCATTTTTGTTCTGACTTCTAGGGTGAAGTGAGACTTGGTACCAGTGTTTCCTCCACCATGGACTCTGACTGCCTGAGTGGGACAGAGCAGCATCCCTCTCAGCAGGTCACAGGAATCAGCCACAAGCAAGCAACTTTGCTTAAGGAAGCAAGCCTTTGGCAAACTAGTAAATGTATGCCTACTGCACTACTAAAACAGCCTAATGTTTGATATGGATACGTGTCTAGTGGCTAATGTTGACAAATCCCTGTGTTTTCCCATGGCTGGGGAATCGCAGGTGGAGCATACAGCATGTCATAGACAGAGGTGAACGTATATACACTCCTGTTGTTGTGTAAACGCAAATACTTAATTTAATTAGTGTTTACCCATGCACACGCATTTGGTGATTTCTCCCAAACACAGCATTTCTACATTTGAGAAAATATGCAATAAGCATGTGTGGGTAATCGCCAATGCAATAAAGCAATAAAGCATCAGCATTTACACGAGTACAGAGACATACAGCCATTCACTTCTATGACACACTTACTGCTTACTGCACCTAAGTGGGGACCCAAAGAACATGCATTCTAGTGTCCCCAATGGCCGGCTGAGGCTGCTGTTTAATGCAAGGTTGGAGTTATTGCAGCACTCAAACGTAAAACCAATTATTTTCCAAAAGAACACAATTAACTCCTTGTAATCTGTGCCACACTATGGATATCAGTTTCTCAATATACTTCATAACTCTTCTCTCTGTATTGTGCAGCATTTATGACCCGATACTGCTGAGCCTGTACCGGACTCCACCCACCTAGTGACCTGTCATTTCAATCCTAGTGACATTGATTCCTATGTTACACTTGAATACTAGGAAGCTTAACTCTTTGTATAACACCAACGCTTATTCTTCTCCTGAGGCTTCACTCCATCCTTTGTGACTTCCAGGCTGGGCCCCTAGGATGCCCGTGCCGTGAGTCGGACCAGGTATTAGAGTTCGATTGCTAGGAAAGGGGCCTAAGCATTCAAGCTCCCTCACTACCAGGGTCTTCTGTCACCTCTTTCAAGTAACATCCGCTTTCCGACTGGCTGGCTACTTATGCACTCAATAGTAGTACTGTAGTCATTAGCCTTGTACCCTAATAAGCCCTGTTCATTTGATACGCCAAATATGCAAGAATCCTTTTAAGATTGTCCTCAAGTTATTTCAGACCAGGCCAATTTGAATAACAATAAACATTCTTTCACTGAAGTTGTTTAAATATAACAAATGAACAGTCAATCTTCTCTGTGCCCCTTAGTTAGTCCACTGGTGCCCATGATTGCCCCCTGAGGTACTCATACCCTAAATAGGTGAGAAAGTCCTTACAATTCATTGGTCAAGCATTGTCCATACCCCATAGTCAAGAGTCCATACCTCTGGAACCCCGAGTTGGTTCCCACAAGGGGTGGGTATATGCAGAGTAGGGGTTCACATCCTTAACAGCATACTTGGTTCCTTGCATGGGGAGATCCAGAACCACACCTCTGGCTGTCTTACTAACTACAACACCCCCAAGAGGTAATTTCCTCCTTTTTTGTGTGTTTGCCCCAGCAGAGGGTGGTACCTCCCTAAAAAGCCTGGAAAATTCTGACCAACAGCACCTTCCAGGGGGTACCACCTCAGCGCAGCAAACAAAACTAAACAGTGTACAATGCTTACAGTATAATACATTCAGAAGTCTAACCACATAGCTCCCAACTGTCCCTGATTTTGAGGGACTGTCCCTAATTTGAAATAAAGTCCCACTGTCCCTCTTTCCTCCTGATGTGTCCCTCATTTTGGCATGATCTGTATAGTTGTATATAAAATGCACTTATTATTTTTCAAAAAGTGTTTCCCAGTGCTAAATCTTTCATCCAATTTTTAAATTGCTGCATTTGTAAATTTTAAAAGCCAGTATAAAGGAATGGTAGTGGTAAAAAAGCACTTGTGGATTTAAAAAAACATTTTTTTTTGTATAACTTTCCTTTTTCTTTTGACAGGATGTGTGTCTTATGCCTACATACTTTTGCTAATAGGTGTCCCTCATTCCCATCTCAAAACTTTGTAAGGTATTTATCCACATATATCATCTACAAAACAATAGAACATTTTTAACCAACATACACATTTAACATCCACCTGCTTGCAGACAACACCCCACCTGTGGCTCTCTAGCTGCGGAGAACACTGTGTTCCTCATGCAAGGCAAACTTTATACCTATAGTATATATATCTGTGTGCACAAGGCCTAAGAGTGTATCACCAGTGTATAAAGCCCATGTTTTGTGTGTAAGCAATGTTCTTTTCTATGCACTCAGGAATAATAACACTTTTATACAGCTTTTGTAGTTGATTTACTGCATTTGATACAGCAGCTTTATTTTTCTAAAATTAATATCACCCACCTGGTTTATTTCACTGTCCTCTGTTTATAACATTGTCCTAAAATTCTCAAAGCATAATCATTTTCCATAACAGCTTTAGTAAATGTTTCCCTCATGTAACAGGAAATGTTGTTCGTTATCTGTGTCACTACTTTTTAACCACCTAATCAATACTTTCACAAACTACAATACAAAATTAAATTGTATTTACAATCATGGAAAAAAAAAATGAAAAGACTGAACTGTAAAGGCTGCACCCAAAAATGCAGGCAGGGGACAAAGGAGTCATCAGTATTGCCTATCGTCTTCTTACAGCTGATCTTTTCCCCCATTACTGACTTACTATCTCTTGCTCAGCACTATGGGTTTTTTTTTTTGTGGAGGTGGTTATCTTTGTAAAGAAGCAAGGCTTTGCTTCTTAAATTCTTAAAGAATTCTTAAATCTTTTTAAAGAGCTGGACCAAAATTATCCAGCAGAACCAAAGCATTACTCTGCTTCCACCATTTTGCTTGCTTTCCCATACAGCATCCTGGTGCACTCTTTTCCTCAGGTAAGCGACACACATGCACCCCGCCATCCAAATGATGTTAATGAAAAATGTGGTTTATTAGACCAGACCACCTTTTTCGAATGCTCCGTGGTTATATTACTCATGTGCCCATTGTAGGCACTTTTGGCTGTGGTCACAGGTCAGCATGAGTACCCTGACCAGTCTGCGGCTACGCAACCACATACTCAACAAACTGTGATGCCCATTTCTTCTGCTTTCAACACATCAGGTTCAGGGATACCATTTTCTTGCTGCCTAATAAATCCCACTGACTTTCAGATGTCACTGTAATGAAAAAAATCAATGCTATTCAATTAGAGCAGTGGTTCTCAATTCCGGTCCTCGGGACCCACTAACAGGCCAGATTTTAAGTATTACCTTGGAGGATGCAGACTAGAATACTGCAATCACTGAGCAGCAAATGAGATCACCTGTGATGTAATTTAGTTATCTTGCAAACCTGGCCTGTTGGTGGGTCCCGAGGACCGGAGTTGAGAACCACTGAATTAGAGGAGAGATATAGCCAAAGCTTTTTTGGCCATACTTCTTCTATGGATCACAGGAGGGAAGTTCTCTCTGTACTCCTGTGACCTATTTTCAGCAAACAGCGGGCTAAAGTAAGCTAATGTCAGTCAGGCTGTGTAAAGATCCCGACCATATGGTTGGGATCCATCCATAAGCCTGGACTGGCACCTGGTTCAGCCTTTCAGAGCCTAAACCCGTTCCTTCTTACCCCTCCCCAGCCCATCCCTCCAGTGAACGCTGGAGGGGAGAGCAGAGAGCCACTGACTGATAGTCCCAGCTCTCTGCTCAGGGTGGAGGGGGGGAACTGAGTGGTCAGTAGTGTTTGACCACCCAGTTCTCACTGTAGAGCCACAGGGGGACTGATGCAGCATTGGATCAATGCTGTATCCACCTAGATAATTACTGTATACATTTTTTTTTTAAATCCCGACCTTTTCTTTTTAATGTCAGTGGTCATAAAGCTATGGCTTATCAGGGTAAATCAAATGAATTCCTTCCAAAGGATTATCTTAAATCTAGATCAAGGTGTCTAATAAATATCTAAAACACAGTAAAAAGTCAAGTAGTTAAAGTGATTGCAAATGCTCACCTTGTAAAACAACCCATTCAGTTTAAAATAGAAATTAAAAGCAAAACATTTTTGTATAGATATAAAAAAAACATTATAAATACCTTGTTTTCATTTTTTATAACTGATCACATTCCCTCTGTTCTCAGGTGCATAAGAGTTGGGGGAGGAGAAGCAGCAGGACACTGAGATTCCCAGTGAATAGCTGTGCAGCGGGGGCGTGTCAGGACAAATCTGATCATTGAAGGAGAGTACACTGAGTTCCCAGCATAGCTAGAGAACTTACCACGCTGTGCTCTCCTGCTTAGTGTGATCAGTTTTTAATAGGTAAGCAAGAGGACTAGCAGGAACACCAGGGATTTTAAACAAAGGAATCAATACAAAGAGAGCAGGATACTTTCTTAATCAAGTACATGGTAAAGCAGGAACATATCAGGAATATATCAGAAATATAAAGCGTTTGGTAACAAATGCTTTAAGTATCAAAATAATGATAAAAAGAAAACAGTATGTAAACTATATATAAAAAAGAGATGGCCTTGCGGTTCGCCCGACGGTCGGTTTGCAGCAAATTTTGCTTGTTCACAAATTAGCAAAAAGTTGGACTTTTGCCGATGTTCGCGAATATGCCCGCGAATATGTATTTAGCTTACAGCCAGTGTAGTTAGATACAGCGATTGTGCTGGTTCTTAGAGTTACAAAAAAAAAAAAAAACTTAAGGGACAGTGTCAGTCTTCTGCTGTATGGAGCTTTCTATTTAGTGGAAAGGGATATCTAGTGTAGTTAGGGAACTTTGTACTACATTAGTTATATTTAATAATTGAGTTTCTGTAGGGAAAGTGTGAGGGTTCTGTTTAGTGAGCACGTGGAACAGTGCTGCTGTATCACAGCAGGTGTACGTGCTTGCTAGGCAGCAAAATACAGTGACAACTTAACGCCTGTTGTTCAAAGCGTTAGGTGCACTGTACAAAAGCCTTTGCAACTGTGCGTGACACGCATCTGCTGTGCTGTATCCAGCGACAACTGTGGGTTGCATAGCAGTGTGCGTTTTTCACCGCACACAGTTGCCAACGCATCAGTGACAACCTAACGCCTGTTGTTCAAAGCGTTGGTCCACTGTGCAAAAGGTTTTGCAACTGTGCGTGATACGCATCTGCTGTGCTGTATCCAGCGACAACTGTGGGTCGCATAGCAGTGTGCGTTTTTCACCGCACACAGTTGCCAACGCATCAGTGACAACCTAACGCCTGTTGTTCAAAGCGTTAGGTCCACTGTGCAAAAGCCTTTGCAACTGTGCGTGACACGCATCTGCTCTGCTGTATCCAGCAACAACTGTGGGTCGCATAGCAGTGTGCGTTTTTCACCGCACACAGTTGCCAACGCATCAGTGACAACTTTACGCCTGTTGTTCAAAGCGTTAGGTCCACTGTGCAAAAGGCTTTTCTACTGTGCGTGACACATCTGCTGTGCTGTATCCAGCGACAACTGTGGGTCGCATAGCAGTGTGCGTTTTTCACCGCACACAGTTGCCAACGCATCAGTGACAACTTAACACCTGTTGTTCAAAGCGTTAGGTCCACTGTGCAAAAGCCTTTGCAACTGTGCGTGACACGCATCTGCTCTGCTGTATCCAGCGACAACTGTGGGTCGCATAGCAGTGTGCGTTTTTCACCGCACACTGTTGCCAACACATCAGGGACAAATATGCCTGGTAGACCAAGAAAAGGCATACGTGGCCCTGCTGCGGAAAGGGGCACAGCTTCTAGGGTGTCTAGAGGCAGGGGTGGACGTGGTGGTCAGTCCTCAGCCAGGCCACCATTTGGATTGTTCTCCGGCAGTGGCCAAGCTATACGTCCACAGTATGTACAGGAGGTGGTGGACTATATGACCAAACCCTCATCATCGGCATCATCTGCAACTACAGTGACCCAGGCAGAGAAAAGTGGTCAGTCTTCTGCAGTTGTCAGAACAAATACAGATGAGTCCATGTCCACCTCACGTCCTCCCTTAGACCCAACTTCAGACATGACAGAGGAGTCAGCTGAGCTGTTTGACCACAGTGTCGGCCATCTACTCCAGCCTGATGCTCAGTCCTTTATGGAGTCTGATGTTGGGTCTGAGTTTGAGGAGGAGGCAGAGCAAACAAGAGGGGAGAGCAGACGGCCCGCTCCATCTAAGGCCGCACCTGTTGTCTCCCGGGCCAGGCCTGATGCTCAGTCTTTGATGGAGTCAGATGTTGGGTCTGAGGTTGAGGAGGAGGCAGAGCAAGCAAGAGGGGAGAGCAGACGGCCCGCTCCATCTAAGGCCGCACCTGTTGTCTCCTGGGCCAGGCCTGATGCTCAGTCTTTGATGGAGTCAGATGTTGGGTCTGAGGTTGAGGAGGAAGCAGAGCAAACAAGAGGGGAGAGCAGACGGCCCGCTCCATCTAAGGCCGCACCTGTTGTCTCCCAGGCCAGGCCTGATGCTCAGTCTTTGATGGAGTCAGATGTTGGGCCTGAGGTTGAGGAGGAAGCAGAGCAAACAAGAGGGGAGAGCAGACGGCCCGCTCAATCTAAGGCTGCACCTGTTGTCTCCCGGGCCACTATACACACCTCATCTTGCTGGGACTTTTTTGAGACATCCCATGCAGACAAAACAGTTGCGGTCTGCAAGATTTGTAAGAAGGGTATAAAACGTGGCAGAAATGTCAACCACCTGGGTACAAGCTGCCTAAACAGGCATTTGACAACCCACCACTCGGCCCGTTGGCAGGAGCATTTAAAGAACCCACAAAAGGGCCAAAGATCGGTCAGTCGGCCTCCTAGTCCTCCTCGCGCTCCTCCTCATGCTCCACCTGCTCCACCTGCTCCATCTGCACATCAGTCTGTTCCTGGCCCTGCTATAGTCACTCGTCACCTGTTGGCAGCCTCCACTGACAGGGATGATGATATAGCAGGCAGTGTCGCATCTACCTCCAGCACACCACCAGTTGTAACATCTAGACGCCAAATTTCGATTCCACACATGCTAGAACGAAAAAAAATGTATACTCCCCGCCACCCACATGCCCAGCGTCTAAACAGTAGTTTGGCTAAACTACTGGCTCTGCAACTATTACCATTTAACCTGGTAGAGTCTGCTCCCTTCCGTGACTTCGCAAAATGTGCAGTTCCACAGTGGCAGGTGCCAAGTCGGCATTACTTTGCCCGTAAGGCCCTGCCATCCCCATACCAACATGTGGAAGGCAATGTAGTGTCGTCCCTGGCCAAGTCAGTCAGCCGTAAGATACACTTGACGGCTGACACTTGGTCAAGCAAACATGGGCAGGGACGGCACATTTCTGTCACTGCTCACTGGGTGACACTGCTTGCCAGCGGAAGGGATTGTAGCCAGGGCTCGGTGCTGCAGCCAGTGTTGCCCCCACGTCTGCAAACAGCTGGTGGTGTCGCTGATCCGGGTAGATCGATCACTTCTACCCCCTCCTGCTCCTCCTCCTCTACCTCCTCCATGCCCTCCTCTGCAGAATGGTCATTTGAATATGATGAGGTACCACGTAAAGTTCAAAGGGCTATTCTATGTCTCAGGCCAAAAGGTGTCACGCAGTGCTGCAGCTTGTGTGTCTAGGGGACAGGCAGCACACTGCCCCTCAGATTCTTGGGGCTCTGCAGGCACAGGCCCAGAGGTGGTTGACACCACGCCAGCTGCAGCCAGGGATGGTGGTTACTGATAATGGGTCAAACCTCCCTTCGTCAGGGAAAGTTAACCCATGTGCCATGCCTGGCGCATGTCCTGAATCTCGTGGTACAGCGGTTTTTGAACTCGTACCCGGGAATGCAGGATGTGCTAAGGATGGCAAGAAGGGTGTGCAGTCACTTCAGGCGGTCGTACAGTGCCACTGCATGTTTGGCCGAAGTGCAGCGCGAGTTTCACCTGCCGGTACACTGCCTCGTCTGCGACATGCCCACCCGCTGGAACTCCACTTTGGCTATGCTGCAGTGCCTGTACACGCAGTAGAGGGCCCTCAATGAATACCTATGTGAGTACGGCACCAGCACTGGCTCTGCGCGCCTGGGCTTCTTTTCACCACGGCAGTGGATTTTGATTAAGGATGCATGCGCTGTCCTCTCGCCATTTGAGGAGGCCACAAGGATGGTCAGCCGGGACAGCGCATGCATCAGTGACACCCTACCGGTACTGTTTTTGTTGGAGCACACTCTGCGTGGCATTATGAACAGGGCACTGGAGGCAGAGCAGCAGGAGGAAGAGGAGGACTTCCTTGCCTCTCAAGGCCCCCTTTATACTGAGAATCCTGACCCCATTATGCCTAGCTCCCAGAGGACCGAGCAGGATCCAGGGGTTGAAGAGGTGGAGGAGGAGGACGATTCTGCGGGAACTTTTGCAGGGTTTGAGGAGGAGGAAGACATGCGGCAATCTGCAAGGCCTAGTTTGACTCCCTCGGGAACCTTTGGAGTAGTGCGTGGCTGGGAGGAGGAGGAACCCGTTCAAGATAATGTCGTTTTGAGTGACCCAGAGGAGTCAGCTTCTCAGGCCTTCACTAATTTGCGACGCATGGGAAACATCATGCTTCAGAGCCTGCGAAAGGACCCCAGAATCAAGGCCATTAAAGAGACTAACTACTATTGGTTGGCCACCCTACTTGACCCCCGGTACAAGTCTAAAGTCTCGGAGCTTTTCCCATCCACCCAGAGAGTCCACAGGATCAAATCCCTTGAGGACAGTCTCAAGAGGATTCTGGTGAACACGTTCCCCGACTCCCGTAGGGTGCAGGGGCGGGGACAACCTACCATGGATTCTACTGGTGGTCACGAGAGGAGCGTTGGAGAAGGCGTGCGGTTGACGGATGCCTTTCGGTCTTTTTTTAGTCCTCACCGCCCAGGCCTCTCAGCTGCCACATCGCATCCACAGCGTCTGCATCACACGGTGGACGATTACGTGAGGGCACAAAGTGACACAGAGGGATTTTCATGTGACGATGCCGATCCACTGGCATACTGGGTCTTAAGATTAGACCACTGGCCAGAACTGGCCCAGTATGCCATGGAGTTGTTGGCCTGCCCTGCTTCCAGTGTCCTATCGGAATGGGCATTCAGCGCAGCAGGAGGATTCGTCACAGACCATCGAACGAGACTCTCCACCGACTCAGTCGACCGTTTGACATTCATTAAAATGAATCAGTCGTGGATATCAAGCTTTGGTGCACCTGATGCAGACCTTGTAGACTAGGCTATCGTTGTGATGTCCACAGGTGCACACCTTTACAATTTTTGGGCCTCCTTCAACACCAGCTCTTTGGGGTTAAGGTGGGGAGGCTATGCTAAAACAAAAACTACCATGTTTGCGCACTTGTTCCACAGGTGCACACCTTTACAATTTTTGGGCCTCCTTCAAAACCAGCTCTTTGGGGTTAAGGTGGGGAGGCTATGCTAAAACAAAAACTACCATGTGTGCGCACCTGTTCCACAGGTGCACAAGTTTACAATTTTTGGGCCTCCTTCAACACCAGCTCTTTGGGGTTAAGGTGGGGAGGCTATGCTAAAACAAAAACTATCATGTGTGCGCACCTGTTCCACAGGTGCACACCTTTACAATTTTTGGGCCTCCTTCAACACCAGCTCTTTGGGGTTAGGGTGGGGAGGCTATGCTAAAACAAAAACTACCATGTGTGCGCACCTGTTCCACAGGTGCACACCTTTACAATTTTTGGGCCTCCTTCAACACCAGCTCTTTGGGTTTAAGGTGGGGAGGCTATGCTAAACAAAAACTACCATGTTTGCGAACCTGTTCCACAGGTGCACACCTTTACAATTTTTGGGCCTCCTTCAACACCAGCTCTTTGGGGTTAAGGTGGGGAGGCTATGCTAAACAAAAACTACCATGTTTGCGAACCTGTTCCACAGGTGCACAACTTTATAATTTTTGGGCCTCCTTCAACACCAGCTCTTTGGGGTTAAGGTGGGGAGGCTATGCTAAACAAAAACTACCATGTTTGCGAACCTGTTCCACAGGTGCACACCTTTACAATTTTTGGGCCTCCTTCAACACCAGCTCTTTGGGGTTAAGGTGGGGAGGCTGTGCTAAACAAAAACTACCATGTGTGTGCACCTGTTCCACAGGTGCACACCTTTACAATTTTTGGGCCTCAGAGCATGCGAAAGGACCCCAGAATCAAGGCCATTAAAGAGACTAACTACTATTGGTTGGCCACCCTACTTGACCCCCGGTACAAGTCTAAAGTCTCGGAGCTTTTCCCATCCACCCAGAGAGTCCACAGGATCAAATCCCTTGAGGACAGTCTCAAGAGGATTCTGGTGAACACGTTCCCCGACTCCCGTAGGGTGCAGGGGCGGGGACAACCTACCATGGATTCTACTGGTGGTCACGAGAGGAGCGTTGGAGAAGGCGTGCGGTTGACGGATGCCTTTCGGTCTTTTTTTAGTCCTCACCGCCCAGGCCTCTCAGCTGCCACATCGCATCGACAGCGTCTGCATCACACGGTGGACGATTACGTGAGGGCACAAAGTGACACAGAGGGCTTTTCATGTGACGATGCCGATCCACTGGCATACTGGGTCTTAAGATTAGACCACTGGCCAGAACTGGCCCAGTATGCCCTGGAGTTGTTGGCCTGCCCTGCTTCCAGTGTCCTATCGGAATGGGCATTCAGCGCAGCAGGAGGATTCGTCACAGACCATCGAACGAGACTCTCCACCGACTCAGTCGACCGTTTGACATTCATTAAAATGAATCAGTCGTGGATATCAAGCTTTGGTGCACCTGATGCAGACCTTGTAGACTAGGCTATCGTTGTGATGTCCACAGGTGCACACCTTTACAATTTTTGGGCCTCCTTCAACACCAGCTCTTTGGGGTTAAGGTGGGGAGGCTATGCTAAAACAAAAACTACCATGTTTGCGCACCTGTTCCACAGGTGCACACCTTTACAATTTTTGGGCCTCCTTCAACACCAGCTCTTTGGGGTTAAGGTGGGGAGGCTATGCTAAAACAAAAACTACCATGTGTGCGCACCTGTTCCACAGGAGCACACCTTTACAATTTTTGGGCCTCCTTCAACACCAGCTCTTTGGGGTTAAGGTGGGGAGGCTATGCTAAAACAAAAACTACCATGTGTGCGCACCTGTTCCACAGGTGCACACCTTTACAATTTTTGGGCCTCCTTCAACACCAGCTCTTTGGGGTTAGGGTGGGGAGGCTATGCTAAAACAAAAACTACCATGTGTGCGCACCTGTTCCACAGGTGCACACCTTTACAATTTTTGGGCCTCCTTCAACACCAGCTCTTTGGGGTTAAGGTGGGGAGGCTATGCTAAACAAAAACTACCATGTTTGCGAACCTGTTCCACAGGTGCACAACTTTATAATTTTTGGGCCTCCTTCAACACCAGCTCTTTGGGGTTAAGGTGGGGAGGCTATGCTAAACAAAAACTACCATGTTTGCGAACCTGTTCCACAGGTGCACACCTTTACAATTTTTGGGCCTCCTTCAACACCAGCTCTTTGGGGTTGAGGTGGGGAGGCTATGCTAAACAAAAACTACCATGTGTGCGCACCTGTTCCACAGGTGCACACCTTTACAATTTTTGGGCCTCCTTCAACACCAGCTCTTTGGGGTTAAGGTGGGGAGGCTATGCTAAAACAAAAACTACCATGTGTGCGCACCTGTTCCACAGGTGCACACCTTTACAATTTTTGGGCCTCCTTCAACACCAGCTCTTTGGGGTTAAGGTGGGGAGGCTATGCTAAACAAAAACTACCATGTTTGCGAACCTGTTCCACAGGTGCACACCTTTACAATTTTTGGGCCTCCTTCAACACCAGCTCTTTGGGGTTAAGGTGGGGAGGCTATGCTAAAACAAAAACTACCATGTTTGCGCACCTGTTCCACAGGTGCACACCTTTACAATTTTTGGGCCTCCTTCAACACCAGCTCTTTGGGGTTAAGGTGGGGAGGCTATGCTAAAACAAAAACTACCATGTGTGCGCACCTGTTCCACAGGTGCACACCTTTACAATTTTTGGGCCTCCTTCAACACCAGCTCTTTGGGGTTAAGGTGGGGAGGTTATGCTAAACAAAAACTACCATGTTTGCGAACCTGTTCCACAGGTGCACACCTTTACAATTTTTGGGCCTCCTTCAACACCAGCTCTTTGGGGTTAAGGTGGGGAGGCTATGCTAAAACAAAAACTACCATGTTTGCGCACCTGTTCCACAGGTGCACACCTTTACAATTTTTGGGCCTCCTTCAACACCAGCTCTTTGGGGTTAAGGTGGGGAGGCTATGCTAAAACAAAAACTACCATGTGTGCGCACCTGTTCCACAGGTGCACACCTTTACAATTTTTGGGCCTCCTTCAACACCAGCTCTTTGGAGTTAAGGTGGGGAGGCTATGCTAAAACAAAAACTACCATGTGTGCGCACCTGTTCCACAGGTGCACACCTTTACAATTTTTGGGCCTCCTTCAACACCAGCTCTTTGGGGTTAAGGTGGGGAGGCTATGCTAAACAAAAACTACCATGTTTGCGAACCTGTTCCACAGGTGCACAACTTTATAATTTTTGGGCCTCCTTCAACACCAGCTCTTTGGGGTTAAGGTGGGGAGGCTATGCTAAACAAAAACTACCATGTTTGCGAACCTGTTCCACAGGTGCACACCTTTACAATTTTTGGGCCTCCTTCAACACCAGCTCTTTGGGGTTGAGGTGGGGAGGCTATGCTAAACAAAAACTACCATGTGTGCGCACCTGTTCCACAGGTGCACACCTTTACAATTTTTGGGCCTCCTTCAACACCAGCTCTTTGGGGTTAAGGTGGGGAGGCTATGCTAAAACAAAAACTACCATGTGTGCGCACCTGTTCCACAGGTGCACACCTTTACAATTTTTGGGCCTCCTTCAACACCAGCTCTTTGGGTTTAAGGTGGGGAGGTTATGCTAAACAAAAACTACCATGTTTGCGAACCTGTTCCACAGGTGCACACCTTTACAATTTTTGGGCCTCCTTCAACACCAGCTCTTTGGGGTTAAGGTGGGGAGGCTATGCTAAACAAAAACTACCATGTTTGCGAACCTGTTCCACAGGTGCACAACTTTATAATTTTTGGGCCTCCTTCAACACCAGCTCTTTGGGGTTAAGGTGGGGAGGCTATGCTAAACAAAAACTACCATGTTTGCGAACCTGTTCCACAGGTGCACACCTTTACAATTTTTGGGCCTCTTTCAACACCAGCTCTTTGGGGTTAAGGTGGGGAGGCTATGCTAAACAAAAACTACCATGTTTGCGTACCTGTTCCACAGGTGCACACCTTTACAATTTTTGGGCCTCCTTCAACACCAGCTCTTTGGGGTTAGGGTGGGGAGGCTATGCTAAACAAAAACTACCATGTTTGCGAACCTGTTCCACAGGTGCACACCTTTACAATTTTTGGGCCTCCTTCAACACCAGCTCTTTGGGGTTAAGGTGGGGAGGCTATGCTAAACAAAAACTACCATGTTTGCGTACCTGTTCCACAGGTGCACACCTTTACAATTTTTGGGCCTCCTTCAACACCAGCTCTTTGGGGTTAAGGTGGGGAGGCTATGCTAAACAAAAACTACCATGTTTGCGAACCTGTTCCACAGGTGCACACCTTTACAATTTTTGGGCCTCCTTCAAAGCCAGCTCTTTGGGGTTATGGTGGGGAGGCTCCGCCAACACCAAAACTACCATGTTTGTGCACCTGTTCCACAGGTGCACACCTTCATAATTTTTACGCCTTCTTCAACACCAGCTCTTTGGGCTTACAGTGGTATGGCTCCGCCAACACCCAAACAACAATTTTTGCGCACCTGTCACACAGATGCATATCATTGCAATTTTTTTCCTTACAAAGGCAATTATAGCCTTCATTACCAGCACTTTCATAGGGATATGGTGTCAAGGCATCGTCGGCACCACCAAAGGCCCAATTTTTAAGCATCCTTTACTTCTATTCAAAGTCAAGAGACAACAGTATTCATCCAAAACATCTCTAATCTTGTTCACTCTGCACTACATTGTGGCCCCTACCCCTAACCCTAACCCTCAATGTATCCGTGCATATATGTCTGTTTCTTGTGAGAATTCAAGTTAAAGTGCATCAAACACCATTTTACATGAAATAAAGTGCAACTACATACATCTTTGGACTTCTTGAAAACATTTGGTAATAATAGCCCCATTGTGGAAATACACCCGTTAATTATACGCACATTTAAAGAGAGAGCACCTTTTTCCAAAAAAAACTCTAATCTTGTTCCCAGTGCACTGCATTATGTCCCCATCATACACATTGGCTGTGCCGTTGATTAGGAGCAAAAGAAAGGTGCGGTTAAGCAAAAAAGTCATTTTTGAAGGTTTTAGTATGCTATAATTCTGGTTCTGGACATGCTACAGAGCTGAAACTTCACAGGTACATCTTTTAGACCCCCCAGACACTAAATCCAAAGAAATCTCTTTTTTTTTCAATAATTGGCTCTCTATCAAAAACGACAATTTTTAAGAACTTTTTTTGTGTGATTAATAGTCCCTGGGGCATGACCCAGAACCCTAGGCACTTTTTAGGGGCATTCATTGGGTTTTAGGGCTTTAAAATGGGGTTTTTTGATTCCAGAAGTTCGGGTCCCATTGATTTCAATGGGGTTCTGGAATCCGAACCGAACTTTTGGGAAATTCGGGTGTTCTGGTCGAACCGAACTTTTCAAAAGTTCGATCATCATTATTTGTCAGTGTCCACAAAAGTCATTTAAAATGCTCCAATGTTGTTATAGGTTCTATTACAGTCTCTTTACTATAGGGCCAGGTATCCTGTGGTTGCTTTAGGGGCAGTTAGAGATCGGCTGCAGTCACACAGAAATCGCTTTGTCAATGTCCACAAAAGTCCTTTAAAATGCTCCAATGTTGTTATAGGGTCTATTACAGTCTCTTTACTATAGGGCCAGGTATCCTGTGGTTGCTTTAGGGCAGTTAGAAATTGGCTGCAGTCACACAGAAATCGCTTTTTCAATGTCCACAAAAGTCATTTAAAATGCTCCAATGTCGTTTTAGGGTCTATTACAGTCTCTTTACTATAGGGCCAGGTATCCTGTGGTTGCCTTAGGGGCAGTTAGAGATCGGCTGCAGTCACACACAAATTGCTTTGTTAATGTCCACAAAAGTCATGTAAAGGGCTGAAAATTTTTTGGTATTGATGTGCAGTGCACTAAAAAGGGGTGGGGGAGGGGGTAATCCACAGTATAATATACTTTGTAGAAAGCATATTATAATGGATTAGTACTATTATTGTGCACTGTGCAGCATTGTGACAGGTGTGGTGGTGAGACTGAGCGTTTCTGCAGCAACACTACACACAGTGACAAAAGCACTTATAATGTATTATAACTGGTGTGATAGACCAATTGCCCCCCCCCCCCCCAAGCCACATATTGAAGTGGGGTGTTATCTGAGTAAACTTTTTCAAGTGTATTTGTGTCCTGCAACAATATTGCCTTTTTGCTGAGTGAAGTCTGATACACACAGTGCCAAACTCACTGGCCAATTTTTTGAACAACTGGTGTGATAAACCAGTGGCACCCCAATACCACATATTGAAGTGGGGTGTTATCTGAGTATACTTTTACAAGTGTATTTGTGTCCTGCAACAATATTGCCTCTTTTGCTGTGTTAACTCTGATACAAACAGTGCCAAACCCACTGGCCAATTTTTTGAACAACTGGTGTGATAGACCAGTGGCCCCCCAATAGCACATATTGAAGCGGGGTGTTATTAAACAGTATACTTTTCTAAGATTGTATTTTAGTCCTGCAAATATTTGGCCTCTTTTGCTGTGTTAACTGTGCTACACACATTGACAACAGATACTGGCCAATTATTTGTAGAACTGGTGTGATAAACCTGTGCCCCCCCCCCCCCAATACCACAGATTGAAGTGGGGTGTTATGTACACAGACACATGGTCTAGCAAACACGGGCAGGGAATATACGGGCCGACACTTACGGTTCTGTGTACTGTGAACGCCTACCATACCTCTAGCCATCAAAAACTACGTTTTTTGCTGTCAGTTCAAACCATGTGAGCTATTTTTTGGACAAAAAAAGAAAAAAGAGGGGCGCACCGACCTAGTGCATTACCATAAAAACTTTTATTAAAATATTAAAAGGTGTACAATATACTCACAAGACTGGTGTGGTACAACACACATCAAGAATAGCATATACAGTCTCCAAGGTAGCCAGGTCCCAATAGTGACAAATGGGCATACAGATAGTCGCATGGGGCTGCTGTGGCTAGGCTGACGCGTTTCAGGGGCGAGCCCCCTTCCTCAGAGCCAGAAAAGATGCTGCTAGATCACAAGCCGAACGGTCAAAGACTAAATGGAAGTAGGCCCCACCTCTTCCTGCTCCACCCCAACCCTAAGGGCGGGACAGAGGGGAGGGGGGAAGTGAGAAAAGGGAAGAAGAGGGGAGAAGAGAAAGGAGAAGAATAAAACGGACACAGCAGCAAGAAGGAGAAGGGGGGGGAAAAGAAAAATGGGGATGCTGGGACAGGGAAAGAACATGGAAGGGGGGAGGGGGAGGGGAAGAGGGGAGGACAGAGAGGACACTTGTCCAGTCCGAGCCAAAACACACCCACCTTCCAAGGCCAGCTCGGACTATGTGATCAGCGGCAAAAGAAATATAATAGATAAAATAAATATACAGCAAATGAAACACTTGTTCGAACAAGAAAGGAGATAACAAATCAAATGTGACGGGTAATGCATTGTGGTCAGAAGTGGTATACATATATACGTATATACATATACACATGTAATAACCACACACGTATATATATACATGCACACATACATACATATACATATACATGCACACATATACACTCACATCAACAGTCAGTACTTTAGGTCTCTATTGGATCAGATGAGAACTCCACTGCTTATCCTGTGCATATCCACTAGCAAGCAGAGCAGTGTCAGCCACCCCTGGCCTACAGCCATGCAGGGGGGACACTACCCGTAGGAGTAGAGCGTATACAGCTAGCCTGGCATGGTGCAAGAGGATCTCGCTGGCCTCCACACACAAATAGTACCTGTGATCATGATGTGAGGGGGGTGCCGCTGGCCGGGACTAAAAGGGGTCTGCTGTATGTTGAAACATCCCTATTTGGATGGCTGCGTCCCTTCTCTGGGACGCACGCCAACCCGTACCCGGAAGTGAGAAACCGGAAGTGCGGGTGGATGCGTTTCACCCGCATCACTTCCGCCATCATTACGGGGCGCCGCTCGGACCATTTCTCTGCAAGTCATTAGCTGTGCCAGCCAGCAGTGGACATGGACAGAGCGGCGCTTACCCGACTCCGCCCTCCTCCTTGCGTCTCTAAGCAAGTGGCTACAAGTGCATATGTATATATATAAAATGTCCGTGGTGAACAGGCAGGCTGTTCAAAAATAAGGGCAATGATGGCACCATCTGCATAAGCTTGCAAGGTACATATAGCATGATCAGGACATATTGACAAAAGAATATATATAATAATAGTAGTGATAATAATAAATAGAGGTAAATGATTGATTGATTGATAACATGATGCAATAATACAACAATACCACTGAAAGATAATACTACATAAAGGAGATTTTTTTGGGGGGGGGGGTGGATGAGAGTGAACCACATCTGAAAAATATATATAGTATAATACATTATAATGTAATATAACATAATAATGGTGCCAACAAGCACAAACGCATATAGATTTATGCATACGTTTATGTTTAGGCATATACCTTCTATCTATATCTCTATCTATATTTGTTTTTTGTTTTTTGTGTGTGTCCCGCTCAAAATACATATACGGTGCAAGGCTCTGCACCAGAGAGGCCTATTGGATATTCACCCTGGGGTCTTTAGCCCCGAAAGGGTTAAATGAGGAGATTGAGCTGCACACAGTGGTGTGATAAAATCTCTTCCCTCCTTTTATCCACCCCCCTAAACCCCCCCCCCCCCCTCCTTTGCTCCCTTGTTCCTCTGTGGTACAGCCTCTTGGGTTGGATGGCTGTAACAGCCCATTTTTGGCCATTAGTATTAGCATTGACATATGTACACAAAGACCAGCTGGTATTGGTTTGAGTGCATGCTTCCCACATTATGCATGTCCGCATGGGGAACTGTTTTCCTTCTGCGGCCTGCTTATAGACAGTGATGGCACATTGGCACTTTTTTCTTGCACCGTATATGTATTTTGAGCGGGACACACACAAAAAACAAAAAACAAATATAGATAGAGATATAGATAGAAGGTATATGCCTAAACATAAACGTATGCATAAATCTATATGCGTTTGTGCTTGTTGGCACCATTATTATGTTATATTACATTATAATGTATTATACTATATATATTTTTCAGATGTGGTTCACTCTCATCCACCCCCCCCCCCAAAAAAATCTCCTTTATGTAGTATTATCTTTCAGTGGTATTGTTGTATTATTGCATCATGTTATCAATCAATCAATCATTTACCTCTATTTATTATTATCACTACTATTATTATATATATTCTTTTGTCAATATGTCCTGATCATGCTATATGTACCTTGCAAGCTTATGCAGATGGTGCCATCATTGCCCTTATTTTTGAACAGCCTGCCTGTTCACCACGGACATTTTATATATATACATATGCACTTGTAGCCACTTGCTTAGAGACGCAAGGAGGAGGGCGGAGTCGGGTAAGCGCCGCTCTGTCCATGTCCACTGCTGGCTGGCACAGCTAATGACTTGCAGAGAAATGGTCCGAGCGGCGCCCCGTAATGATGGCGGAAGTGATGCGGGTGAAACGCATCCACCCGCACTTCCGGTTTCTCACTTCCGGGTACGGGTTGGCGTGCGTCCCAGAGAAGGGACGCAGCCATCCAAATAGGGATGTTTCAACATACAGCAGACCCCTTTTAGTCCCGGCCAGCGGCACCCCCCTCACATCATGATCACAGGTACTATTTGTGTGTGGAGGCCAGCGAGATCCTCTTGCACCATGCCAGGCTAGCTGTATACGCTCTGCTCCTACGGGTAGTGTCCCCCCTGCATGGCTGTAGGCCAGGGGTGGCTGACACTGCTCTGCTTGCTAGTGGATATGCACAGGATAAGCAGTGGAGTTCTCATCTGATCCAATAGAGACCTAAAGTACTGACTGTTGATGTGAGTGTATATGTGTGCATGTATATGTATATGTATGTATGTGTGCATGTATATATATACGTGTGTGGTTATTACATGTGTATATGTATATACGTATATATGTATACCACTTCTGACCACAATGCATTACCCGTCACATTTGATTTGTTATCTCCTTTCTTGTTCGAACAAGTGTTTCATTTGCTGTATATTTATTTTATCTATTATATTTCTTTTGCCGCTGATCACATAGTCCGAGCTGGCCTTGGAAGGTGGGTGTGTTTTGGCTCGGACTGGACAAGTGTCCTCTCTGTCCTCCCCTCTTCCCCTCCCCCTCCCCCCTTCCATGTTCTTTCCCTGTCCCAGCATCCCCATTTTTCTTTTCCCCCCCCTTCTCCTTCTTGCTGCTGTGTCCGTTTTATTCTTCTCCTTTCTCTTCTCCCCTCTTCTTCCCTTTTCTCACTTCCCCCCTCCCCTCTGTCCCGCCCTTAGGGTTGGGGTGGAGCAGGAAGAGGTGGGGCCTACTTCCATTTAGTCTTTGACCGTTCGGCTTGTGATCTAGCAGCATCTTTTCTGGCTCTGAGGAAGGGGGCTCGCCCCTGAAACGCGTCAGCCTAGCCACAGCAGCCCCATGCGACTATCTGTATGCCCATTTGTCACTATTGGGACCTGGCTACCTTGGAGACTGTATATGCTATTCTTGATGTGTGTTGTACCACACCAGTCTTGTGAGTATATTGTACACCTTTTAATATTTTAATAAAAGTTTTTATGGTAATGCACTAGGTCGGTGCGCCCCTCTTTTTTCTTTTTTTGTCTTCTCTACCAGTGGTTCTGGATACCCTTGATCCTGAAGGGGGCAGCAAGACCAAACAGCTCTCTTTACATCTGAGTTTGTAGTGCACCTCTTTCTACTCCATCAGACAGCACTTAAGCGCAGGAGGTTTTGTTTTTTACTTGAATACATACTTTTTTCTCTTGGGGACTCCAGCAGCTGAGTACGCATCTTTGGAAAGAAGATTGAGGTACTGTGTTTTTCCAAGGAAAATGGTTTTATCTATTGAAGAAAGACTGTTGAGACGTTCGTCTTTAGCCAAAGGTTTTTTAAGCAGTATTGACTCATATGAGACATGTGACACTAATGAGAATGAGCAGAATTTGGATCCAGTCGTGTTGGATAGGGAAGATAGAATGGTCTCGGCCTTCTATCGTCTGAAACACTTGTTAGAAAAAGAGATGACCCAATGGTGGGACATTACTATCCTACAAAAATATATGGAAGTGAACAGAATACCGAGAGGTTTGAGAATAACTAAAGTCTGTGACTTCCTTGATAAAGATCTTCGAGATAGATGGATAGAGGAAATGCGCCAGTTCAATAAAACATGGCTACAATTAATTATTCTACAGAGGGAGAGATTTCTTGTGGACATTAGAGCAGATATTGTCAGTTTGCAAGAAGAACTTGCATCCTTTACTGATCTGACCTCATTTGACACATGGGATACCATGGTCAATGAGCAGATGATAGAGTACGAGACTGACCTTATCGGCAAGAAATCCACAAAATTTGAAAGGGATAAATGTGACTATGCACAAGGGCGGGAACTTAATTGGAGACGGGGGGCGTTGGACTTTGTATCCGGTGAACACTACTCCCAAGGTCAGAATAGAAAAGGCCATTACCATCAAGGGGATACACAGGGAACTAGACCCAAGAAACTCTCCAAAAAGGAACATATACGAGGGAAATATGACTTTGTAACCCCCAACCATGATGGTTGGGCCAATGACGAGGTCAGCATGAGACAAAACAGTGTGCCTGATGACAACCAGCCCCGAAAAGGGCAAAGAAACAACAATAATAACAGGGATCAGGGAAGTCGAGGACAACCCAGTAGGGCTAAAGTTACCCAAGCCCCTCAGAAGGTTCCCCATCCCCAGTCTACTACTCCATCAGGAGACAATCTGTCAGAGAGCCCTGATATGCCTAGCAGTAGTTTGGGAGGGGGCCCCGGGTTAGTGGCTCCAGATACCCCAAAAGGCGATGAGGCATCCACCAAAACTGTCTCAGGTCCTTTTTTAGGGAGAGGAGCTGCGGGGAACCGAGTACCCGCAGCGAGGAGAACAATACCAACAAGGAGCACAACAAGAAATGGTCAGAGCACACGAGGCGGGGGAGAAGAGGTGGGAAGAAACACAAAAGGAAGGAGAAGACACTAGATGCATATTCCACAATTAAAATTTTCAATCTTTCACAATCAGTGTTTTCTGATGCAGAGTTGGATCTACTTAGGAAAGGTCTAAATTTTGCTCCAGAAAACCCTCCAAACCTGTTCGAACTATTCATTGATTTGAACAGATTTGTGAGAAATTTAACCATCAAACGCTTTTTTGCGCTTAAGGATAAAGATGGGAATGGAAGGGAAGTTATTTCATCAACCCCTCCCCCTCTTCCCCCCTCCATCATGCCTCCCCCCTCCCCCCTCTAT
Organism: Pelophylax lessonae; assembly: GCF_965119305.1. Classification (NCBI taxonomy): domain Eukaryota; kingdom Metazoa; phylum Chordata; class Amphibia; order Anura; family Ranidae; genus Pelophylax; species Pelophylax lessonae. The sequence continues at coordinate 104,777,098 of NC_138779.1, read as the reverse complement.
TGTGGCCCTGATGATGTTTCAGCTCTCGCTGCTTTAGAAGCACTGTACGACGAGGGCGCCATAGAGGGTTTGGAGAACTTAGAGTCATTATATACTATGGACAATGCAAGAATTGTCCAGACCACCTTTAGACCACAGTCTAAGTTCTATCCACATTGGACAAAAGGGAATTTCATCTCCACCTTCTATGAGCTCGTCCTTAGTGAATTTAGGTCTTTGTGTGGAAATCTCCCCAAGAAAAAATCTATGGGTAAGACACAATCGAACCTTGATCTTAAAGGCCCTCTGTCAGCACTTAAAGATAGAACGGAGGTTGTCATCAGACAGGCGGATAAAGGAGGAAGTCTGGTTATTCAAGACAGGGAAGTCTACATAAAGGAAGCTGAGAGGCTCTTGAATGACACCACCACTTATGAAAGACTCCCCTGTGATCCCACTACGAGGTATAAACAAGAACTCCAGGTGCTCCTGGAAGAAGCTCTAAAGAGTGAAGTTATCACTAAAGATGAGTATTTATTCCTGTTTCGCAAATATCCAGTCACCCCTCACTTCTATCATATCCCTAAAATCCACAAAGACCCTCTTAATCCCCCAGGCAGGCCCATCATCGCCGGCATTGATAGCCTATCTAGCAACCTGGGTTGTTATGTGGATCATTTCCTACAAGATCTAGTCACCACACTACCTTCGTATGTCAAAGACTCTGGTCATATGCTGGACATCCTGTCATCATACAAATGGCAGGATGGTTACAGATGGCTGTCTCTGGATGTCACGTCCTTGTATACGAGTATAGGACATGTCTTTGGCCTGCAGGCGGTGCAGCACTTTCTAACTAAGGACCAAGCATTCCATCATGCCCAAATTCAGTTTCTGTATAGTGGCATTGAATATATGCTCACGCATAATTATTTCACGTTCCTTGGGAGCCACTACAGACAAATCAAGGGCACAGCCATGGGGGCCAGGTTTGCCCCAAGCTATGCCAACTTATTTATGGGATATTGGGAAAGCCAATTCATTTGGGCCAACAATCCCTTTGGGGCAAACCTGGTCCTGTTCGCACGCTACATAGATGACATCCTAGTCATCTGGGATGGATCCGATGAACAGCTGCAGCAATTTTTGCTTTACTGTTCGGATAATCCCTATGGCATTGCTTTCACTCATGTGCTGGATGATGAGTGTTTGATATTTCTGGATCTTGAGCTTCGGGTGGACAACGAAGGCTTGATCTATTCAAAAACACACTTCAAGCCTAGTGCTGGGAACTCGTTTCTCCATGCCCGTAGTCATCATCACCCCAAGTGGATCAGAAATGTCCCTTTCGGCCAGTTCTGCAGACTTAAGCGGACATGCACACGTAAGGTTGATTATGAGGAACAGGGAGCCATTTTAAGTAAGAAATTTGAGGAAAAGGGATACAAAGCCGAACACATAAAGGAGGCCTATAGAAAGTACTTGTCCTTGTATGACGCTTTCCCGGTGGATACAGCGAAAGTGGGAAATCATGGAACAGAAGGGGTGTTACAAGTTAGATTCTGCACTAGGTTTAATAACCAAGCCCCTGTTATACAGAAAGTCCTGAAGAGGAACTGGAAAATCCTCCAACAGGACCCTGTGCTAAAAGACCATTTACCCCCACACCCAAACCTTATATTTAGGAAACCCAGGGACCTTAGAAGCATGGTGGCCCCTAGTAGGGTTAGAAGAGATAGGAAGACCAATGGGCTAAATGGGGCCTGGGGCAGAATTTTTGACCAAAAGGGGTGCTACAGATGTGGTGTCAACAACTGTGGCACGTGCGTACACATGTGCCACAGGAAAAAAGATATTGCAGCTATTGATGGAAAGACCTACAAAATCAATCAGTTCATCAATTGCAGCACCACCCATGTGGTCTATGGGATGCTCTGTCCCTGTGGCCTCCTCTATGTCGGCCGCACCACTAGACCTTTGAGAGTAAGAATTAGTGAGCATAAAAGTGGCATTACTCTGCAGAAAGACAAATATTCTGTTCCTCGGCACTTTCTGGATGCACACAATAGTAGCGTTGAGGGCTTGAGGGTTTTTGGGATAGAGGCCATCAACAAAGATTTGGATGGTGGCCTCAAGTACCAAAGGCTCTGCACCAGAGAGGCCTATTGGATATTCACCCTGGGGTCTTTAGCCCCGAAAGGGTTAAATGAGGAGATTGAGCTGCACACAGTGGTGTGATAAAATCTCTTCCCTCCTTTTATCCACCCCCCTAAACCCCCCCCCCCCCCTCCTTTGCTCCCTTGTTCCTCTGTGGTACAGCCTCTTGGGTTGGATGGCTGTAACAGCCCATTTTTGGCCATTAGTATTAGCATTGACATATGTACACAAAGACCAGCTGGTATTGGTTTGAGTGCATGCTTCCCACATTATGCATGTCCGCATGGGGAACTGTTTTCCTTCTGCGGCCTGCTTATAGACAGTGATGGCACATTGGCACTTTTTTCTTGCACCGTATATGTATTTTGAGCGGGACACACACAAAAAACAAAAAACAAATATAGATAGAGATATAGATAGAAGGTATATGCCTAAACATAAACGTATGCATAAATCTATATGCGTTTGTGCTTGTTGGCACCATTATTATGTTATATTACATTATAATGTATTATACTATATATATTTTTCAGATGTGGTTCACTCTCATCCACCCCCCCCCCAAAAAAATCTCCTTTATGTAGTATTATCTTTCAGTGGTATTGTTGTATTATTGCATCATGTTATCAATCAATCAATCATTTACCTCTATTTATTATTATCACTACTATTATTATATATATTCTTTTGTCAATATGTCCTGATCATGCTATATGTACCTTGCAAGCTTATGCAGATGGTGCCATCATTGCCCTTATTTTTGAACAGCCTGCCTGTTCACCACGGACATTTTATATATATACATATGCACTTGTAGCCACTTGCTTAGAGACGCAAGGAGGAGGGCGGAGTCGGGTAAGCGCCGCTCTGTCCATGTCCACTGCTGGCTGGCACAGCTAATGACTTGCAGAGAAATGGTCCGAGCGGCGCCCCGTAATGATGGCGGAAGTGATGCGGGTGAAACGCATCCACCCGCACTTCCGGTTTCTCACTTCCGGGTACGGGTTGGCGTGCGTCCCAGAGAAGGGACGCAGCCATCCAAATAGGGATGTTTCAACATACAGCAGACCCCTTTTAGTCCCGGCCAGCGGCACCCCCCTCACATCATGATCACAGGTACTATTTGTGTGTGGAGGCCAGCGAGATCCTCTTGCACCATGCCAGGCTAGCTGTATACGCTCTGCTCCTACGGGTAGTGTCCCCCCTGCATGGCTGTAGGCCAGGGGTGGCTGACACTGCTCTGCTTGCTAGTGGATATGCACAGGATAAGCAGTGGAGTTCTCATCTGATCCAATAGAGACCTAAAGTACTGACTGTTGATGTGAGTGTATATGTGTGCATGTATATGTATATGTATGTATGTGTGCATGTATATATATACGTGTGTGGTTATTACATGTGTATATGTATATACGTATATATGTATACCACTTCTGACCACAATGCATTACCCGTCACATTTGATTTGTTATCTCCTTTCTTGTTCGAACAAGTGTTTCATTTGCTGTATATTTATTTTATCTATTATATTTCTTTTGCCGCTGATCACATAGTCCGAGCTGGCCTTGGAAGGTGGGTGTGTTTTGGCTCGGACTGGACAAGTGTCCTCTCTGTCCTCCCCTCTTCCCCTCCCCCTCCCCCCTTCCATGTTCTTTCCCTGTCCCAGCATCCCCATTTTTCTTTTCCCCCCCCTTCTCCTTCTTGCTGCTGTGTCCGTTTTATTCTTCTCCTTTCTCTTCTCCCCTCTTCTTCCCTTTTCTCACTTCCCCCCTCCCCTCTGTCCCGCCCTTAGGGTTGGGGTGGAGCAGGAAGAGGTGGGGCCTACTTCCATTTAGTCTTTGACCGTTCGGCTTGTGATCTAGCAGCATCTTTTCTGGCTCTGAGGAAGGGGGCTCGCCCCTGAAACGCGTCAGCCTAGCCACAGCAGCCCCATGCGACTATCTGTATGCCCATTTGTCACTATTGGGACCTGGCTACCTTGGAGACTGTATATGCTATTCTTGATGTGTGTTGTACCACACCAGTCTTGTGAGTATATTGTACACCTTTTAATATTTTAATAAAAGTTTTTATGGTAATGCACTAGGTCGGTGCGCCCCTCTTTTTTCTTTTTTTGTCTTCTCTACCAGTGGTTCTGGATACCCTTGATCCTGAAGGGGGCAGCAAGACCAAACAGCTCTCTTTACATCTGAGTTTGTAGTGCACCTCTTTCTACTCCATCAGACAGCACTTAAGCGCAGGAGGTTTTGTTTTTTACTTGAGCTATTTTTTGGAGCCTATACAGGCCGACACTTATGGTTCTGTGTACTGTGAACGCCTACCATACCTCTAGCCATCAAAAACTGCGTTTTTTGCTGTCAGTTCAAACCATGTGAGCTAATTTTTGGAGCCTATACAGGCCAACACTTACGGTTCTGTGTACTGTGAACGCCTACCATACCTCTAGCCATCAAAAACTAAGTTTTTTACTTTCAGTTCAAACCATGTGAGCTCATTTTTGCAGCCTATACAGGCCGACACTTACTTCTGTATACTGTGTGAATGCCTAATGTACCTTCAGCCACAGAATACTACGTACTTAGCTGTCAAGTAAACCCATTTGGGCTAATGTTTGGGGCCTGGAATGGGCGACACTTACTTCTGTATCCTGTTAACGCCTAATGTACCTTCAGCCACAGAATACTACATTCTTAGTTGTCAGGCAAACCCATGTGGGCTATTTTTTGGTGCCTTTTATGGCCGACACTTACTTCTGTATACTGTGTGAATGCCTAATGTACCTTCAGCCACAGAATACTACGTACTTAGATGTCAAGTAAACCCATTTGGGCTAATGTTTGGGGCCTGGAATGGCCGACACTTACTACTTTATCCTGTGAATGCCTAATTTTTCAGACTGGAAATGAAAAACAATGGGTCTTTAAAGGTTTCGCCAAATTGTGGAATGGATGTCGACCCATTTTACAGATGTGTGAATGGACCCTATATGTATTAGACAATGTATTTACCAGATGCTGTCAATTCTGGCTGATTTATGAAAATATTTTTTTGCTGTAAAAAAGAAAATAATAATTTAGGGCAACTTTTTCAATTGCAATACTTCTGTTATGACATTGTCCATGTGCTGGGACTATTTGTGCACAGCTAGTACGTATTTTGTGGCTGCAAATATGACCTAAAGGTTTTTAAAGTTCGCCTCCCATTAAAGTCAATGGGGCCCGCCGCAAACTCGCGGTTCGCGGACTTTTGAGAAAATCTGCGGCTGGCGTTCACGAACCACCTCGGCCGATGTTCGTCCATCACTATATATAATATCTTTGCTGAAAAATATGAAATGTATTCAATCATTCACAATAGATTCTATGGGGGAGACATACTAAAACTGGAGCACTCAGAATCTGGTGCAGCTGTGCATGGTATTTAATCAGCTTCTAACTTCAATTAGGCTTTGACAATAAAACCTGGAAGCTGATTGGGTTCTATGCAGAGCTGCACTAGATTTTGCATTCTCCAGCTTTAGTAAATTCCCCCTTATATTTAGTAGTAATGGTCAAAATAAATATGATGTGATTAAATGTAAGATATTGTTCCCAAATCTTGTTGGGTATGGGACCTAAATATTTTTTTTATTTCCAAGTGATAAACAGTTACAGTTTTTTTTCCTATCTGCACTTTACATTTAAAGTGATTGTAAATACTTTTTTTTATAGTACTTCAAACAACTGAATGACCCAAGCGCTCACTCCAATGGGTATTTTAGGCGTGCTGCTCTCCTCAGATGTGGAAACTCCAAAGACTGAAAATATGAAAGAAAGGAGGCTCAAGCACTTAGTGCATTACCCTTGGACACCTTTAAAATGTATTTAGAATGTTAAAAACATACTCAAAACATGAAGAGTAAAAATTGCAAAGAATAAGTCCACCTCAATGTGGAAAGGGCATATCCCTATGTATGACCACTGACGCGTTTCAGGAGACACGCTTCCTTCCTCAGAGCTCTTAGGAAGGGAGTGTGTCTCCCAAAACACATCAACAGTCCTACATAGGTATATGCCCTTTCCATATTGAGGTGGACTTATTCTATGCATTTTTACTCTTCATGCTTGTGAGTATGTATTTGACATTCTAAATACATTTTAAAGGTGTCCAAGGGTAATGCACTAGGTGCTCGCGCCTCATTTTTTTTTCATATTTTCAGGCTTATAGTACTTAACTGTTCTTTGCAAGTAAGTATAAAACTCCTCTTCATAGGTCCCCCTAAAGTGCTCCTGGCTCCTCCCCTTCAGCAACTACCCCCATAGAGAGCTGCTTTCTATGGGGCTCTTGTGCAGGCTTGCTCTCAAGCCTTGCTCAAGATCAAGATGTCCACTTGCCAAATTAGTTGTAAATCATGATCAAAAATCACACAAAAATAGATGAAACAAAATGCAAAGAACACTAAAGTAAATAACGAAACTCCTCATTAATTCATAACTCATGCATCCAAAAACACATGCAAGCTCTCTAAACACAGAAAGAGTGTTTTTTTGTGTTTCTTTTTAAATTTGCTCTGAACAGCTCAATGACCAAAATAATAGAGTTTCCACCTTTCATCTCTATTAAAAAAAAAAAAAAAAAGTTGATCAGGGAACAGAGGCTCTATAGGCTACCAGGGCTACAGTGTTGCAAAAGAAGACCTGCTGTCCAATGGCACTCCTGCCTTGTTTTATTACTTCTTCTGTAATACATGGTTTTAATTTCAAGTATTCAATTTAAGGAACATATGTAAACAACAGAAGAAAAATCAGCATAAAAATTACACCCTCCATTAGCCTGACATTCAGGGCTCACGGTTATTATCATAAATCGCAAGCTTCCTAAAAATGATTTCCCTTTGGATATCTGAGCATTAAGAAGCAATAATACTAAATAGAAACCCTGAACAGAAGATCAATGAATGAAGTAAAATACTAATTCATTACTAACCAGAATGGGTGTGATGTCATTCCATTAAAAATATATTTAAAATTCCCTGTTATTTCTTGCTTCTGTATATTTGGTGTAATGTCATAGCAATAATCATTGAGGTTATTTACAAGCATGATTGTGACTTCTAATCTTAGCTGTAAATGGGTTTCTCTCGCACTTTCAAATGAGTTTCTCCGACACAGTGAAAATGTTACACATATGCCGTCTGGAATTTTGTCATTAATTTTAACTCTTCCTATAAAAGAAGAGAGAATGGGGAATTCAGTAAAATTGTGACTATAGGAGTAATTTGTACAAACTGTTAATATTTTGTTCAGTTAATTAATTATGGTGCTAATGCATCTATCTCATTATTTAAACACATCTGTAGTCTCCCTGGCTTCAATCAACTAAGCTTAAAAGACAAGTATGGGATTTATTGTTTTGTCGATTCCTACTTACCTAGGGGGATGCAGTATCGGTCTCATGCTGCATCTGTCCTCGCTGGCTCTAAGACCGAGAACTGAGTGATCAAACACCACTGAGTGCTCAGTTCTCAGAGCTCCATGAGCAAAGACCTGGTGACTGGAGTGCTGAGCTGTGGAGGTTGCGGGAGTGGCAGGCCCAGGCTTTTAGTGGCTCGCTGAGAAGCTAAGCCAGGTGCCAGCCTGAGTTGTGGACAGATCCTGACCATTTACAGCCTGGAACAGCTCTGTGACATCAGCCAACAGCAGGCTTCAGCTCGTTGTCTGCTGAAAATGGGTCAGAGGAGTACACAACCATCTGTACTTCTGTGATCCACAGGAGAAGAATAGCCAAACAACAGCACGACCTGGTGTTAATGGATGCCACTATTGTTAATGCAGAGATCCAAAAACCTGGAAGCATCTGCAGTTAAATTATTCTTGGTTTTGGTCCCCTGGAACCGAGGAACACCCTCATCTCACCCCACAATGCAGAGCAAAGTACTTTTAATAGGTTTTTAAGGTCCTACATTGAATTGTGGGATGTACTAAGGGCAGCCCTTAGTGTGACTTCTAATCCTAAATAAATCCTGTCACCAAGGATTTGCCTTCTTTCCATTTTATGGGTGACAATGCTCACTCATTTTATGTTATCTATGGAGGAGCATTGTTGTTATTCTGGGACAGAAATGATTTTGGGAAAAATGAACATCTCCCCCTTTTCCCATCTCCATAATACTGTGGGAGGTATTCTGTAGTCCACATAGTGCACTGGAAACAATAATAACTGATAACAGACAGCATATAACTGATGATTTCCAACAGGTTCAACAGTTTTTTTTTCACTTTTCAAACAAATATAACAAAACACTTTTAATGGTAAATTTAACAGACCAAAAGAAATGAAGAGAGAAGTTCATTGTTGCATGCACGTTTATGTAATGTTCTGGTACCTCTGGTACCCTTGTTCCCTATTTCTCTCTTACTAAATTGCGTCCCATCTTGTTATCCAAGAGACGCATACACCTTTAAGACCGGATGACATCATTGCTGAGCGCCGCTATGAGCGGCTATTTCAATCGCCGGCTTTCTCTCACTCATTGCTCGTTCAAACCACATGTTCACCGCACCTTCTCCTGTGAAGTTGGAGCTGCTGACATTTCCCTTGCTGAACTGAAGCTGGAACCTCGCTGCTGATCCGTATCTCGCTACGGGATCACCTCTCTCTAATGGACACTGTTACTACTAACCTATCTAAGTGATAAGTACCCCACAGGGGATCCCTTACTAACCAATCTCCTACTGTCATCTACTGCAATTACCAGGACTATCTGTATCTATCTATTCCCTATCATCTGCATAGACTGTTAGCTCTTGGGACTACCTGCAACTATCCCTGCACTAGGTTACTCTGCCTAAGTATACTCCATCTGTGTCCTCTTACCATCTGCACTATACTTGACATCAGAACCTATCTGCTTTACCATCACCTGCAACTCTCCTAATACTACTCCTAGTGCTCACCATACAATAGCCTGTCTCTCATCTATACATTCTCATATATTCTATCCCTCCATTAAACATCTGATTGAGTAGATGTATATTGCATAACAGGCTGTGCACTGTGATGAAGTCCTGAGAGTTGGATATGTTTGTTCAACAGAATCTCTACAAGGCTACTGAGTGTAATAATTCTGCAGCTGTAAATCTATCCACTAACAAAAACGCATGAACGTTACAGTTTAAATCTAGAAAAGAAAATCTTAGTTTTTTACACGTTGATTAAGGTACCTATAAAATGAGGCTTCTTCCCATTCTCCTTCTTTTGGCTACAAAGACTGCACAGCAAGCTTTAATCTAATGTGTGTAGATAAATATCGGAAGCCAGCAACTTGAAACATCCGTGTTGAATCTTTATTTGCTACAAGGTGATAACAGGTAAAAACAGCTTAAATGTCTATATGTAACACATGCACCCAGTGAACTGCTTCTGATTGCATTTTTCCCACTAAAATGACCTTACATGTTTTGTCCAATGGCCTTAGTCATAGTATAATACTGACTGGACCCCAGTGTCAACATGTACACCCTCCTCCCCTATACATACAGCTGTTGGTAAATAAAATCACATTGAAGAGAGAAAGATATGCAAGTCTGTGGAGCAAAAATGAAAAAGTATGCATATTGCTAAACACAAAGTCACAATCTAAGTAGATGTTATGATGTACAAAACATAAAATACAAATTAAATCATACTCAAATACCTGCTAACACAGGAATTACAATATACCATGAAAAATACTTATAGATCAACAAGTGAAATCCATAGTCTCATCCATCCCACCCCTGAGATTGACATGCAGCTAAAAGAATCTAGATGCAAAACAAAAAAAACAAATAACAAAACAGGAAAAAATAAGTAAAGAAATCCATAACTATATGTACAATGTATGACACTATAAAGCTTGCACATCAATCCCAGCAGGTGCATAAGCTGAAAATATTATTTCCCTATTTTTGGAAATGGGGACTGCACAGCAAGCTTTAATCTAACTTCTGCATCTCCAATTTCCATATAGATACACGTATGTCTTTGGACAGCCAGGCGCTCCATTACCAATAAATGAAACTCCCCTAATGCTCCAAACATTACTGATGTAAAAGCCACTATCCAATATGTTTATCTAAATGAAATGCTCGATGCTGAGCTAAACTCATGCATAGGATCTTCCCAGTTTATGTCAAAATGGCAAATGGTCCTGAAGGGAACACTCAGCTTCCTTAAAGAATAGGATTACAAAGACAATGATAATATTCAATCAACATTTCTCTTCAGTGTCGTTCTTACATTTTACACTGTGTTGACACAGGGTACTTTTATTATGGGCATACTTTCATGTCTTAGGGTTATGGTATTATTGTTGTTGAAGGCCCATTATCCCCCCTTCATCTACTTACATAGGTTAGTAAATACCAACTGAACTATACACTGTATAAATAGTAACAATTAGATTAACATCAAGTTTACCTTTTAACGTATAAGCCCACTTACATCATAACTTAGTTTTGAATGAAAGCCAGAAGATTGTACCACTCACCTACCCTTAAAACATTGAAGGACTTTAAAAGAGAATCGGTCATTCAAAAATGTGGTGGCTGCGCCCTGCTTTCACTTTATTTAACCAAACTTTTTTTATTGAAGTAATTAGGCATATACAAGTATGAAAGGCAAACATTTCCATACATGAAATTGCATAACAAGTTGCATGACAAAGGTATATAATTACAGTTCACTGCGTGTCGTTACATTATCGTATTGTCAATAAACCCTACAATATTCTTGCATAGCTGCCATGTGGGGGGGGGGGGGGTGGTTCTACCCTGTTCACATGGACTATTACTACATTTCCAATCAACTCCTGTTGTGTCATTACCCCTGCAGGCTATGAATGGGACGCAAGGGAGTACCCGTCACCCCCAAGGGGAACACACTGTGATCGGGTATCCCTCAGTACTGCTACTGGAGGGAGCAAGTGCGCCACTACCAGCCCCCTTAGCCCAGCAAAGGTTGATTGTATACTCCAGACCTTAGTCGAAGGAACCACCGCCACCCTCTGTTTGGCCAACCATAGGGTTTTCCTGGATCTCACTAGACCCTAAGCACTAGGGTGTTCTAACAAAGGTAGAAAGGGGTTAACAGGGGGGGGGGTCATGTGGGTAGGGTTGAGGATGGAGGGAGGGTAGAACAAGGGAAGAGGGGGGAAGAGTAACTAGGAACCTGCCACTGGAGGAGAAGACTAGAAAGTACTGGCATGTGCTTCAAAGAAAAGTCAGAGAGCCCTCGAGGTCCAACTTAACATCATCAACATTTAACAGTAGGAGCTGTCAACCATGAGTCCCATTTTTTGTGGAAAGTACCCGCCTTTTTTTCCTTATACGCTAGCATCCTTTCCATTTCACAGTTAGAATTAACTCTCCTATGGACATCCTCGATTTTTGGGATTTCGGGAGATCTCCAAAGTGCTGCTATTGCTATTCTTGTGGCAAACAGTATATGTGCCACTATTGTTCTGCCTGCAATAGGGAGATCCTCCACTCCTATACTTAAAAGCGCCATAGCTGGGTTCAGAGTACACTTCTTTCCGCACACCTGTGAGATTAGCGAAGAAACCTGTCTTCAAATAGGGCGAAGCTTAGGGCAGTCCCATAGCACATGGTGCAAATTACCCCTTTCCTGGCAGTCCCTCCAACATAAAGGCGAAATGCTAGAGTCTATCGCGTTCAGCCTAGAGGGGGTCATATAATACCTATGTAGAATTTTTTGAGCATTATCCCAGTGGTCAACGCAGGCCGAGGCCTTAGTGTTTAGTTTCATTGCAGCGGACCACTTAACAATATGGAATGATTGATCTAAGACCTGTTCCCACTTAAGCATAGGTTGGGATTTACGTACAAGCAAGTTCTGATGGAATAGCTTATAGAAGAGTGATATACCTTTCCCCGTAGATTCCTGGGAACCTATAAGGAACTTCCAGATATGGAGGGGTACTGTGAAGGCGGGGAGAGGGTTGTTTTTATGCCAAGAGTGTATTTGGTGCAATGTAAAGGTTTCCAGCACACTTGGCTGTCTGTCTGAGGATTCTAGAATATTAATTCCCTGCTTTCGCCAACTGGACACTGAAAGACCCGGGATCAGGTATGAGTAAAAAGCTAGCGGTATAGATAGTTTCTTAACTCTCATGTCACCACAGTCATATTTAAGTTGTCTCTGCCACGCAGATATAGAAGCCACAATGGTCGGGTATGGAGGTCTATTTACATTGTGTGTAATGCTCGCAGCCATCGCCAAAGCTGGTAAGTCGTGGCCCGCAGTCACCTGACGCTCAATTTGATTCCACCAGTTGTCTGCTTGGTTCAAGAACCAAAATCTAGTGTGATCTAAAAGCGTAGCATGGTAATAAGCTTGAGCGTCCGGCAACCCCGTAACACCTGCCTGCTTAGAATCGTACAATTTAGACATAGCTATTCTAGGTCTCTTACCGTCCCAAATAAACAGCCTAAGTTTGGTAGCCAATTTTACAAAGAATAATTGAGGGATCGGGATGGGAAGGGTTCTGAACAGATATAACAGCTTGGGGAGGATTTGCATTTTATAAGCTGCTATTCTACCTAGCCAGGACAATTGAACTTTCCTAATCTGTTGGAATTCCTCTTCTATTTGGGATAGCAGTGGGGGGAAGTTGCTTTTATAAAGGTTTTCAATTGGGGAGGTCAGTTGAATACCTAAGTATGTGATAGAGGGGTGATCCCAATCACACGAGAATAGACTTCTTAGAGTTGGAATTTGCGTCTTAGGTACACATACCGGGAGAGCAGAGCACTTAGTCTTATTCACTTTGTAAAGGGAAACCGCTCCAAAGTGATCCAAAACGGTCTGAACCGCCACCAAAGATTTCGCAGGGTTAGTCAGGGTAAGGATTATGTCATCTGCAAACAGATCCAGTTTGTGTTGCGTAGAGCCTATCTGAATGCCTTCTATCGTGGGGTCTACACGAATGGCCTCCGCTAGCGGTTCAATAACCAGTGAAAACAAAACCGGCGAAAGCGGGCATCCTTGACGGGTCCCGTTGGTCAGAGCAAAGCTTTGTGAAAGTAGGCCATCCGTGTATACCCTCGCCGAAGGATCAGAGTATAAAGCCATAATGGCCGCATGAATACTGCCCCCAAAACCGAACTTCTCTAAAATGGCTGCCAGATACCCCCAGTGGACTCTGTCAAACGCTTTTTCGGCGTCAAGCGCCAACAGTACCGACGGTGGATTTGCAGGTGGGAAAGGAGATCAATCATATGCCTCGTGCCATCGGGTGCCTGTCTGCCTTTGACAAAGCCCACCTGGTCCAAACCTATAAGAGTCGGAGTAACATGGAGCAACCTATTGGCTAATACTTTGGCATAAATTTTAATGTCCACATTCAGGAGCGAAATGGGCCTAAAGTTTTGGGGGGCATCAGGTGTTTTTCCTGGTTTAGGTAGGGTAATTATCACAGCCTCCAGCATTTCTCTGGGGAAGGAACCCGTAGAGATTGCTTCATTAAAAACTCTAGCTAGATGAGGGGCCAGGCTATGAGGGAATGTCTTATAATATTTGGCTGAGAAGCCGTCTATCCCCGGCGATTTGTGTAGAGGGAGCGATTTAATCACTGCAAGAATTTCTTCCTGCGTGATAGGGGAGTTCAATTCCTGAAGCATAGATGAGTCCAGGCTAGGGAGGTGAAGGGCTTCCAAGAACTGCTGTATGGCGTCCTTGGTGGGCATCGTTTCAGAGTCGGAGTTTGCTAGATTGTAAAGAGACTCATAGTAATCCTTAAATACTGCGGCAATGTCTGTTGGATTAGAGACCACCTTATTCGTCTTATGATGCTTAATATGCGGGATACGTGCCTTTATTCGTCTCTGTTTTAACTGGGAAGCCAAAAGTTTCCCAGCCTTGTTACCATGGGAGTACCAGGACAACCGCATCCTTTTAAAATGAAAGTCATACTCTGCAGTCAATATGTTCCTGAGTTCCAACCGTAAGGAAGTCAATTTCTTTAGTATCTCTTCATTACCTAATTGGGTCGTCTTATGCTGCCTCTCTAAGTCGTTTATGTCACCTTGTAGTCTTTTTATTCTGTTGGTTTTGTCCCTCCGCACCTTAGCCGCTTGTTGTATAAGGAGGCCCCTTGCCACAGCCTTGTGCGCACACCAGACCGTGGTAGGGGAGCATGAACCGTCAGCATTGAATTCAAAGTATTCTGTCACCTTCTTATGTAGGTCCTTGCTGTATTGCGGATGAGACAACACATAGGTGTTGTTTCTCCACAATGGCCTATGAACCGTGGCAGGACGTTTTTCCAAGTCCAACGTGATCGGTGCATGGTCCGACCACGTGATGGAGTGGATACATGCACTGGAGACCTTTTGAAGAGTGAACTTGTCTGTCAGAAAAAAATCGATTCTGGAATACTTGGCGTGTACCGCCGGGAAAAAGGAGTAGTCGCGCTCAGTGGTGTGGAGACATCTCCAGGGGTCATACAGGCCCTCCCCATAACAGAAAGGTCCTATGTTCGGCCTTCGTCTCCGCCCCACTGAGGAGCAATCAACATCTGAATACATTACAGCATTGAAGTCACCACAAATAATCACAGATCCTTGCTTAATGCTATTTGCCATTTGAACCATTTTTTTTATAAATTTAACCGGTTTTTTGTTGGGTGCATATATGTTCAGCAGGGTGTAAGGAGACCCGCTGATTTCCGCAACCATGTCTGCCCATGTCGTCGTGTTGCTCCTCTAGCAACTTAAAAGATAGCGTGTCCCTTATAGCAATCAATGTTCCACTGTGTTTGGTCTGTGCGTTTGAAACAAATACATACGGAAACTTGGGATGCGAGCATCTGGGAGCTTTGTCCTTGCTGAAGTGTGTCTCTTGTACGCAGAGGATATCGCATTTCATTTCCAGTGCAGTCTTCCAAAGATTCCTCCATTTCGCTGGGTGATTCAGGCCTCTGACATTCAAAGACATCAACCTAAGTGACATGACATCCTTCTGTAGTGCTCTGGCTCCCTCCAGTGGCAGAAAGGGGAAAGGCAGGGGAAAGAGAACATACAAAAATCATTGGGTAAGAACATAAATAGGCCACAACCGTAGGCCAACAAATCTGGTAACTTTCTATCAGCATAGCGTCTATAGAGTAACTCTCCAGAACTGTCGGGGTGTGAGAAATCTCACACTGTAAAGTGGGGTGAGGAAATATGAGCCGTGCCCGGGTCCTAGGGCTCCAGCCAACTCCTGCATAACAAACATAGAACTCCTGAGATGTAACTGTTCAGTTCTCATAAAACTCAATTTGGTTTGCTTGCACTGGATCTACCCCTCGAACCAGAAGCCTGAGGCTGCAGATTATCTTCCCTAGGGAGAAGCCCCCATTGGCGCAGGAGATCAAGTCCTTTTGCCATAGAATGGATCACATGTGATGAGTTGTTCATAGTAACCAGTAATTTAGCCGGAAATCCCCATTTATAGAGGATTTTATGGTTCCTCAAAATTTTTGTGATAGGGACCAAGTTATGGCGGGCCGCTAACGTGGCTTGGGAAAGATCAGCATAGAGCGCAATCCCTCCATATGGGTCAGGAAGAGAAGCATTTTGTCTGGAGTACCTCATCAATTGATCTTTTACATGAAAGAAGTGAATCCTTGCTATCACATCTCTTGGCACTGATTCAGGAATGTGCGCTGGTTTGGGCAGTCTATGAGCCCTATCAATAATCACATCTGCCTTAGAGAGATCCGGGATAGTTTTAAGCATCAACTGCTGCAAATATGGGGTGAGATCTGCCGGTTTCACAGACTCAGAGACCCCCCTGAATTTTTATTGTTTCTGCGGGACCTGTCTTCAATATCTGCCACTTTCAGTCTCAGCTGCCTCAGCTCTTCTTCCAGCTCAAAGTGCTCATCTACCAGCTCATTGTGGGCCCCAGTAAATTCATCCATCTTTGTTTCAACATAGTCCACTCTCTCTTCCATATCAGATAGTTTCCTGTTAGTAACCTTCATATATGATTCCATATCCTTTTGTAGGGCTCCCCTCAGTGTTTGTATTAGGTCTTTCATGGCACTGTCAGTAATGGGCTGCCCTGTGGGGGGGAATGCATCCAGCTTCAGGCCACATTCATTTATATCCTCCTTCTCCCCCCCTGCTGCAGTGTCCATATCCTCTGCTGTATGTGTCCCTGTGTATCTCATTTTCTGCTTAGCAGGGCTAGCTGTAGGGGAGGGGGTTCGTAGTGGCCGAAAATCAGCCGACTCACCCTGGTCCTGGTCGTGTGGGGATGGATGGGCGCTCCCTTTGCCTCGTGGAGACCTGCTGCGGTGTCTCGTAGCGGCGCCATCTTGCCATCTAGTATAATTAAAATGGGGTAGATTTATTTATTTCAATTGGTTAAATAATTTTAAACAGTCTTTAAATGTTTAGCAATATAATAAAGGAAACAAAATGGAAAATGTTATGCAAAAAAAATGTAATTTGATAGGTCTCCCTTATTTCCACCTATGGTGTAGCATGTCAATTCTTATTTCTTAGACGTTTAGAGAATGGAGTCAAAGGAATTCCTTAGATAGTCATTGTTAGCGGAGATATGCCACATTATGTGGTGGCTAATCCAATAGACGTTCGTGCTATCATATTGCCTATTTGTGGTTGTCTAGCTCAGTGGCTGTAAAATGACATCCACATACCAGGCCTTGTCCACTCCATACTACCCTTTTTGCAAATTAAATCTCTACTAAGAACACAAGCTTCTTGGTAGCATATGCCCTTAAAGTGTTACTAAACCCAGGACTCTGCATTCACTATACCTGGTCAGTACACAGAACATGGAAATGCAATTATTTTAGTAAATATAAACTGCTAAATACCTTTTCTCATCAGCAATATATAGCAGTCTTGTGACTTCTATCAGTGTCCTGCCGAGCACTGGTTAAAGCTTGTAGGGGGAGTACAAAAAAGTTAGCAGAACTTTCTAGGTGGACTTTACTGGCAATGTTTTGAGACCAAAGTAGTAAAAATTTTAATTTTTATTTCTAAAGTTAAAAAACAGAGAACACGTGTCATCATGGAAACATACAAATATATATATATATCCAGAGCAAACATCACAAGAGACACAATATAAAACCAGCAGAACAGGACATGGAATAAACTGGAACAATGGACACTCTCTCCTGGTGGGGAGATCCTATGTCCCCCACCAAAATACCTTGGGGGTGACCCAGTTCCAGCAGCAGAAAGATAATACAGCCAAAGGGTTGACGCATTTCACAAACCTTAGCTTTATCAAGACAGGGCTGTAAATCAGTCTTTGTTTAGATTTGTTATTTGAGACCTTGTAACGGGGCTATGTTCATTAATCCATCAGGGGAACGCCACTATTCAGGTAAGTATCAGCCATCTAGTTCCCTATTTGACTGTCAAAATGCTGGTGGTGCCTGAGTGTTCCTTTCGCACTGCTATCCCTTTTTAGGAGGCCGTGATCAGATGTTGGACGGTGTCCCCTTACGTGGACCACACTGTCTTTGGGCTGACTAAATCCACCTCGATGACAGTTCACAGATCTGGCTGATAGGCGCGTTGAGGCTCTTTCCTGTTTGCACCTGTGTTTGCCGTGGTGCTGGCCTCTCAGGCTCTCGCGGCATGCGCCAAGGTGCTTTGGTGCACCCTGGTGGCGGAGTCGACCTATCCGACTGCCCTTGACTTGGTGGTTTGGGTTACCTGAACGGGGATGTACCTGTGTGACGCGGCCTTGGACGCGGCTCCGTTGGTCGCTCAGTTGTCTGTGGTCAGGGTCGCGATTCGCCGCCTTTTTTGGCACAAAAGCTGGTCGGTTGACCATGCTTCCAGACAGATGGTGTCTAATGTTCCTTGTTGGTGAGTCGTCCTTTTGGGAACACTCGGGCTGAGTTGTTTAACTACTTGCCGCCCGCCCGCCGTCAATTGACGGCTGGACGGTGCGACCATTGTTCTGGGAAG
The DNA here is from genome assembly GCF_965119305.1 of Pelophylax lessonae. Lineage (NCBI taxonomy): Eukaryota > Metazoa > Chordata > Amphibia > Anura > Ranidae > Pelophylax > Pelophylax lessonae. The sequence continues at coordinate 104,758,982 of NC_138779.1, read as the reverse complement.
ACGTCATATGACGTGATCCCAGAAAAGCAGGGCAGGCGGGCGATCGTGTGCGCGCCGCCCTGCACTGCCGGTGTCGGGGTGTCCCCGGGACATCCCCCCCCGTCACCGGCAGGGGGGAAACAGCCAATGGGCATGGCTGTTTCCCACGTGATCGGCTGTGTTCCAAGGACACAGCCGATCACAATACAGCAGCCCAGAAGATGACCGCGCATGCGTCATGTCGGTGGCGCTGTGTTCCGTAGGAACACAGCTGTCACCGGCAGTAGTAAACAGTCACTGACAGTGACTGTTTACTAAGTGATTGGCTGTGAATCCATTCACAGCCGATCACAAAATGTAAACAAAGAGCAGTAACTCACTGTTACTAGCTCTTCTCCCCTCACACAGTTTCCAGTGTGAGGAGAGCAGAGCTAGAAACAGTGAGTTACTGCTCTGTACACATGTCAAATGTAAAAGCACACAAATAAAGGTCCCCACACAGTCCTCCGCCCCCCCCCAATTGCACCTGTCACCCAACAGTCACCTCATCAGTGCCCAGAAATTGACACCCATAAGGCTACGTTCACATGTGAGCGTAGCGATCGCGGGCAGAATCACAACAATTTTTGCGCACCTGTTTCACAGATGCATATCATTGCAATTTTTTTCCTTACAAAGGCAATTATTGCCTTCATGACCAGCACTTTCATAGGGTTATGGTGTCAAGTCATCGTCGGCACCACCGAAGGCCCAATTTTTAAGCATCCTTTACTTCTATTCAAAGTCAAGAGACAACAGTATTCATCCAAAACATCTCTAATCTTGTTCACTCTGCACTACATTGTGGCCCCTACCCCTAACCCTAACCCTCAATGTATCCGTGCATATATGTCTGTTTCTTTCTCAAGTTAAAGTGCACCAAACACCATTTTACATTAAATAAAGTGCATCTACATACATCTTTTGACTTCTTGAAAACATTTGTTAATAATAGCCCTATTGTGAAAATACACCCGGTAATTATATCCACATTTAAAGAGACAGCACCTTTTTCCAAAGAAAACTCTAATCTTGATCCCAGTGCACTGCATTATGTCCCCATCATACACATTGGCTGTGCAGTTGATTATGAGCAAAAGAAAGGCGCGGTTAAGCAAAAAAGTAATTTTTGAAGGTTTGGCATGCTATAATTCTGGTTCTGGACATGCTACAGAGCTGAAACTTCACATGTACACTTTTTAGACCCCCCAGACACTAAATCCAAAGAATTGTTTTTTTTTTCAATAATTTTTTCAATAATTGGCTCTCTATCAAAACGAAAATGTTTAAGAACTTTTTTTTTTGTGTGATTCATAGTCCCTGGGGCATGACCCAGAACCCTAGGCACTTTTTAGGGGCATTTATTGGGTTTTAGGGCTTCAAAATAGTGTTTTTTGATTCCAGAAGTTCGGGTCCCATTGATTTCAATGGGGTTCTGGAATCCGAACCAAACTTTCGGGAAATTCGGGTGTTCTGGTCGAACCAAACTTTTCAAAAGTTCGATCATCCCTAAACATGAAGGATACCAATGGCAGCCTCTGCTTCTGAAATGTTTGTTGACTGGCTATTCTGGTGATCCTTGTGAAAAAGGCTACTAAGAAGGATCCCTATTGTCATCAGATGTCAGCCACTGCAAGGATGATATAAGAGTATCATAGCCCATGGGACCAGAATGAAGGATGACTTTTTTTATTTGGAAGAGTAAAATGGCTCCCTTAAAAGTTTAGTAAGTATACTCTGTCTATGTTGTTTTAGTTTTGCAAATCAGCTTAGCAATGTTTTTTTCACATAAATGTGTATGTTATCAGAAAGGCAAATTCCTGATAATAGGTAGCAACACTAAAGCCAATAGTAGTAATTGTGTAACCTTTACAAGGTATAAACAGGTACAGTTTGCATTCACATTTTCATTTTAGTTTTCCCTATGAAATTACCCTGTATACAGCACTTGATGTGAAATAAACATTATCAAAATGGATTCTTTCTTTCTGTTACCACTTTTAGCTCTCCCCTTGGATTCTTTCTTTCTGTTACCGATTTTAGCTCTCTCTATTGGCATTAGTGGTAACACTAATGCCAATAGTAGTAAATGTGTAACCTTTGCAAGGTATAAACAGGTAGAGTTTGCATTCACATTTCCATTTTACTTTTCACTGTGAAATTACCCTGTAAACAGCACTTGATGTGAAAAAAACATTATCAGATTGGATTCTTTCTTTCTGTTACTGATTTTAGCTCTCCCCTTTTCACACTGACTGCTTAAAAACATTGAAGTACAGTCCTGCAATAAATACGCACAAAAGAACAGATGACATTTATTTTACTTTCTTGATCTTCACACTTGTTTCTGGTAAGTGATTTAAAAAGTGCTGAAATCAAAGAGTCAACCAAGTCAACAAGGAACTATCAAGAAAGAGGCCAGCATGGGCAGCTCTTATATTTTTCCTTTCCCTAAAAATAATACTTTTATTTTCTGTTCTTTTTCCGTTCTCGCCTCCTCAGAGCAGATGCTATGTTTCACAGCATTATGTGACTCGGGTTACCTTAATGCATTAATCTTAGACAATATCCATTACTGATTACTCTAATTGTAACCACTTCATCTCTCACACCTGTTTACCCCCTATTGTAGCAGCAAACAGTTTTGGGGGAAACCAGGAATAGAGTCCGGATGCAGACTTCAGGAAAACAAACCTTTTTATTTGCTAGAGAGGAAAACTTAGCAAGTACTCAAGTCAGTTTGCCAAGTACCCAAATAAACATGTACATCAAATATATATTAAAAGTTGCATCACAGATACATATTTTCCTAACTAGTTTGGCAAGCAATACATATTCTTCTCCAGATGTTCCCTGTAAAATCTTATCTATGGCAAATAACATTCCCAGTTTCACACTTATCTGTATTCTCGTCAGTTACAGGAGAACAGAGAGAAAGAGGGAGAGAAGGGGGGTCTAAACTGCACAGCTTGACTGTTTCTGTCCTTGTAGTATTACTGGGATCATTAGAATCAACCATTTTGTTTTGCTAATTATCTGCCAGTTTAGAAGGCTTTCCAGGTGATGCCACATTCCCCCCTTTGATGCTATCATAGTGAAAGTTTGAGCATCATCACACAGCATCATTGCAAAGCACTGACATCAGAGGGGAAACCTCTGGGATGTGGAAAGGAGTTATGGTAGTTCTGATTTGTCCTGGGAGCTAATAGTTGGTAGTTTAAAATGGCCATGGGCTGCTGCCTTCCTCTCTAAAGTGGTCTCAATGAAACCTCAGATCACCCTAGTCACAAGGAAAATTAGGCAAGGAAGGAAAGTGCAGGCAGCCAGTATTGCCATTGCTACCACTAACATGGCTTTTAGCCCACTTGCATTTGGGAACCAATCCCCAAACCAACAGCCAGCATTAAACCCATCCCAGGTCTGTAATGGTACGTGAGCTAGCTTTCTTATCCTGTCAGTAATCTCTTCGATAGCTTCCCCATGGTCATCAATCTTCAGACAGCAATTACTCAGATTGAACTTACCACACACCCCTCCCTCTGCAGTCAGCAAGTGGTCTAAAGCAGACCTATTCTGGTAAATACGCAGCTTAGTTCCTTTGAGGCCTACTTTAGTAGTTTTGATACATGTGTCACATGATTTGCTCTCCCCATTATGGGTATGGCCAGTATTATTACTATGGCTACCAGTAAACTTATTAAAGCATTTCTAACAAACATCATATCGGTGAATATTCCCAGCTTTGGCTGTGCAATGACCAGTCAGCTTCCGGGTGTGACTGGAGCAGAGATAGCAGATATCAGATGTCCCTTTCTTCTGCTGTGCGTTGACCCAACAGCTTCCAGGTATGTAATGGGAGCAGGACTGCAGTCCAACTATCTTTTGCCATGCGCAGGCCTGACAGCTTCCAGGTGTGTGTCCAGGAGCAGGGCTGGAGTTCTGTTCTTCCCTCTGATTTCTCTGGTCAGTTTTAGCTATAACAGGTCCTGAGGGTCTACTACTGTACTCAGCCAAGAGTCTGTGTGGTCATCAGCTCACTTTACCCTGGAGTGCTCTATCCAGGAGATCACCTCGGCCACCTTAATGACTGTGGGGGGTTGAAAGTAGAACAGTATAAGGACCCCTCCATTTTTGCCCTAAGGTGGTTGTGTTCCACTCTCTCACCCATACTGTACCTCCTGGTACAAAGGGATGGACTGGGTTTAACAGACTTATGGGGGGTTTTCTCTTAAGGGAGTAATTCTCCCTTTCCCTTAAGTTGTATAACAGTTTACGGTTCACCACCCCCCTATCTGGTGTAAGTCTCCCTTGATGTCTGAGGATGGGTGGAGCCTACCATATAGTACTTCAGAAGGAGACAATTTTGTCCTCTTTGTTGGAGTACTTCCTTTGGGTTTCCTAACAGAGTTTGGCCAGTTGTAATTTCAGGGTATGATTCATCCTTTCCACTTTTCCAGAGCTTTGAGGTCAATACGTGGTATGTAATTTCCAAGTGATCTTGAGTGCTGTTGCTAATTCCTGGAGGCACTTGTGAACAAAGGCCAGGCCGTTGCCTGAGCCTATGGATGAGAGGGTTTCACATCTAGGGATGATTTCATGGGGTAGGCATTTGACCACTTCTTTTGTAGTCTCAGTTCATGTTGGCCAGACCTTTACCCAGCCTGAATAGGTGCAGACAGCCAACAGCAAATATTTGTATCCTCCTGAGGGAGGCATGACAGTGAAGTCAACCAGTAATTCATCTGCTGGCTGCAGCTTGTACCAGTGTGGGTAGCCGGGGAATATAAAAATGTCTCTCTAGGACCTTTTCAATGGCTGTTTTGCCTATGTGTGTTTCCCTGTGAAATCCTGTCACTAACTCAGTTGCTAAGGAACTTGGGATGACAATTCTTCTGTCCTTCAACTGGTACCACCACTCTTGGTTGTACTTTTCAAGTTCAGTCTCTATCTATTCATGTTCTTGTTCTGCCTTTGTGTAGATTAGTAGATCAGTACTGGGAACAGAGGGGTCATTATCTGTTGTGGGGGCTGCTGGTTGTAACGCTCCTGCGTTTTTATAGTTAGCTGGATTTGCAGCTGCAGAATCTCCACTCAGTAGTCATGTAGAGATGTGTTGAATTACCAGATCCAACTCTCCAGACTCATCACTGTGGACCCGCCTGCTTCAGCATACAGATATACACACACTCAATAAGATGTTCCTGGAGTGATAGGATGTATATGACAGTATAGAGGTGATGTGCTGAAGGGACAGGTGTGAGCAGTGATAGCAATGATAAGCACTTGATAGTAATGTTCAGGAGAGTAGTAGACGGTAACAGGTAGGATGCAGATAGGTTAGTAATCATGTATGGTAATAGGTGGTAAGGACAGCAGATGATATACAGGAGAGACTAACCCAGTGCAAGGATAGATGGCAGTAGACTCAAGAGCTAGAAATCTATGTAACAGTGCAGATGATAGAATTAGTAATGCATAGATAGTAACAGTCCTTAATATGCAGAACTAGATAGTGTAAGTTTGTTATGGAGGAATCCCCTGTGGGGTACTTATCACTAGTAAGGTTAGTAAGTAGAGGGGTCCGGTAGTGAGGGAGTGATCCGGTAGCGAGATACGGGATCAGTATCGAGGTTCCGGTCTGTTCCAGGTAAAGAGAATAGCTGGAGGCTCCGGCAGCATAAGACAAGGCTTGTAAGCATGCGGTTTGAACGAACAACCTGAGAGAGAAAGCCGGCGATTGAAATAGCCGCTCAGAGGGGCGCTCAGTGATGATGTCATACGGCTTAAAGGTATATGCGTTCCACCTAACTAAAAAGGTGGGACGCAATATGAAAAGGAAAATGGGCAATAAGGATACCAAAGATACCAGAATCTTACAGTACCCCCCCCTTAAGGCCGGCTCCGGAAGGCCTATAGCACTGGTTTCTCCGGGTATTTAGAGTGAAACCTTCATATAAGCCTAGGTGCGTGAACATCAGAAGTATCCAACCAGGTGTCGTCTTGGGGTCCATAGTTCTTCCATCTTATGAGATTTTGGAGTCTTCCTCTGTGGATACGAGAATCCAAAATCTCCCTAATCTCAAATTCTCAAATTCTTCTCCGCCTTCAACTTGTATTGGAGGTGGAGGCAAGATGGTAGGCCTTATTCCTTGGTTAGGAACATGTGGTTTCAGTAGCGACACATGAAAGATGGGATGTATTCTGAGATCTGCCGGTAAAGTGAGTTGTACTGCAGCTTTTCCAATGAGTTTCTTAATTGGGAAGGGTCCCAGAAATAAAGGTCCAAGCTTTTTGCTAGGGATCTTTAACCTTAAATTTTTTGTCGATAGCCAAACTAGGTCCCCAATAGCATATTGAGGAGAAGGTCGTAGTACCTTTTTTGTTGACTGTGAGCATGTGAGATGGTGGTATTAAGTAAACCCAGAGAGTCTTTTATTTGGGTAAGATAATCCGAGGCTACTGGGTTACTTGATGGTAGGATGCGTGGTGGAAAAAGTGTGGGATGAAACCCATAGTTTAAGTAGAACGGACTTTGCTTAGTAGTACTGTGGGTTGCGTTGTTATAAGCAAATTCCGCCAGAGGGAGGAGGTCCACCCAATCATCCTGTAGGTATGAGGTGTAGCAACGTAGATATTGTTCAATGCACTGGTTGACTCTTTCAGTCTGTCCGTTGGTCTGAGGGTGGTAAGGAGAACTGAGCTTTCGCTCAATCCGTAGTATGTGACATAGAGCTTGCCAAAACTTGGAGATGAACTGTGAACCACGGTCGGATAAAAGAGTCTTTGGAATTCCATGTAACTTGAACACATGTTTCATTAGTAATTCCGCTGTTTGCTTAGATGAAGGTAGTCTGCAAATAGAAATGAAATGTGCCATCTTTGTCAGATGGTCCACTGACACTAGAATGGTATTAAATCCTTTGGAAGGTGATAGTTCTACTATAAAGTCTAAGGACACAACTTCCCATGGAACCTGGGGTATTGGTAGACTGCAGAGTAGACCAGATGGTTTTGTAGTGTCAATTTTGGACCTTGCACAGATGTCACATGAAGAAACAAATTTTTGTACAGACGTCTTCATATCAGGCCACCAAAACTGCCTGGTAAGCAAATTAAGGGTCTTAGTCATACCCATATGTCCTGCCATAGGCACATCATGTGACAATTCCAAGATCTTGGTGCGCATAGTAGGGGGTATGTAGAGTTTGTCGTTGTAGTAGAGGAAGCCTTCTGCATCAGTAGTTAGTTGTGGTGGAGGTGAATCCAATCCTATACTGTGCAAAATCTCTTCCTTCAGGGAACGAACAACACCAATAATACGTTCATAGGGTATTATAGGAATAGAAGGAACTTCAGCGCAGTTATCTTCGGTTAATCGTGATAGCGCATCCGCTTTTTTGCTTTTGTCTGCAGGTGTGTAGGTCACTAGGAAGTTTAATCTTAGGAAGAATAATGACCATCGTACCTGCCGGTGGGAAAGAGTTTTGTTAGTCTGAAGGTATTGAAGATTTTTATAACCTGTATATATGCAGAGATGTATAGTAACGAAGTAGAACTACTTAAGTACTATACTTAAGTACGGAAAGGTGGTATCTGTACTTTCCTAGAGTAGAATTTTTTTCTCCTACTTCTACTTTTACTTCACTACATTTTTTCGATGATTTCGATACTTCTACTCAAGTATTTTTTTTTTGTGCTGCATAGTTACTCGTTACTTTTAAAAAAATTACCACTGCCAGAACAGTAGATGGCAGGTTGCATAAAGCTCAAAAAAATGTGTATAATGTCATTTGTAAATCAGCGCATACGAAAATAAAGGCTGTGTATAATAAAAGCTGCTATACCAAATCTTTCCAATAAAAAGAAAATATGAAACAAACAAATAAATGGTGCTACAGCGCTTAAAGTGCATCAAGAAACTACTAACAAACACAGGTTAATCATTTGAATAAATCATTTGAAATAATAAAAACCAATATGATGTTCAAACTTTTGACTTCTTTCTTTAATAACTACATAACACAGTACTTGTACTTCTACTTTCAGTACTTGAGTAGAAATTTTTTTCCAAAACTACTGGTACTTTTTACTTTTAGTACTTAAGTAGCAAATTTTTTGAAAAAAATACTTGCAATACTTAAGTAAAAAAAATGTTGAATACTTTAGTACTTCTACTTAAGTAACTTTTTCTGCGAGCACTTCCACTTCTACTCAAGTCACTTTTTGATCGAGCACTTGTACTTTTACTCAAGTAGAAATTTCGAGTACTTTATACAAGTCTGTATATATGAGTATTGGTAATCGGGTACCTTCAAGTAAATGTCGCCAATTCTCTAGTGCCAGTTTTATGGCAAGCAACTCTTTTTCACCCACTGGGTAATTCACCTCTGGGCTGCTTAGTGATTTAGAGAAAAAAGCAACTGGGTGGAGTGGTGAAGTATTTGTTGGTCGTTGGGAGAGAACTGCTCCTACTGCCATGTTTGACGCATCTACCTCCAGAATATATTGGAGGGATGGGTCTGGATGGCGTAGTATGGGAGCAGAAGTAAAGCTTGATTTTAACAAGCGGAAAGCTTGCTTCTTCTGACCATTTGAATGGTTTCTTTATACTTGTAAGTTGTGTGAGAGGTCTCACAATAGCAGAGAAGTTCTTGATGAACTTCCTATAGAAGTTTGAAAATCCGAGGAATCGCTGTAATGCCTTACGAGTTGTTGGTATAGGCCAATCCAGAATACACGATATCTTGCTCATATCCATATTGATTCCGGTTTTAGATATGATGTATCCTAGGAATAGTATTTCTTCTTTATGAAATAGGCATTTTTTAATTTCACGTATAGGTTGTGTGCGAGTAATCTGGATAACACAAGTCTTACATGTTTTATATGTTCAGACAAAGATCGAGAATAGATAAGTATATCGTCCAGATATACCACAACACAGACATCAAGTAAGTCTCTGAAGATGTAATTTATGAATCTTTGAAAAGCTGCGGGAGCATTACACAACCCGAAAGGCATCACAAGATATTCGAATAATCCGTATCTGGTTCTGAATGCTGTCTTCCACTCATCTCCGTCACGGATTCGGATTAGGTTGTATGCCCCTTTTAGGTCCAATTTAGAAAAGTAAGTAGCCCCACACACTTGTTCAATGAGTTCAGGAATGAGCGGTAAAGGATAACGATCCTTTATCGTAATGGTTTTTAGTTGCCTATAGTCAATAATAGGCCTAAGACTTGAATCCTTATTGCGGACAAAGAAAAGTCCTGCAGCTGTGGAAGAAGTAGAGGGTCTGATGAACCCTTTCGCCAAATTCTCATCCAAGTATTCCTTGAGATGAGAAAGTTCATCCTGTGAAAGAGGATAAACATGGCCGAAAGGCAATTTGCTATTAGGGAGTAGATCAATAGAACAATCATAGTCCCTATGGGGAGGCAACACTTGAGCATTTTTCTCAAGGAAGACTTCGGACAGATCCTGATAGCATAGTGGTGTAATCTCATCTGAAACCACAGACAGAATCTTTCCATAAGATGGGAGGTTACACGTGATCTTGCAATAGTGAGAAGGGAAGGTTAGAGTCCGTGTTTTCCAATCTATGGTTGGTTGATGTATGTGTAACCAGGGAAGTCCCAAAATAATAGGAAAATGTGGTGAAGGTAGTACATCAAAAGTGGTGGTCTCCATATGAGACTCGTTAGCAGTGACTAGGAGTGCTTGTGTCTGATTGGTGATTGGACCAGAAGATAACGGAATACCGTTAATGAAACTAACAGAGACAGGTTTAGGTTTTGAAATAATAGGTATTTTATTTAAAGTAACAAAACGTATATCGATATAGTTCCCACAAGATCCTGTGTCGATCATAGCCTTGGTGGTGATCCTAGTCTGGTCCCACTGCAATGTCAAATGAACAAAGAGGTAGGGATTAGAAAAGGAAGTCGTTAATCCCCCTAGTAAGACATGTGAACACTCACCCTCTTTTTTGCGGACAAGGGGACAGACGCTTATCAAATGATCCGGGGATGCGCAGTACATGCAGAGATTTCTGGATCTTCTCCTGGCTCGTTCAGTGGTCGATAAAGGTGGGCGTATGGTTCCTACCTCCATAGGAGTAGGGTCAACGGCCGAAATCCGAGAAGGACTGGACAATGGCATTGCCATTTTCTCAGCCTTTCTTTCTCGCAGTCGCCTGTCAATGTTGATACTAAGTTGTATTAAGGCATCTAAAGTGCCAGGTAAATCCGCTCGGGCGAGTTCGTCTTTAACGGCTTCTGACAACCCGAGCCTGAACTGAGTTCGCAGAGATGTATCATTCCACCCTGAATCAAGGGTCCATCTTTTGAACTCTGCTACAAAGTCTTCAACAGGTCTCCTACCTTGTTTTAAAGCCCTCAATTGGATATCAGCAGTACTCTGCCTATTGGGGTCTTCATATAAGCTAGCGAGTTCCGCTAGAAATAAGGGATAGGAGTTGAGAAGAGGATCATCTTTCTCAAAGAGAGAGTCTGCCCAGGCCCGTGGATCACCCGTTAAATATGAGATAGTAGTACAGACTTTAATTTGATCAGTAGGGTAAGTACGAGGTTTTAGCAAAAAAAGCAATTGACATGCGTTTTTGAATTCACAAATTTTTTTCCGATCACCTGTAAACACTAGAGGAGGGTTTATTTTAGGTTCAGGGGGCTGAGCAGCAGTAAGCTGTGAAAGACGGGTTATCTGCTGTCTCAGAGTCTGATTTTCATCTTTTACTTCAGTAAGAGCAAGTATTAATGCATTTACTTTTTGTGTTAATTGTATCACTTGAGTGGGTAATTCTGCTGAATCCATTTTTTGGGTTCGTTCAATCTGTAACGCTCCTGCGTTTTTATAGTAAGCTGGATTTGCAGCTGCAGAATCTCCACTCAGTAGTCATGTAGAGATGTGTTGAATTACCAGATCCAACTCTCCAGACTCATCACTGTGGACCCGCCTGCTTCAGCATACAGATATACACACACTCAATAAGATGTTCCTGGAGTGATAGGATGTATATGACAGTATAGAGGTGATGTGCTGAAGGGACAGGTGTGAGCAGTGATAGCAATGATAAGCACTTGATAGTAATGTTCAGGAGAGTAGTAGACGGTAACAGGTAGGATGCAGATAGGTTAGTAATCATGTATGGTAATAGGTGGTAAGGACAGCAGATGATATACAGGAGAGACTAACCCAGTGCAAGGATAGATGGTAGTAGACTCAAGAGCTAGCAATCTATGTAACAGTGCAGATGATAGAATTAGTAATGCATAGATAGTAACAGGCCTTAATGTGCAGAAGTAGATAGTGTAAGTTTGTTATGGAGGAATCCCCTGTGGGGTACTTATCACTAGTAAGGTTAGTAAGTAGAGGGGTCCGGTAGTGAGGGAGTGATCCGGTAGCGAGATACGGAATCAGTATCGAGGATCCGGTCTGTTCCAGGTAAAGAGAATAGCTGGAGGCTCCGGCAGCATAAGTCAAGGCTTGTAAGCATGCGGTTTGAACGAACAACCTGAGAGAGAAAGCCGGCGATTGAAATAGCCGCTCAGAGGGGCGCTCAGTGATGATGTCATACGGCTTAAAGGTATATGTCTTCCACCTAACTAAAAAGGTGGGACGCAATATGAAAAGGAAAATGGGCAATAAGGGTACCAAAGGTACCAGAATCTTACACTGGTATGCTGAAACCCTGGCCACTCAGTCTGCTGTCCTGTTGCCTTTAGCTACCTGGGAGTCTCCCTTCTGATGGCCTCTACAGTGAATCACTGCAACTTCAGAGGGGGCCCATACTGCTTCCTAGAGTTCCAGTATTTCTGTCCCATATTTGATGCTCTTCCGACCGGAATTACTGAGCCCTCTTTCCTTATACAGGGCTCCGTGAGCATGGAGAGTCAGCAAGGCATACTTTGAGTCCACATAAACATTCAGTCTCAATCCGGCAGCGAGTTGTAATGCCCTGGCTAGTGCAATTAGTTCAGCTTTCTGAGCAGAGGTTCCCTGTGGTAAGGCTCCTGCCTCTATCACTGTCTCCTGTGTAACCACTGCATAGCCGGCATAGCGGATTCCATAACATACTCTTTACATGTTAATTATTTTTTTTAACTCCTCTGTCATTTGCTCTGCTCTCTTTCTTTTTCTTTATAACACCACTTATTACTTTACACGGAGGCTTAGGTACATTGGGCAGAGGTCCCTTACCATGTACTTTACCCACATTAAAGTAGAACAGCAGTTAAGCAAAGCGCTAAATATTATGGTGTCAGTGTCTATTCTTCTTGACTGGAAGGCTCACATGCACTGAAAAACACTGCCGATACATTTTTAGCTTAGAAGTTTAACACTTAAAGATACAGACAATGCAATAACCCTATTATGTTACCTTTGAGCATTCCTTCCTAATCATACATTCTAGGGGGGGGGGTAGGACTGACTGGTTCCCTTCCCACCCATTTTGTAACCTAGACATGTCAAGACAGACACAGAGGGTAGGGTAAGGTTTTGAGAAGCTGGTAAGGGGCTCAAGACTCTCAACATAGCATCTCAGACACACCATTCATACCGCCCTTTGCCACCCGGGATAAATAACAGATTGAGGTCTGCCCAGGATGCACAATTATCTAACTTGGGGTTTCCTTGAGAAGTGATCAGGCTCCCTTTCCCTTGAATACCGTTGAGAGGTCCAGTCTGACTGTTATCCCAACCAAAAGGCAAAGATCCTACCTTGTCCTGAGCTCCAACTGTTTGGTTGGTTCCTGAGTCCGGGTTCAAGACATCGTTGGGGTGGCTTCGGAGCAGGCAGCCAGGATGAAGTGTAGTCTCCCAGACAATTTGTCCAGTGGCGCCTGAGATATAGGTGTGATTCAAGGGGGCGGTTACGCATTGATCCCCATGTGTCATGGTGGAATGGCTAACCTTCTAGGATTTTCCACCTGGTTTCCCGGCCAACGCACCAAGAAATGTAGCAGCAAACAGCTTTGTGGAAACCCAGGAATAGAGTCTGGACACAGACTTTTGAAAAACAAACCTATATATTTGCTAGTGAAGAAGACTTAGCAAGGACTCAAGTCAGTTTGCCAAGTACCCAAATAAGTGTGTACATTACATATACTGTATATCAGCAGTTGTGTCAAAGATACATATTTTCCTAACTAGTTTAGCAAGCAAGACATATTCTTCTCCAGATATTCCCTGTAACATCTTATCTATAGCAAATAACATTCCGAGTTTCACACTTATCTGTATTCCCATTAGTTACTTACAGGAGAACAGAGAGAAAGAGACAGAAGGAGAGAAGGGGGGGTCTAAACTTTGCATCTTGACTGTTTCTGTCCTTATAGTACTACTGGGATCGTCATATTCACCCATTTTGTTTTGCTAATTATCCGCCATTTTAGAAGGCTTTCCAGATGATACCACATTATGGACCAGACCATATTTTGACATTTCTGCTATGTGTCTGTTACAGAGAGTCTATAACATTGAAAGAACTTATGATAAAGAATTGATACATATATTGTTTTTGGGGGAACAAACTGGGCTTTCTTTTGACCCTAATGTCCTCTGAGAATTTTTTTCCTTTTTTTTTTGCATTTTAAGGGGGAAAAAAAGTAAAAATATATATATATATTTTTTTCAAGTTTGATTAGCAATATTTTGAACACAAGTACCATTACTGTGGGGAAAACATACATTTTATTCTGCTGCTTGTACTGTTTACTGCAACATTAAAATGACATTTTTTGGTACAAAGCATGTTAAAGTTATTTACAAAAAAATAAAGTTTTTAACCGCTTGCCGACCGCCGCACGACTATATACTGCGGCGGTCAGCCCCTCACAGGCAGAGTGACGTATCGGTACGTCACTAGCCTGGGAGGGTCTGGGGAGCGAGCGCGCGCCGCCGCCGGCGCGCTCCCGCGCGGTCACGGACCCCCCCGTGCGTGTGACCGGCGGACCCGATGTCCGCTGGTCACTCGGCGATCGGCGGGGGAGAGGGAGAAAGGCAGGCAGCTTGTGTAAACAAGCTGCCTGTCAGTTCTCCCTGTGTAGAAACACTTATCATACGGTTCTACTATGTAGAACCGTTGATCAGTGTAACTACACCTCAAGCCACAGCCAATCAAAGTTAGAATCACGCCCCTAGGGACACACACAGCCCCTCCCTCTCAAATAAAGTTAACCCCTTCACTGCCAGTGTATTTTTACAGTAACAGTGCATATATATAGCACTGATTACTGTAGAAATGTCACTGGTAACCCCAAAAGTGTCAAAAATGTCAGTCAAGGGTCCGATCTGTCCACCGCAATGTCGCAGTACCGCAAAAAAAATTGTAGATCGCCGCCAAAACAACAAAAATGACAAAAATCTTTCCCTTTGTTAGTAAACGCGATAACTTTTGCGCAAACCAATCAAAATACGCTTTTTGCGATTTTTTTTACCAAACATATGTAGCATAAAACAAATTGGCCGAAAATTTTAAAAAATTTTGATTTTTACTTTTTTTTGGGGGGGGGGAAGGAATTTCATATAAAAAAATTTGAAAAATATTGTTATTTTTGCAAAATTGACGCTCTTTTTTTGTTTATAGCGCGTGATCAAAAAATTACACAGGTGATCAAATACCGCCAAAAGAAAGCTCTGTTTGTGGGAAAAAAAGGACGTCAAATTCGTTTAGGTACAGCGTCGCACGACCGCGCAATTGTCCGTTAAAGTCACGCAGTGCCGAATCGCAAAATACCCCCTGGTCAGGAAGGGGGTAAAATCTTCCGGGGCTTAAGTGGTTAATTTTTTTAACAGTAAATCCTAAAGATAATTTGTTTACAAAAGTTTTTATTAGAAAGTCAAGTCAAAAATAAGTAACAAAGCTCATACAATGCAAGGCAAAAGATCTATAACAAATAATATCATACACAAGAGTATTACATGAACGCTAAAGCACTCAAATCACAGATCCTAGAAAGTGAAACAGTCATATCAAAGTCAGGGTATGGAAATAACAGCATTTGACTGGTAAAGTTATTCATGACAAAATCAAGACTACATAACAGAACTCAATAGCCCGCAGGGTCCCAGAGATCTCATTTCCCATTGAAGGCAGGCATGGAATTATGTAATAAGTGGAATATTTTTTCGGAAAGTTTCACACTTTCCATTCTGGATAGTACCTGTGACCACATCAGGCTGCTAGATCTCCAGTTTAAGGCAATCATCCAATGTATTGATGACATCAGAGTATTAAACAGCCTGGAAATGGGAGCAGGGACACTGGGGACCCGGGAAAACAATAGACATATCTTAGGACTAATGGTAGTGTCAGAACCCTTCATTTTGGATAAAATCCTCTTAACCCTATCCCAGATAGGTTGTAGGTGATCGCAACTCCAAAAGAGATGCAGGAGGGTGCCCTCCTGATCACAACCTCTGAAGCAAAGGGGGGAAACTGAATTGTAGAAGGAGTGAATCAGAGGGGATCCTAAAGATAATTTATACACATGCTTTAAAATATTTTTTTCAACAAATAATTTAAAATAGAAACATAGATCAGGAGATAAAACTGTTCAATATTTGCTTATACATGTTGAAATGAATGGGTTAAGTAGTAAAATAAGAGCATGTCTTGGTTACTTAAGATTTAACTAACTCCCTGTGCACACAATACATATTCCTCTGTCAGCTCACTCACAGATCAGTCTGACAGGGAACTCAGGAGATAAGATATCAATGTATTACTTTTGTTTTGGCTTATAGATGTCACACCTAATGCTCATTGTGATTGGCTGTCAGAGTGATCATTCAATGAGGAAGGCTTCTGACTGGCTCCCAGTCATTCAGTCAGGGGGTCTTCTACAGACACCAAGTCTTACAGAGCTGTGCACAGGGAGGGAGCAGAGGGAGATAAGAAACTGCAGAGCCTGCAAGAGACACCCTGTGTAATGAGGAGGGGGTTTTATGGATGTGTGGAAGATGCTGAAGGTAGGCAACTGGTTAAGCATAATATTATTTATAGATATAATGTGATAATTTTGAATCCGGAATTTTAGCTTACTTATTGTTTGCCAAAACCATCACTTAATTTCTTCAATTTTAAAGACAGCCTTGCGCTTGTTAAAGCGTAACTCCCCTTTTGTTGGGAAAAAAACATTCCCCTTTGGGTGATCTCTGTACATCTCTGTACATTACAAGGATTTTAACAAATTTTGTGGCAGATTCCTACCTTTTGTTATTCTGAAGAAATCATTGCTTGTTCCTCTGTGCCGAGTGGGTCTAATGGGAGTGGTTTCATAATTATCTATCAGCTGTGGCAGTTGCAGAGCGCCAATGAGGAAATCTTCTGGGCCTGCATCCCTATAGCCATGTTCCTCATGGGAGTATCTCCCCAAAAATTACATTTTTGTTGCAGGGGATGCCAGAAATCTGACTTGTATTTTAGGCAGACTTCTGGGAAAATTGGTGAGCCAATCACACAAGCAGGACATGATCATTCTGGGGTGTGATCAGTACACATTCTGTGTACAGAACAGCTCCAGGTGGCCATATTGCATTGCATTTTTAGAAAACTACAACAGCTGCAGATTGCAAAGGAAAGGTAACTTTTAACAACATTCAATTACAATATGATTTGCAATTGTATACACTTTATTGTTTTTTCTTTATTTGCTTTTTTTCCCCCACGAAAGTGGAGCTACCCTTTAATTGATTCATATCTGAGCTTCCTTTTTAAATTGTCCACCATCTAAAACTGCCATTACCATAACAAAACATTTTTTTTTTACCTAAAGTGGGAAAAGGGGGGGTACTATTTCACACTGTCACTAATAAACTTAACAAAGGAAGGAGCATGCAGTGACAATCGGAAAAAAAGTACAGTGAGACAACAGAAATTCATTGTTTCTTTGGTGAACTAACACCATAGAGAGCTGAAGTAGCTCTGCGACTGTAAATCGTACAAGGTCAATCGTGAGTACCTCTCTAAAGTGAAAAAAGTTTCATCCTTACGCCATTCCTGGGAATATTCCAGAGAAAAGAACAATGCCTATTATTATATTGAAGAAAAGGTGATGAATACATTGTGAAATGCTATTTAAAATTTCCATTGGGTCATATCATGTAACAACTAAAGGAAATACCCATTAATGAGCATTTACTAGACTGTTTTTCTTTATTTGATGATTCTTGAGTAACCAAAAGAGGATAAGCATAGATTATCAGCTCTCTAATTTGTTAACTTTCTCGCAGTAATTCAGACTACATTATTTAGGAATGCTTACCCGATGCAAAATTATGTGATCTTGTATTCTCACCAGATTTATCTGCTAATTTTCAGTTGATAGCTGGAAATGTGGTGGTATAAATCAGCCACTGTAGAAGGTGAAAAAGCTACAGAGGTTTAATCTCCATTCCACATTCAGCTACAGTATTAGTAAATGCTATTATTCTGATTTGCTATTCATGATGAATAATAAAGGATTAGAATAATTTATAGCTGCAGCACTGCTGAAAATTCAATTTTCTGCAATGACTTTTTATTAAAAATTAAAAAAAAAAAAAACAAGAACCAGAACAGACATTGATTATTCCTTTACAATGTTAGGTTAGGGACAGAGAGTCCTAGGGACTGTTTTTAGTGATGTCATCATAGATTTCTACTAAACGACATGAATGTTTTATCAATATTTTGTTTCACAATAAACTTACTAATTGTGAGCAAATCATTTATACTTAATTGATTTTAACATTATTTATTGCCTAGCTTACAGCTAAGGATCCAGCTTATACTCTACCCAGAGTTCCTAGAACTGAGCCACAGTCTTAACCACTTCTGGACTGGAAGATTTTACCCCCTTAATGACCAGGCCATTTTTTGCAATATGGCACTGCGTTATTTTAACTGACAATTGCCCGGTCGTGCAATGCTGTACCCAAATAAAATTGATGTCCTTTTTTCCCACAAATAGAGCTTTCTTTTGATGGTATTTGATCATCTCTGCAGTTTTAATTTTTTGGCGCTATAAACAAAAAAAGAGCAACAATTCTGAAAGAAGAATAATATTTTTTACTTTCTGCTTTAAAACACAACCAATAAAAAAAAAATTCAAATCGAATTCCTTAGTCAGTTTAGGCCAATATGTATTCTGCTACATATTTTTGGTAAAAAATTCCAATAAGTGTATATTGGTTAGTTTGCGCAAAAGTTATCGTGTCTACAAACTAGGGGATAGATTTATGGCATTTGTATGTATTTATTTATTATTTTACTAGTAATGGTGGTAATCAGCGATTTTTAGCGGGACTGCGACATTACGGCAGACAGATCGGACACCTAACTGATACTTTTGACACTTTTGAGGGGACCAGTGCTAAGAATATGCACTATTACTGTACTAATGACACTGGCAAATAAGGGGTAAACACAAGGGGCAATCAAAGGGTTAAGTGTGTCCCTAGGGGTGCTTTCTAACTGTGTGGGAGATGGACTGACTAGATGAACACAGAGATTTGTGCTTTTCTAAATACCAGGAACACAAGATCACTGTGTTCATCTGTGACAGAACAGTGGTCTGCCTTGTTTACATCGGCAGGCCATTGTTCTGTCTCTATGGGGAGAGATCGCGGGTGGCCAGCAGACATCATATCCGTCGGTCCCGCTGATTGGCGCCCCCCACTGCCTATTGTACGGGTACATAGTTTCGTGCAATAAAGCTGACCTTCCGCAAGATATGTACTGCTGGCGGTTGGCAAGTGGTAATGAAGAAAGGTCTTACTTTCCCTATTGAGTTTTTAGATCTGCCTTAAAGCAGAACTCCATCGAAAGTAACACAATAAAAATAGTAGCCCATTAAAAGATAAAATTAAAACAGCTTTTATTGCAATATTTACCTTCTTCCACTAGATGTCCTCAGTCTGATGTCCAGCTACATTCCCCCCACTTTCTCTGAGCCCAGGTCTTCTGGGACCTGCCCCAGCCAGTAAATGGACAGTGAAAAGAGCAGCAGCACAGTGATGAACTTATCTCTCTGCTACTCTGCTTTCATGTCCAATCAGCATGTATCATGTCAGCACATGAGCTGATTTTCTCCTTGTACTGGTTCTTCATTTCATACTCCTGCACTGCTGAGGCTGATACCAGATCATTACATTTAAAAAATAAATTGAACTCCCATTTTCCTACTCATTTTCAGTCTTCCCATATTTAAAAAAACGAGTAAAGTGATTTTCTCACCTAGGTCTGCCATCCGGGTCCCTCACCTGTGTGGGGGACTGGCAATCTAGTAATGCAGATGTGCCTGTGCCGCCTAGTCTCCTGCGGTCCTTTTTTAGCTACATTACAGCTGAGACTCCTCTTCTGTATCCTAAGCTAACCTAACCTCCACAGCTATGCAGCCAGTGACATGGACACCTAAAGAAGGACCCCACCACAGAAGAAGAAAATAGAGTTGGGACTAGAAGGTCATGCGACCACATGTATTGCCTACCTACTCTTAGTTAAAATTCCCAAGGGTAGGGAATACTAAAACAAAAACTCTTTAGAAATTGGGGATGCTATTGGTATTTCAAAAAATAGGTCATATAAAGCAGTATCCTAATGCGGGCTCCTCCTGGCCCTTTAAGGGGCTTCAGATGCCAGGAGGCAGGGCGGGGTTTCTGATCATGTGGCTACTGTGATTGGATGTCACAGCAGCTAGTATGCAGTGGGAGCTTTCTGATACCCGCCTGCCTCCGTGCTGGGAGCACACAGGGAGCACCCTTTCAGCACGGTATGTTGTTTTAACGGGGCTGCATATATGCGGCCCCTCTGTGCTAAGTCCTGCCAAGCGGCCTCATATATGCATGCGACCAGCGTCAAGAAGTTAATAAAAACTACAGCCGCAATGTATTTTGGAGGGGGAGAGGTTAGAGCTTCTGTAAGCTTAATGATTTATGTGTCCCAAATGGGAAGACTTTGGGGTTGATTTATTATAGGCAAATAGATTGTTTACTTTTCAAGGGAATATTCTCTTTGCAAGGGGGTTTTCCATAAGGTTAGGGAATATATATACAATTTACCTTTCAAAGAATACCCAATCACACACAAGGAAAAAAAATATATATTTTTGCTTCCACTTGATTGGATGATTGAAGTCAGCAGAACTTCATATCATTCATTAAACTATGGGGAAATTCTCTACAAATACAGTCTATTTCAAAAGGCTTGAGTTCCCAACTAATGTAAAAAAAATGGCTAGAGTTCCAAGTGCACCTGTGTCAGACTTTGTATAATAAAATATTTCTATAGTTTTAAAAAGCAGTAAAATAGCTTTAAAACAAGCCATCACTGACCTGTCTAGCTGCTTTCTTAAGGTAAAACAAGCCATCACTGACCTCCCTAGCTGATTTTTTAAAGTAAAACAAGCCATCACTGACCTCCCTAGCTGATTTCTTAAGGTAAAACAAGCCAGCACTGACCTCTCTAGCTGCTTTCCTAAGGTAAAACAAGCCAACACTGACCTCTCTAGCTGCTTTCCTAAGGTAAAACAAGCCAACACTGACCTCTCTAGCTGCTTTCCTAAGGTAAAACAACCCATCACTGACCTGTCTAGCTGCTTTCTTAAGGTAAAACAAGCCAGCACTGACCTCTCTAGCTGCTTTCCTAAGGTAAAACAAGCCAACACTGACCTCTCTAGCTGCTTTCCTAAGGTAAAACAACCCATCACTGACCTGTCTAGCTGCTTTCCTAAGGTAAAACAACCCATCACTGACCTGTCTAGCTGCTTTCCTAAGGTAAAACAAGCCAACACTGACCTCTCTAGCTGCTTTCCTAAGGTAAAACAAGCCATCACTGACCTCTCTAGCTGCTTTCCTAAGGTAAAACAAGCCAACACTGACCTTTCTAGCTGCTTTGTTAAGGTAAAGTTGAAGTGAAGTTGTGAGGCTAGTGTGAATTATTATTATTTTTTTTTTTTTTTCAAAGAGTACAATAAACACTGTAGAGCCTGCTTTCTATTTGTTTCTAACATCTTAGAATCCATAGGAAAACACAGTTAAATCCAGAATAAGAGAGGCAGGGGTTTGGCATAGAAAAGGTTTTAATACTTGAAAGAAAATAAAGAGTCAGGGTATCTAGCTGATTGGTAGGGTCAGGCAGGAACAGAAGGAGCTTCAGGAGGTGGTGCAAAGAAGGGATGAGTCAGTCCTTAATCGGAACAAAGCTGGCATTGGGTAAACTTCCAGCCAGTTATCTTCTTGTCTTGTTAATGGCATTCCTGGTAGTGATAGGAGCTGGTGGTGAGGGGGGGGGGGGGGGGTACATGTTTCTTATGGTCATTATGGTCAAATGTAAATTGGATAGGGATCCATCTTAGGTATGACATCCCTTATTTTCTATGGATGAATGCGAGACAACCTGTAGTCATTCATGGTCATATCTACATATTTTTCACAAAATGTACAGGGTAAATGGAAATGGTGAGTACAAAGATGGCAAGTCAAGTAAAGCAGTAATGGTAGCATGACATGCAGACTTGAACCATTCATTACAATGTCAAATAAAGGAACACTAGCTGTGGTAAAACAGGGAGAGTAAATAAAATTGGAAAAAAGTTCAACAACAACATAGTGCAGAATATAGCCAACTGGGAGAGTCAGTGAGATGTAGCCAGTCAAGTCACTTAGATAATGATTAAGGGATGTCCTCACAGGCTCACTGAGGGTTCAATTTGAAATGCACATCCTGTACATACATACTTGTGCATATTACAGAACAATAAGGAATAAAAGACAAAAAAGCGAAGAGGGAAAATATAAGCAGATTCTGGTAAGTGCGGAGACAACATAAGTAGGAGGAAAAAAAAAAGAAAGAAAAGGAGAGACAGAGTGCCCAATTATCACAGCTCACAACCAGAACAGGAGTCAACCATAACCATATGGCCCACAGGTGATGCAGTCCAGAGTTGGATAAATAGTTGTTCAGTTAAGGGGGGTCCCACAATTTCCAGGCCCATTTATATTTGAAAAATAAATTAATTAATAATAATTCATAGATTGCGCTCAACTGAAACACTTAATATAAAAATGTGAATGAAATTGTGCAATAATAAAATGACACAATGAATTCAATGTGCAAAATAGTCAAGAATGTGCAAACAATGCAAACAGAATACTGTGCGATACTGTGCGATAAATACAATATTAGAAAAATGTACAAAAATTAGCAATACTTGTGAAAACATTTTTTTGTAGTTCTTTGTGGTGATACATGTTTTGCACCTTTTACACGGGAATAAACCTTTCCGGTCAAAAAAGGTTACCATCTTTCTTGGAGGATCTGGAATGTTAGGGGCTAGATTATGCCTTAGATTAGGAGCCCTCCTGTAAATAAAACACGGCCTCTCAGGAAGAATAGACCCCAAAGTCCTATCCATCCTTAAAATGGGCCAATGCTTACGCATAATGGCTTTGACTTTTTTATAATCACGGTTAAAATTAGAAAGGAATGCCATTTCACCTTTATTTGTGTCTTTTTTATTTTTAATAGCTAGCAAGTCTTTTCTAGGTATCACTTTCACCTTATCTCAAATTTTTGAAATTTCATACTTATTTTCCACAAATCTCTCAATAAGTAGATTGGACTGGATGTCAAAATCTTCATTTTTCTTACAGTTACGCCGAATATGTATAAATTGTCACTTAGGGATAGCTCCTAACCATTTCGGGTGGTGACAGCTATTCGTCAGGATGTAACTGTTTTTGTCCGTTTCCTTAAAAAAGGTTTTGGTATAGATTGTGTTGTTATATTTCTCCAGGGTAAGATCTAAAGGAATGTTTTCTAACTGTGGGGGGAATGGACTGACTACAGGAAGAGAGAGAGATATGGACCCATGGACTAGCTCCCACAGTGTCAAGAGCCCTAAAACAAAATCACATCTATGTACAGGATTTTGCGCTTAAGGGCCATCCTGCCGCAGTATATGTATGGTGGGTGGTCCTTAAGTAGTTAATCAAAATTTTTTTTTTCAAAATTTTTCGGTCTTTCTTCATTTATATCATTAAAAAAAAAAAAAAATTCAGTGGTGACCACCAATACCACCAAAGGAAATCTTTATTTGTGTGAAAAAGTATTGTATAAATTTTGTTTGAGTACAGGATTACATGACTGTACAATTACCAGTTAAAGTAGTGCAGTGCCGAATAGCAAAAAAATGGCCTGTGGGGTACATATTGAGCTTTTAGAATCTAGTGGCCATTTTCAGTAACATCTTTTTCCTAACTAAACCTAACTGTGGCTGCCCAGATTACCTGCACAGGTGAAGTCTCTTAGAGGAAAGTCCAAGCTTGGCGGTGCTCTAACAGATAAGTCCATATTCCAGATTTCTTCTGGTAAATTTGTGTTCCCTGTTGGACCATAGGTCCCAACAAATCCCAGGCAAAGGTTCCCCATGCCTCCCCTGGGCCCCCTAGTATCTGGACCTCTTCCCCTTTATATAACACAGGAGGGAGGCTGGACCCCAGCGAAAGCATCCAAACCTACAAGGGAAAAGGCAGCAAAAAATTACCACCTTCACCCTGACATGGGCAGCTGGGTGCTAACTACACATACAGTAGGAAACCTGCCAACACTGTGATCAATGTTAAACAAGCAATTTTATACATTGGTTAAGAAGGTCTATTGGTTTGTGTTAGGTGGGTAAATATTGCAAAGTACCTCTAAAGTTGAGATAATGGCCCAAAGGATCAGCATAATTGGAATTCAAATAAAATGAGGAACCCTGTTTAACCACTTGCCATATGCTGCGGCAAGTCACTTCTATTGCGCACCTGTACTTCGATTTGTGCAATAGCTGCTCGCATGCATGCACTAATTGGCCAGAGGAGGAGCCAATCAGCGGGTCAGGCGGACGCGATGTCTGGCAGCCACCCGCGATCGCTCCCCAGAGAGACAGAGGGCCAGTCTGTCAAAGATGAACACAGGAATCATGTGTTCCTGTTATTTAGGATCACAGATCTCTGTGTTCATCTTGTCAGTCCATCCCCCAAACAGTTAGAAGGAACACACTTAATGCTTTGATCACCCTTGGTGTTAATCCCTTCCCTACCAGTGTCATTAGTACAGTAACAGTGCATATTTTTAGCACTGATTACTGTAGTAATGTCACTGGTCCCTTCAAAAGTGTCACTTAGGTTTCCGATCTTTCTGCCGCAATGTCGTAGTCCAGCTAAAACTTGCTGAACGCTGCAATTACTAGTAAAAAAAATAAATAAATAAAACTGCCATAAATCGATCCCCTAGTTTGTAGACACGATAGCTTTTGCACAAACCAATCAATATACACTTATTGGGATTTTTTTCTACCAAAAATATGTAGCAGAATACATATTGGCCTAAAATTATGAAAATAACTGTTTTTTTTTTATTTTTTCTATTGGATGTGTTTTATAGCAGAAAGTGAAAAAATATTGTTTGTTTGTTTTTTTTCAGAGCAAAAAAAAAAAAAAAAATAAACGCAGAGGTGATCAAATACCACCAAAAGAAAGCTTTATTTGTGGGGAAAAAAAGGACATTAATTATGTTTGGGTACAGCGTCGCATGACCGTGCAATTGTCAGTTAAAGTAATGCAGTGCCGTATTGCAAAAAATGGCCTGGTCATTAAGGGGGTAAAACCTTTGTGTCCAGAAGTGGCTAAAGAGAATTGCTACACCTGCTTTTTTTCAGTGGATTAGAAGCAAGCAAAGTTTTTACGGGTAAATGTCTTTGTTTATGTTTTATCAAGGTGGTTTTCTTGGACAAAGATAATGTCTACAGCCTATGTTTAAACTCCAAACCTTTTTAGTGGTAAAATTAAGGCTTTTCACATTTAAAGATAGTACATCTATCACAGTGCATGTAGAGTAGAAAAGAGAGTTACACATAGCTGCCTGGCAGCTTTTAGATAGGTAATGAGGTGGATGCAGTGCATGGTTTGGTAGACTCAACTTCTGTGGTAAAATTGAGGTAGGTAGGGATCAAGCTTAGAGTTGGTGGGCAGCTGGATATGGGCATGAAGAGAAAAAAGAAGGGAGAGAGAAAAAGAGAATGTAAGCAACAAAAGAAAATAAAATATACAATATAACAACAAAAACCAAACCATATTCTCATAATAACATGCCGATAAAACAAAATGTACAGGATAGGAGTTCTCGACTGCCCTCAAGGGACTGGAGAGGATAAAGATCTCCTGCCATGAAAGGGGAAGGAAAGACAGGCAAGGAGCTCTGAGAAGGAGGTACGACAGACCGCTAAGGCAGAAGTCTTACTAGGCCTTCTTAACCACTTTAGGACCGCTCACATTCCTGCTACTGCAGCAAGGTGACAGCCTTGGGTCTAGCGACGTAGACCTACGTCGCTGGATTCCCTGCTGTCTCGGCGGCGCGAGCGCACCGCTGGATGCTCACCCCTGCTGTGTTTAGACACAGCGTGATTCTGGCCAGGGGAGGAGAGACGGCGATCACCATCTCTCTTCCCTGATCGTCTGGGAAAGAGTGAGAAAATCCTGTTCTGTGCTCTGTAACAGGCAGGGACAGATCACAGGATTCAGCATAACTAAACCTGCAATCTGTGTCTGTGTAACACAACCCCCTCCCCCCACACACGTCAGTAAGCATGAGGCACACATTTAACCCCTTGATCCCCAACAGTGTTAACCCCTTCCCTGCCAGTGTCATTATTACAGTAACAATGCATATTTTTAGCACTGATTACTTTAGTAATGTCACTGGTCCCCCCAAAAGTGTCAAAAATGTCAGTTAGGGGTCCGATCTGTCCGCCGCAATGTCGCAGTCCCACTAAAAATTGCAGATCACCGCCATTACTAGTAAAAAAAAAAAACTATAAAAATTACAAATCTTTTCCGTAGTTAGTAACTTTTGCGCAAACCAATCAAAATATGCTTATTGCAATTTTTTTTACCAAAAATATGTAGCAGAAAAGAAATTGACCTAAAATGTTAAAAAATTTTGATTTGTAAGTTTTTTTTGGGCAATAATATATATATCGGAATGTGAAAAATATTGTTTTGTTTTTTGTTCAAAATTGTCGCTCTTTTTTTAAAAAATTAAAAATCGCACAGGTGATCAAATAGCACCAAAAGAAAGCTCTATTTGTGGGGAAAAAAAGGACCTAAATTTAATTTGCGTACAGCATCGCACACCCGGGCAATTGTCCGTTAAAGTAACGCAGTGCCGAATCGCAAAATATGGCCTGGTCAGGAAGGGGGTAAAATCTTCCGGTCTTAAAGTGGCTAAAAATACGCTCATTGAGAATTTTTTTATCAAAGACAGCTAGCTAAATACATTTCGGCCTAAATATATGACAACAATTGAATATATTGGATATTTTTTAACTGTCAACGTAGAAAATGTCAATTTTTCGCAAAATATTCACTCTTTTTTTATTAATATCGGAAAAAATAAAAATCGCACAAAAGAAGCTCAGTTTGTGGGAAAAAAAAGGACGTAAATTTCCTTTGGGTACAGCATTGCATGACCACACAATTGTCAGTTAAAGTTGCGCAGTGCCAAGTTGAAAAAAGAGGCCTGGTCATTAAGCAGAAAATCCTCCGGTCTTAAAGTGGTTAGAAATGTAGTGATAAAACAAACTGCTGACATGCGGAATATAGCAAAAAGCCAAGGCAGTCCTTATAGCATAGTTTAAAAAAAAATACAATGTCGTCCAACAAACAATATATAGAGACTAAAGATCACCAGCAAGTACCCCTTCACTGGTGCATGTACTGCAATACAGAGATCAACATAACAGCCTCAGAGGGGAAGAAGGACCTATAATGAAAGTATATAACTTAGGTTGTCAATATCCAATTTCAACTTCTGCTTAGAGAGGACAGGCTAAAGGTGGGATTAATTTAAGCAGCTATTTTATTTGCACCATGGAATGGGACTCTGGGGTTAGAACAAAGTGAAAACTGATAATTAAAATACAAAACACTCCTGTGCTCACCTATCAAATAAAGTATAGCAATCACAAACACCAAAGAATGTGGCTGCAGCACATACAGTTTCAAACTTTACAACACAAAAAATATCATCCTGTGCCCTGCACAAAATAGTGGAAAAAAATATTAATTTTGACAATACAACTGAAATGACCTGTGAACAGTCTATGAACTTTATAAATAATATAAAGTATAATAAACATGTTTGTATTTCAAACAAGTGTCATTGATTGTGTTCCTAATCATATGCAAATGAAAAACCAGAATGTGAATATATGAAAGTTCCACCACCTTGAAACATAGATAGTTACTGTATCCTATTAGCTTGTAGAAATATCTTGGAATTTAAAAATGATCAATCGCCTCCAAAACATGATGGAAAAGGTACCACCACCTCAGAAGAGCAGAAGGACCTACTGTATAATGAAATAATTTACCTAAGGTCTCCAAATCCACTTCTTAACTTCTACTTAGAGAGGATAGGCTAAAGGTGGTATTATTTGGAGAAACAATTTAATGGCACCAAGGAATAGGATACTGGTGTTAGAAATAAGTGAAAACTCATTATTGTAATGAACAGTATCAGTGATTAAGAGAGAAAGGAGAGCTATTAGTGAATATTCACAAAAAAAGCTGTAGGGTGAGAAATGCACAATTAACAACAAAAGCACATTGAACAGTGGAGTCTATAGGGTATTCAGAAATCACAAGGACCAGGGGTCCAGACAATGTGAGAGGGGTAGGGGTGAGCGAACACGGACTGTATTGTTCGGGATCGTACCAGACTTTTGGGTGTTCGGTACCCGGACATGGACCCGAACATTTTACTGTATATTCGGGATACAGTCCGTTGTTCGGTAATTTATTTAATGTTTTGGCACGGTTTTAATGTTTTGTCGTGGTTATAATGGCACGGATTTTAACAGCTGCAGGGCAGCCAATAAACAAGCGTTTAACTAGTGTGCCCTTAGAAACCATCACAGCCATGCCTACTAATGGCATGGATGTGATTGGCCAGTGCAGCATGTGACCCAGCCTCTATATAAGCTGGAGTCACGTAGCGCCGCACGTCACTCTGCTCTAACTACTTTAGGGAAAGGTTCCTGATGCTGCTGAGGGAGAGATAGGAGATTATTGTAGGGGCAGGCTGGAGATTGCTTTCAGGGAAAGAATAGGAAGAATCTTCTTTAATCAGACAGCGATCTACATCGATTTTATTGTGTGGGGTGCAGTGCACGATCTTTTTGGCCTGACCTGAGCCCAGTGAGGAGGAGGAGGGAGAAAAAAAAAACTTTTATCAATCTGTTAGGTGGGCGGTGTGCGGCATGTAGCAGCCAAGCTCAGTGCATATGTGTCTGCTTAATCTGGATTTAAAAAAAAAAAACTTTTTTCCTTCATATTTTACAGTGACATACAGTGTTTAGACACTTCTGTTCTAATCTGCTATTCAAAAATCAACAATTTAAGGGGAAAAAAAATATTTTTCAGGTTTTCATTCAAATGTTTTTTTTTTACTCAATAGAGGAATAGAACAACAACAGTATCCAACCTGTTAGGCGTGCGGCGTGTAGCAGCCATGTAATGCAAGCTCTGTGCATATGTTTCTGCTTAATATGGCTTAAAAAAAAACTTTTTTCCTTCATATTTTACAGTGACATACAGTGTTTAGACACTGCTGTTCTAATCTGCTATTCAAAAATCAACAATTTAAGGGGGAAAGATAATTTTTCAGGTTTTCATTTAAATGGGTTTATTTTACTCAATAGCGGGATAGAACCAAAACAGTATCCAACCTGTTAGGCGTGTGGCGTGTAGCAGCCATGTAATGCAAGCTCAGTGCATATGTGTCTGCTTAGTATGGATTTTAAAAAAAAACTTTTTCCTTCATATTTTACAGTGACATACAGTGTTTATACACTGCTGTTCTAATCTTCTATTCAAAAATCAATAATTTAAGGGGAAAAAAATTATTTTTCAGGTTTTCATTTAAATGTTTTTTTTTTTTACTCAATAGCAGAATAGAACAACAACAGTATCCAACCTGTTAGGCATGCGGCGTGTAGCAGCCATGTAATGCAAGCTCTGTGCATATGTGTCTGCTTAATATGGATTTAAAAAAAAAAAAACTTTTTTCCTTCATATTTTACAGTGACATACAGTGTTTAGACACTGCTGTTCTAATCTGCTATTCAAAAATCAACAATTTAAGGGAAAAATACACATTTTTCATTAATACGTTACTGTGAGATACACCCTATGGATAATGTTGTCCTATTCCGCTATTCAATAAACACCCATTTAGGGAAAAAAATTTAATTGCGGCCTAGTCTGCATATTTCACTGTGAGATACACCCGTTGCATACTCTTCTATTCCGCTTTTCAATAAAAACCCATTTAGGGAAAAAAAAATTGCGGCCTAGTCTGCATATTTTACTGTGAGATACACCCATTGGATACTGTTGTTCTATTCCGCTTTTCAATAAAAACCCATTTAGGGAAAAAATATTAAATTGCGGCATAGTCTGTATCTGTACATGTGAGATACACCCTTTGGATACTGTTGTTCTATTCTGCTATTCAATAAACACCATTTAGGGGAAAGAAAGATATTAAATTGAAGCCTAGTCTGTATCTGTACATGTGAGATACACCCATTGGATACTGTTGTTCTATTCCGCTTTTCAATAAAAACCCATTTAGGGAAAAAATATTAAGTTGCGGCATAGTCTGTATCTGTAGATGTGAGATACACCCTTTGGATACTGTTGTTCTATTCTGCTATTCAATAAACACCCAT
This sequence comes from Pelophylax lessonae, assembly GCF_965119305.1. Lineage (NCBI taxonomy): Eukaryota > Metazoa > Chordata > Amphibia > Anura > Ranidae > Pelophylax > Pelophylax lessonae. The sequence continues at coordinate 104,729,184 of NC_138779.1, read as the reverse complement.
TTAGGGGAAAGAAATATATTAAATTGCGGCTTAGTCTGTATCTGTACGTGTGAGATACACCCTTTTAGATACTGTTGGTCTATTCTGCTATTCAATAAACACCCATTTAGGGGAAAATTAATAATTTTGCAGCGTTGGCTGATTATGTTACTGTTAAATACACCCTTTAAATTTTTTTGGCGCATCTCCTTCCACCACCGAGGATTGCAGGGCGCTTCAGTTTGACTCCTGTTGCTAACTCCTCCTACTCTGCTTCCTCATCCTCATCCACTACAGCCTCCGCATCTGGAGCAGTGATCATTTCCAAGGCTTTCAGGGCAGTCATTCACAAGTGGCTCCGAGGGTGGGTTCCTGCACCCACAAACGCCAGGTACACAATTTCCAGCAAGGGCAAAGTTCTGGAGGATGACGAGGTGGAGGAGGAGGAACCATGTTCACAGCAGGGTGGCACCCAGATAACTGATAACAACAGATACTACACTTGATCTTAGCCAAAAGGTCGAGAAACAATGCTGGTGGCATTCCCACCTGACAGCGGGTGCACAGTGGAAGCACAAGGTGAAGGCAGAGGAGGAGGAGGTCACCAACGCAGCCAGGGCACCGCCAGCACCTCAGAAGGCAGGGTTAGCATGTATGAAATGTGGAAAAGCTTTGTCGGCATGCCACAACAACCAGGACCACCAGCTGTTTTTTTTTTTTTTAAGCCCGTGCTGTGTGAACACACTCAGACTATCACCCGGTGGGTGCATTAGAAAGTGCACACCAAAAAAGTGAAACACAAAAAGTGCACAGGGTGTACACATGGTCCCTGACCCTCATCCCCCGGAGCGCAAGGCTCCTGACAGGGACTGGGGTACTTACACTGACTAACCTGGCCGAAACCAGGCAGCCCCGTTCTTTAGGAGGTCCGCTGAAACAGACCACCCCAAGTACTAGGGGGGCTCTCCTGAAGATAGACCCCATGAGAGAGGGCGAACCAAGCCAAAAGGCCATATCCACCCCCTCCCAAGACTTTCAGGGAGAGGCCCAAGGACCTACATCCTACTAATCACGCTTTGCAAAATAAAGTGTACTGCCACAATAAAAAACACAAAACGTGAGACACACAACACATACAGTAAAAATGGGGAAAGGGATAGTGAAGAAGAAGTGCAAGGTTAGTGCCACGTTGCAATACTATGGCAGGCCCTTCGGCCAGGAATAAAAAAAATTCTCTGGTCCTGACTCCTGACCAAAAGGCCCGGCCCTAGAGGCTGGTGTGAAAAACGTGTGTTGGAAATTCAGTGTCCTCAGTGCCATACTCATAGTGTTGCCATCCACCGTGAATTATGGGACCCCTGGACTGCCACTCCAGGGGCACATACACCACAGGCTTTTCAGAATCCCGGTCCCTGGCAAGACCAGAGCAGCCCCGTCCCTACCAGAAGGCCTCAGAACTTAGACAGCTTTGGGAGAGCCCGGCCCACAACCAGGGACACATACCTTTTCCAAGGCCAGACTCACCCTAGAAGGGGGAAAAAGCCCCCCCGCCGCCATCACCGTTCCTTACATATACAGTTCCTTACCATTCCTTACATAATATACACGTACTGAATGACGGATCTTCCCCCTTCAACTTCTGGGTCTCCAAATTGGGCATATGGCCGAGCTTGCCCTTTACACCTAGGAGGTGCTAGCCTGCCCTGCAGCCAGTGTATTACCTGAACGTGTATTTAGCACGGCTGGGAGCGTTATCACAGACAAGCGCAGCCGCCTGTCCAGAGCCAATGTGGACAAGCTCACGTTCATTAAAATGAACCAGGCATGGATCCCACAGGACTTGTCCGTACCTTGTGCAGAATAGACATGTATTCCGTCCTTACTCAGCCATTGTTGTATTTTTGATCTTTCTCACTCTTTTGGGGTGTACCCTAATTTAAAAAGAAATTTAAAATTAAAAACAAAAACCAGTGTTGGCTACCTCGTCCTCCTCCACCGCTGCTTCCACCTACACCGCCACATCCACCGCCACCGCCACCTCAACCTCCTACTCTATATGGGCCTCGTCCTCCTAGATCAAGATGATTATTTTTTATTGTTATGTTTTTTATGTTATTTTAAGTTATTTCCCTATCCACATTTTTTTGCAGAACACTTGCCATGCTCTTAAGACAGTGCCTTTGGGGTCATTCCCATGACATTCATCATAGTGTCTAGAGACACTATGTTTTGGGAATGCCTTCAGTATATTCGCCACATGCTCCTGCAACCGCACGTGTAACTTTCGTATCGTCCTACCCACATATTCACGGCCACAAGGGCAACGTAGTAGGTAGACAACATGCCGTGTGGAACATGTGATGAACTGCTTGATTTTAACATTACGTTGTGTAGCATTGGAAAAAAACATCTCAACCCTCCTAGACCTACAAGCATTAACCTTGCAGATGGCACAACCTCTACATGGATAAAAACCACCCCTCTCCTGAAAAAAAGATATGGTCTCAGGTGGATCCACAATGTTGGGGGCCACTTGAAGCCTCAGCGGAGGCACACCCCTAAAAATGACCTTAGGAGCTTCAGGTAGTACAGGGCCCAAGAGACTGTCATTCTTTAGGATGTGCCAATGCTTCCTGATCAGTTTTTTAACAGAGAAATGTTGAACGGAGTATGATGAAAAGAAGGCAAACTGAAAATCATCATTGCTCTCACGTTCTCGTGGTACCAACAGGTCAGCCCTATTACGGGAATCTGCCTGCATAAGGGCTGTTTCAAGATCCTGTTCTTTATACCCCTTCTCCAAAAACTTGGACTTCAAGGAGCTAGCCTCCCGCAGGAAGTCCGCTCTATTGGAACAGTTGCTCTTAAGTCTGAGGAACTGACTGACAGGAACGGATATAAGCCATGACACATAGTGGCAACTTGATGTGTCAATAAATCCGTTCCTGTCAGTCTCCTTGAAGAAAGTAGAGGTTTCAAGGGAGCTACCAACCACTTTAATTTTTAGATCCAGAACATGAATTTCAGATCTACTGCATTCGTGCACCAATCTAATTCCTCTGTCATTGTCATTCAGTGCAGAGATGAATGATTTAAGGGACTCAGAGTCACCATCCCATAGGAGGAGGATGTCATCGATGTACCTCCGCCAGAGAACTATCTCTGGTCTCGGAACGTCACCGATGACATCCTCCTCCCATTTGGCCATGAACAGATTGGCCATACTTGGCGCCAACTTCGCGCCCATGGCCACCCCCTTATTTTGTCTGTAATAAGTGCCATTAAACCAGAAGAAATTATGGGCCATAGCATAATCCAACAGGGATAAGATGAATTGACTCTGAAGACCTAACAAAGTGCTCTGACCCAAGAAGTGCTCCACAGCCTCCCTTCCATGCTGGTGTGATATAACCGTGTAAAGGGATGAAACATCAGCAGTGGCCAAGATGTAGGTGTGCTTCCACTCTATGTCCTTAAGTATATTAATAACTTGCATAGAGTCCCTCAAAAATGAGGGGGTCTTGGTCACAAGGGGCTGGAGAAAGAAGTCTATGTATTTACCCACCCGGGAGGTAACCGAATCAATGCCACTAATGATTGGCCTCCCGGGTGGGTTCACCGCATCTTTATGCACCTTGGGTAGATGGTACATTATTGGCACCCTTGGGGCGGATGGTACCAAAAAGGATTTCTCCTTCTTGGTAAGGAGTTTGCGCTGAAAGCCATCCTCCACCAAATCGACAAGTTCTTTTTTGTATGATGTCGTAGGGTTACCCCTCAGGGGAATATAAGTGTCCCGGTCTGACAATAACCTATTCATTTCTCCATTATAGGCCGCAGTATCCAGAATAACTATTCCTCCCCCTTTATCTGCTGGCCTGACAATTATATCCTTACGCTCCTTTAGGGAGCGAAGTCCCCGTTCAAACATATGTGTTTGGTGGACTTTTTTGAGGCTAAGCTTATCCAAGTCCTTGGCAACCAAATCTCGGAACACAGTCAGAGTGGGAGCCAAAGGACCTGGAGGGTTGAATAGTGAGGCGTTGGAAAATGAAGTGGACTTGATCCCCATATTATATTCAACTCTAGGGGTGATGGGGTTCACCATCATATGCCTTTTAATGCTCATTTTACGCACAAACTTTTGAAGGTCTATGAAAGTGTCGAACTTGTTAAGAGGTCGGGGGGGAGCAAACTTGAGTCCATGATTTAACACATGCTTCTCTTCAACCGAAAGAGAAGCTGAACTCAAATTAAACAAACCCCGATCCCTCAACGCTGACTTCTTTTTGTCGCGGACCCTCCGACCCCCTCTAGTCCCTCTCTGCCCTCCTTTTGCCTTTTGTTTTTTGGGATGCCCCCGTAAAAAGGGGTATTAAGCTGGTTCCATGAGCCTTGCCCCCCAGGAGGGTTAGAGTAGGCAGATGGAGGCTGGTGGTATCCCTGTGAAGTTTGTGGCCATTGGTTCCCTCTATTCTGATAATAGGGTCCCTGTGGCTGGAAAGGAGGTATGTGTTCCTCTTGTTGCGGGTGTGTGGTGATATATTGAGCGGCTCCCTGATAATCATCTTGGAGTGGTAAAAATCTATTTCCAGAGGGTTGTTGGCTATATCCCTGTTGAGGGGCTGCTTTCCCCTTACCTCTAGCCCTTCCCCTGCCACCTCCACGGCCTCGTCCCCATCCTCTGGGCTGAGCCCATGTCTCCGTTGAAATAAGAGGATAATGAGACTAGCCAGAACTCTCACCAACTTCCATTGGGGTACTGGGGGGGGGGGTACAAGCTGAGAGGGTTGTCCTGTGCCAACATCAGCCGGGTCCCTATTGGCTTGCCATTTAAAGATTAGCTTACTCTGATAATCACCACTATCCCTTAGGAATTTCTTCCTTTTTTTGTTTTTCTGTTCTAAGTCCTCCTTTTCCAAATGTTTTTTTAAAAGGTCAGATTTTTGTTTGTAGAGGTCTTTAGACTTAAATTCCTCCAGTTGGCCTTTAATAACATTAATCTCCTCATCCAATTTCTTAAGTTTAAGCCGTTTCTTGGTTACCATATAACGTAGTAATTCAAGCCCTGCCTTGTTGAAGTATTGATACCACTCATCTAAATCTAAGATGTCACTCTTTGGTGCCACCTCCCACCTCAGGCTTCTAGGTACCATACTTTCAGCAAGATATTTCTCAAAGAAGGCAATATCCCACCCCGTGTGGAGCTTGGTTGTCATGATGTTCTTGAGTCTCAAAAAGAGACCACTCATGTCATCCGCAGGCTCACTAGAGGTCGAGAAAATGCCTTCCAGGTTGATGTAATAGGTCTTCCTGTACTCGAATACATCCATGATAGTACAAGCACAGAAAGGCCAACCAACACTGGTATAATGGTGCGAAAAAACCAAATGTGGATATCTCGCTCAACAGATCCTTACTCAGAATTCACAAAGCAGCAGCACATGTACTAATTAGCAAGAATATAAAAAATGGGGATATTGCTGCGCTAAAATGTAAAGATAAAAACATACATGAATAAAAAGTCAACAGACCAAATGAAAGCAGCCAGCACCTGATCTAGAATCAGAAATACCAGATCTAAATAGCAATATAAAATGGGATTGGTGCAGCGCTAACACAATTGAATCCACAGTCCATACAAATGTTCAAATGGATCAAATAAAATGTAGTAAACAAAAGTTCATCAGAGAGTGCTCCAATAGAGAAGGGAAACTGTCCACCACTTCAAACTTGGAAAAAGCCCCGAGTGCAGGAACCGCCACCAAGATAATAAATGGCCTTTTACCAAATTGCAATGACCCCCATTACAAGGATCAAAGACAGCCTGTGTGATCAAATCAATGCCCACATCGACATGTATCGATTCCCAGTGTTCCCTCAGCAGCTCCGACCGGAACAAGTGAACATAAGGAAAAGAGGGACAACTCCAATAGTGAAGTACGTTCACAGGTTTATTCAGTAAAAGCAGAGTGGCAACTCACGTTTGCATAAAGAAATCACAGCATGTCTCGGAGCTATACTCTCAGAACCTTTGTTTCCAACCGATAAAATGTCCGCCGTGTCTCCTTGCTGGCCTCAGCACAACGTACCGCAGGCTCCTCCTCCGACCGGTTTCGTCAACACGTGACGTCGTCAGGGGGTGTGGCCAATGGCAGAACGTCTTTACTTATATGCTGGGTGAGACAGGGCGGAACGCGCTGCGTCCAATCCGGAGCCAGCAGGAAGAGGTCATCCCAAACCTTCAACAGAAAGGAGACCAACGACCCGGAACCGGATGTATGACAATTGAATGTCAACATCCGGAGCTAAACCCGGAATTGGAGACCGCAAACAGCGATAAACCGATCAAATATTAATATGATTACACAAGAGATATATGTGCCTTATATTTCAAAGGACTTCTAGTGCATATTTGATCTTAAGAAAGAAACCTTATTTAAAAAAGCTTCAAAACAGAGGAAACCTATAGGTAACCAAGGGAACAGTGCTCTACTCTAGCCGTGCTAGACTCTGCAGGGAAACACCGCCATCTAGCGGCCAGAAACCAAAATTCCCGAGAGTGCTCCTTTACATAACTTACATTGACATGAAGGGAAAATTATATTAAAAAGACTAAAAATGTGAACTAAATATGGTACACAATATGACAGTTTAATAACATCACGAAAAATAGAATAAAAACATATAAAACTATCCCACAAGTCAAAGTAAAAACAAAATAAAATTGTGTCATTGCAATTTGGTAAGAGGCCATTTATTATCTTGGTGGCGGTTCCTGCACTCGGGGCTTTTTCCAAGTTTGAAGTGGTGGACAGTTTCCCTTCTCTATTGGAGCACTCTTTGATGAACTTTTGTTTACTGCATTTTATTTGATCCATTTGAACATTTGTATGGACTGTGGATTCAATTGTGTTAGCGCTGCACCAATCCCATTTTATATTGCTATTTAGATCTGGTATTTCTGATTCTAGATCAGGTGCTGGCTGCTTTCATTTGGTCTGTTGACTTTTTATTCATGTATGTTTTTATCTTTACATTTTAGCGCAGCAATATCCCCATTTTTTATATTCTTGCTAATTAGTACATGTGCTGCTGCTTTGTGAATTCTGAGTAAGGATCTGTTGAGCGAGATATCCACATTTGGTTTTTTCGCACCATTATACCAGTGTTGGTTGGCCTTTCTGTGCTTGTACTATCATGGATGTATTTGAGTACAGGAAGACCTATTCCATCAACCTGGAAGGCATTTTCTCGACCTCTAGTGAGCCTGCGGATGACATGAGTGGTCTCTTTTTGAGACTCAAGAACATCATGACAACCAAGCTCCACACGGGGTGGGATATTGCCTTCTTTGAGAAATATCTTGCTGAAAGTATGGTACCTAGAAGCCTGAGGTGGGAGGTGGCACCACAGAGTGACATCTTAGATTTAGATGAGTGGTACCAATACTTCAACAAGGCAGGGCTTGAATTACTACGTTATATGGTAACCAAGAAACGGCTTAAACTTAAGAAATTGGATGAGGAGATTAATGTTATTAAAGGCAAACTGGAGGAATTTAAGTCTAAAGACCTCTACAAACAAAAAATCTGACCTTTTAAAAAAACATTTGGAAAAGGAGGACTTAGAACAGAAAAACAAAAAAAGGAAGAAATTCCTAAGGGATAGTGGTGATTATCAGAGTAAGCTAATCTTTAAATGGCAAGCCAATAGGGACCCGGCTGATGTTGGCACAGGACAACCCTCTCAGCTTGTACCCCCCCCCCCCAGTACCCCAATGGAAGTTGGTGAGAGTTCTGGCCAGTCTCATTATCCTCTTATTTCAATGGAGACATGGGCTCAGCCCAGAGGATGGGGACGAGGCAGTGGAGGTGGCAGGGGAAGGGCTAGAGGTAAGGGGAAAGCAGCCCCTCAACAGGGATATAGCCAACAACCCTCTGGAAATAGATTTTTACCACTCCGAGATGATTATCAGGGAGCCGCTCAATATATCACCACACACCCGCAACAAGAGGAACACATACCTCCTTTCCAGCCACAGGGACCCTATTATCAGAATAGAGGGAACCAACGGCCACAAACTTCACAGGGATACCACCAGCCTCCATCTGCCTACTCTAACCCTCCTGGGGGGCAAGGCTCATGGAACCAGCTTAATACCCCTTTTTACGGGGGCATCCCAAAAAACAAAAGGCAAAAGGAGGGCAGAGAGGGACTAGAGGAGGGCGGAGGGTCCGCGACAAAAAGAAGTCGGCATTGAGGGATCGTGGGTTTGTTTAATTTGAGTTCAGCTTCTCTTTTGGTTGAAGAGAAGCATGTGTTAAATCATGGACTCAAGTTTGCTCCCCCCCGACCTCTTAACAAGTTCGACACTTTCATAGACCTTCAAAAGTTTGTGCGTAAAATGAGCATTAAAAGGCATATGATGGTGAACCCCATCACCCCTAGAGTTGAATATAATATGGGCATCAAGTCCACTTCATTTTCCAACGCCTCACTATTCAACCCTCCAGGTCCTTTGGCTCCCACTCTGACTGTGTTCCGAGATTTGGTTGCCAAGGACTTGGATAAGCTTAGCCTCAAAAAAGTCCACCAAACACATATGTTTGAACGGGGACTTCACTCCCTAAAGGAGCGTAAGGATATAATTGTGAGGCCAGCAGATAAAGGGGGAGTAATAGTTATTCTGGATACTGCGGCCTATAATGGAGAAATGAATAGGTTATTGTCAGACCGGGACACTTATATTCCCCTGAGGGGTAACCCTACGACATCATACAAAAAAGAACTTGTCGATTTGGTGGAGGATGGCTTTCAGCGCAAACTCTTTACCAAGAAGGAGAAATCCTTTTTGGTACCATCCGCCCCAAGGGTGCCAATAATGTACTATCTACCCAAGGTGCATAAAGATACGGTGAACCCACCCGGGAGGCCAATCATTAGTGGCATTGATTCAGTTACCTCCCGGGTGGGTAAATACATAGACTTCTTTCTCCAGCCCCTTGTGACCAAGACCCCCTCATTTTTGAGGGACTCTATGCAAGTTATTAATATACTTAAGGACATAGAGTGGAAGCACACCTACATCTTGGCCACTGCTGATGTTTCATCCCTTACACGGTTATATCACACCAGCATGGAAGGGAGGCTGTGGAGCACTTCTTGGGTCAGAGCACTTTGTTAGGTCTTCAGAGTCAATTCATCTTATCCCTGTTGGATTATGCTATGGCCCATAATTTCTTCTGGTTTAATGGCACTTATTACAGACAAAATAAGGGGGTGGCCATGGGCGCGAAGTTTGCGCCAAGTATGGCCAATCTGTTCATGGCCAAATGGGAGGAGGATGTCATCGGTGACGTTCCGAGACCAGAGATAGTTCTCTGGCGGAGGTACATCGATGACATCCTCCTCCTATGGGATGGTGACTCTGAGTCCCTTAAATCATTCATCTCTGCACTGAATGACAATGACAGAGGAATTAGATCAGTGCACGAATGCAGTAGATCTGAAATTCATTTTCTAGATCTTAAAATTAAAGTGGTTGGTAGTTCCCTTTAAACCTCTACTTTCTTCAAGGAGACTGACAGGAACGGATTTATTGACACATCAAGTTGCCACCATGTGTCGTGGCTTAGATCCGTTCCTGTCAGTCAGTTCCTCAGACTTAAGAGGAACTGTTCCAATAGAGCGGACTTCCTGCGGGAGGCTAGCTCCTTGAAGTCCAAGTTTTTGGAGAAGGGGTATAAAGAACAGGATCTTGAAACAGCTCTTATGCAGGCAGATTCCCGTAATAGGGCTGACCTGTTGGTACCACAAGAACGTGAGAGCAATGATGATTTTCAGTTTGCCTTCTTTTCATCATACTCCGGTCAACATTTCTCTGTTAAAAAACTGATCAGGAAGCATTGGCACATCCTAAAGAATGACAGTCTCTTGGGCCCTGTACTACCTGAAGCTCCTAAGGTCATTTTTAGGGGTGTGCCTCCGCTGAGGCTTCAAATGGCCCCCAACATTGTGGATCCACCTAAGACCATCTCTTTTTTCAGGAGAGGGGTGGTTTTTATCCATGTAGAGGTTGTGCCATCTGCAAGGTTAATGCTTGTAGGTCTAGGAGGGTTGAGATGTTTTTTTTCCAATGCTACACAACGTAATGTTAAAATCAAGCAGTTCATCACATGTTCCACACGGCACGTCGTCTACCTACTACGTTGCCCTTGTGGCCGTAAATATGTGGGTAGGACGATACGAAAGTTACACGTGCGGTTGCAGGAGAATGTGGCGAATATACTGAAGGCATTCCCAAAACATAGTGTCTCTAGACACTATGATGAATGTCATGGGAATGACCCCAAAGGCACTGTCTTTTTAAGCATTGATAAATTTTCAGGCAGTTGGAGGGGTAGTAACCGTACCAGAGGTGTCTCACAACTAGAGACCAGCTGGATTTATCGGTTGTAGACCTACGCCCCTCACAGGTTAAATATTGATTGGGATATCAATTCCTTTATCAATAATGCCTAATAAATGGGTTTTCAGTATGTTCTACATCGTTGGTTATCATAATTTTATTTTGTTTTTACTTTGACTTGTGGGATAGTTTTATATGTTTTTATTCTATTTTTTGTGATGTTATTAAACTGTCATATTGTGTACTATATTTAGTTCACATTTTTAGTCTTTTTAATATAATTTTCCCTTCATGTCAATGTAAGTTATGTAAAGGAGCACTCTCGGGAATTTTGGTTTCTGGCCGCTAGATGGCGGTGTTTCCCTGCAAAGTCTAGCACGGCTAGAGTAGAGCACTGTTCCCTTGGTTACCTATAGGTTTCCTCTGTTTTGAAGCTTTTTTAAATAAGGTTTCTTTCTTAAGATCAAATATGCACTAGAAGTCCTTTGAAATATAAGGCACATATATCTCTTGTGTAATCATATTAATATTTGATCGGTTTATCGCTGTTTGCGGTCTCCAATTCCGGGTTTAGCTCCGGATGTTGACATTCAATTGTCATACATCCGGTTCCGGGTCGTTGGTCTCCTTCCTGTTGAAGGTTTGGGATGACCTCTTCCTGCTGGCTCCGGATTGGACGCAGCGCGTTCCGCCCTGTCTCACCCAGCATATAAGTAAAGACGTTCTGCCATTGGCCACACTCCCTGTCGACGTCACGTGTTGACGAAACCGGTCGGAGGAGGAGCCTGCGGTGCGTCGTGCTGAGGCCAGCAAGGAGACACGGCGGCCATTTTATCGGTTGGAAACAAAGGTTCTGAGAGTATAGCTCCGAGACATGCTGTGATTTCTTTATGCAAACGTGAGTTGCCACTCTTCTTTTACTGAATAAACCTGTGAACGTACTTCACTATTGGAGTTGTCCCTCTTTTCCTTATGTTCACTTGTTCCGGTCGGAGCTGCTGAGGGAACACTGGGAATCGATACATGTCGATCTGGGCATTGATTTGATCACACAGGCTGTCTTTGATCCTTGTAATGGGGGTCATTGCAATTTGGTAAGAGGCCATTTATTATCTTGGTGGCGGTTCCTGCACTCGGGGCTTTTTCCAAGTTTGAAATGGTGGACAGTTTTCCTTCTCTATTGGAGCACTCTCTGATGAACTTTTGTTTTCTGCATTTTATTTGATCCATTTGAACATTTGTATGGACTGTGGATTCAATTGTGTTAGCGCTGCACCAATCCCATTTTATATTGCTATTTAGATCTGGTATTTCTGATTCTAGATCAGGTGCTGGCTGCTTTCATTTGGTCTGTTGATTTTTTATTCATGTATGTTTTTATCTTTACATTTTAGCGCAGCAATATCCCCATTTTTTATGCTCTTAAGAAGATTTTGCTGCTATTTGCAGCCCTCTAGCCCTTTCCATGTTTTTTTAGAGCCATTTTAGTGCTCAAAAGTTTGGGTCACCATTGACTTCAATGGGGTTCCAGATCGGGGTAAAGTTCGGGTTAAGTTCGGGTCACGAACCCGGACTTTTTTTTCAAGTTCGGCCGAACCCGACAAACCCGGACATCCAGGTGTTCGCTCAACTCTAGAGACGGGCTCATCTGTAGAAATTCTGTTATCTTTGGTTTGTGGAAGGGGAGGATGCTGTTGAAGAGTGTGGTCTTGGATATTTTTGCTGGCAACAGTAATCTATGGATCAGGGTAAGGAGGTAGAGTTGCCAAGAGTTCTCAACCAGGGAGAGGTGGTTCCGGGATATCCAATTCTATGCAAAAGGAAGAAAGGTCTTCCAGGTATATCAGCCTGGTGGATCTGACATTTTTTCTAACAGTAAGTCTTAAGGGGAAGCCCCAGAGGTATTGTAAATTGTTGTCCCGAAGTGTAGTTAGAATCCTATTGAATGCATCTTTTTACCATACACTCCTCTGACCAAGGGTATTACCAAGGGTAATTCTACCAAGCTTTACTACACTTGGATTGATCTGCTTCCCCGACTCACCTATCTTCTTTGGAATCTGAATTGAAAATCCAACTTATAGAGGACAAAAAAAAATTAAATTCTGCACCAATCTAACATATCTTCCATCTCATCATCCCATCATAAAGTCAACTACAAATCACTCTCTCACTGGCATTGCCCCCCTGCCAAGCTTCATTGTATGTTTCTTGCAGTACCAGAAACTTTTTCTAGGGATTATGATATGGTTGAAACTCACACGCATATCTGGTAAGACTGGCCTCTATTTTGCCCCTACTGGGCTGCAATCTTACAGTTGATCAACACAATACAAGGTTGCAGTGTATCTAATGACCCATGGGTAGTCATTTTATATTGTAAAAGTGAACCAACAGACCAAATGATCTCTCACACTGAATGTGGCCAAATCTCTTATCTCAGCCTACTGGAAAGAAACATGGGTTTCAAACAATAGATCATTTACTCTATGTCTCATAGAGGAACTTACACATGAAGCACACAATTTAAATCCCAGCTTGAACACGATAGGTGCTTGATGGTTGGATTTTAAACAAACTTCTTCTTACCTAGATATTATGGCTACTGATGTCTTAAGACCTGGATTCCCTTGTGGAGTTTTACTTGAGTGCATGATACTATTAAAACTGTTACTTGCATTTGAGACCAGACCCTCTCCACCCTTTACTTTTCTAACTTTCTTTTTTGTCTACACGTCTTTAATGAAGGGTTGCAATTGTCAACCCTTGGCAGATGTCTTCTATACCTGACATTATTTTGCTAATTACTTTGCTATTGGTTTGATAATACATTGACACAATTCTAATCTTTTTGGCTCTATACACCACCACAATGGATTTGAAATGAAACAAACAAGATGTGCTTTAATTGCAGACTTTCAGCTTTAATTTGAGGGTATTTACATCCACATTAGGTGAACGGTGTAGGAATTACAACAGTTTGTATATGTGCCTTTCACTTTTTAAGGGACCAAAAGTAATGGGACAGATTAACAATCATAAATCAAACTTTCACTTTTTTAATACTTGGTTGCAAATCCTTTGCAGACAATTAAAGCCTGAAGTCTGGAATGCATAGACATCACCAGACGCTGGGTTTCATCCCTGGTGATGCTCTGCCAGGCCTCTACTGCAACTGTCTTCAGTTCCTGCTTGTTCTTGGGGCATTTTCCCTTCAGTTTTGTCTTCAGCAAGTGAAATGCATGCTCAATCGGATTCAGGTCTTGTGATTGACTTTGCCATTGCATAACATTCCACTTCTTTCCCTTAAAAAACTCTTTGGTTGCTTCGTGTCATTGTCCATCTGCACTGTGAAGCGCCGTCCAATGAGTTCTAAAGCATTTGGCTGAATATGAGCAGATAATATTGGTAGAAACCCTTCAGATTTCATCCTGCTGCTTTTGTCCGCAGTCACATCATCAAAAAATACATGAGAACTAGTTCCATTGGCAGCCATACATGCTCACGCCATGACACTACCACCACCATGCTTCACTGATGAGGTGGTATGCTTTGGATCATGAGCAGTTCCTTTCCTTCTCCATACTCTTCTCTTCTTATCACTCTGGTACAAATTGATCTTGGTCTCATCTGTCCATAGGATGTTGTTCCAGAACTGTGAAGGCTTTTTTAGATGTTGTTTGGCAAACTCTAATCTGGCCTTCCTGTTTTTGAGGCTCACCAATAGTTTACATCTTGTGGTGAACCCTCTGTATTCACTCTGGTGAAGTCTTCTCTTGATTGTTGACTTTGACACACATACACCTACCTCCTGGAGAGTGTTCTTGATCTGGTCAACTGTTGTGAAGGGTGTTTTCTTCACCAAGGAAATAATTTTTCGGTCATCCACCACAGTTGTTTTCCATGGTCTTCTGGGTCTTTTGGTGTTGCTGAGTTTACCGGTGCATTCTTTCTTTTTAAGGATGTTCCAAACAGTTGATTTGGCCCCACTTAATGTTTTTGCTATCTCTCTGATGGTTTTCTTTTTGTTTTTTTTTTCAGCCTAATGATGGCTTGCTTCACTGATAGTGACAGCTCTTTGGATCTCATATTGAGAGTTGACAGCAACAGATTCCAAATGCAAATAGCACACTTGAAATGAACTCTGGACCTTTTATCTGCTCCTTGCAAATAGAATAATGAGGGAATAACACACACCTGGCCATAGAACAGCTGAGCAGCCAATTGTCCTATTACTTTTGGTCCCTTAAAAAGTGGGAGGCACATATACAAACTGTTGTAGTTCCTACACCGTTCACCTGATTTTGATATAAATACCCTCAAAATAAATTTGTGGTGGTGTATAGAGCCAAAAAGATTAGAATTGTGTTGATGTCCCAATATTTATGAACCTGACTGTACATGGTTGTTATTAGCAATGTCCTTGCATCTTTGTATTATTCATTTTACTGAGTACATCAGTAAACTGTGCAATTTCTGTACCATCTGCATTGAAAAAACTCTCCTTATTAAACAATTATTAAACAAAAAAAAAGAATATGCAAATGCTCTTGTGCACATTTTAACTATACCATAGAAGCCTTTGGTAAATTATATCTGCTATTCACAATTGGTCTGTAACAAGTTCAATATATATATATATATATATATATATATATATATATATATATATATATATATATGGTCAAGAAACCAGTTTGAGATGATTTGAGCTTTTTGACATGGTGCATTATCCTGCTGGAAGTAGCCATCAGAAGATGGGTACACTGTAGCCATAAAGGAATGGACATGGTCAGCAACAATACTTAGGTAGGCTTTTTAAATGATGCTCAATTGGATTATGACGTGGAAGATGAAGAGAGGGCGTTGAGGAACAGACTAAAGGGGTCCTGGTAAGTGTACACTGGGACCACCTGACGTCAGATAAGGAGAGAATCAGGATCAGCTAGGCATATAAGTAGTACTCTTATGTATGTATATAGACCTAGTAAAGCAGTATAGAAGCTTGTGATCTGAATAAATCACATACCTATGATTGGATGATATTTAGTATCCCACTGAGTTGTGTCAGGTGGGACAAGGGTATAGAGAGGGCAGGTAAGAGTGTCAAAAAGGCTAGACAGCCTCAGATGGACCTGCACTGGGACCACCTAATTGATGAATTTAAGAAAGAGGACCTAAGAACAACTTAAGAATGAGACTGGAGTGTAAAAGTGTCAGCAAATCATTACATAAACTTGAGCCAAAGAGCGAGTAAAAAATAATAATAAAAAAAAAGGGATTAATAATAGTGAAATTAGATATTATATTGGGGGTGGATTGATTAAGAGATAACAGATTAGTGTAACAGACTGATTGAGCCATGAGGTAAGGCACCCCCAGATAGCCACATAGTGAGCAAAACCTTACATCAATAGGATATAAACAGGACATTCAGCATAGAGGAATTTGGAGACGCTTGACAGAAAAAATGTTTGAATTCTGAGGTAAGCAATGATTTTTCCATTCCCCTGATGCAAAGCCATCTAGAAAGGGTTTATAATTTACTGCCTCATTAAGGCCTGGGAAGTCTGTGGCTTTGAGGAGGTGGATCCATCTCAGATCCCTCAGGAGAGGGAGCTTATTCCGATCTCCCCCTCTGGGGCTGGGATGGATCCGGTCATGAGCCAAAAACTTGACCCTGGGAAAAATTCTACTGTGTAGCGCCATCACATGACTACCCAAAGCCAGTTCCTGATCGCATGTTTGAATACCCTGAACATGCCTATAGATTCTTCCCCAAAATACAACATTTGTTTTGCCCACATAAAAAAAAAAAAACAATTGCAAAACATTAGGTAAACCACACCACAGGCCTTACAATTAGCGTAGTGTTGCGCTTTGAAAGTTGTGACCCTTTATAGATGTAGCTCATCTGAATGTTATACACGTGGTTTGGGATACAAATCTACCTATGTTGGGATCCGTGGATTGTAGATGCCAATACTTTTGTATGACGTTTCTAATTTTTGAATGTTAATTTGAAAATGTCATAATTATTCTGGTGGTGTTATCCTCATTTCTATCCTTTTTATTACCATACAGTAGTTTGTTTCTAGTGATTTTTATTGCTCTTTTTTTAAGGCATGTTTTGGTATAGCCTCTCTCTAAAGTCTCTCTTTGAGTATTTTTGCTTCATGTTGAAAAGATACCTCATTTGAACAGTTCCTCCTTGTCCTTAGATATTGACTGTAAGGAGTAGAGGCTAGTAGGGGTTTAGGGTGAAAGCTTGAGGCATGTAGGACAGAATTGCCTGCCGTCGGCTTTCGATAGAGACCACTCATGAGCATATCATTATTGCCAGGTATGACTGTGACATCAAGAAAGGTCACTTCATTGGGATGGTAGGACATTGTAAATGTAAGGTTGAATTCATTTCTATTAATGGCACCTGAATTAATCTTTTTTATGCTTTTGGTTTTTATGACCTTTTTTCAGCAATGAGTTTGAAGGCACTGTAAGTACCACATAGAAACCCACTCTCTGCCATAGAAGTTGCCTATATATACATGTAGATAGATGTTTTAACTTGATTTTCATCTTGTAGACCGTGCCTACACTAACTGCAAAACTATCCCTGAGGAAGAAGTCAAATTACTCTGAAACGCATCCGCAATGTTCATGCAACTCTTTTTATAGATATCAGACAGTTTGTGTATGTAAAAATCATGGTGTGGTAATATGTACCTAATTTTTTACTATATAATATATATTTGATAACTGTATATTTTTCTATTTTTTGTAAACCTATTTGGATAAAACAAAACAAAAAAAAAATTTAACGAAAACACGGTATACTCTCTTATGCCTTTAAAGTAACGTTATAGAGGGGGAAATATGGCTATGGGAAATATGGCTATATTAAGCAGATATTTCACCAGCATCTCATAACCTCCATTTTTTTTAACTAAAAAAAAGGCAGTTTTTCTTTTTTTTTTTTTGAGCAGTGTTAGTTTAAACATAAATAGTGTTAAAGTACATAAGTGTGCAATTTTTTCTGTAATTTTTCCTGTTTAAAACAACACTAAAATTATGATTTTTGGTACAAAGCATTGCAAAGTTATTTACAAATGAAGTAAAGTGTGTTTTTTAAATTTCGTGCTTTTTTTTCCAATGTGATATGTGTAAATATATGTAAAAATATAAATGAACAAAAATAGATAAAAAGTTTAACTTTGGAAAAAAAAAGTTTAACTATTAGTTTTTAAAATAAAAAATAAAAACACCAGGAAAATTACAATTAAAGGATAAGTCCAGCCTAAAACTAAAATCCCTGCATCTCTAGATCTCCACATTCTAACACTAACCTATCTAGCCCTGTAAAGAAGAAATCAGTATACTTACCTTTTTTGAAGTCAATCTGCCCCGATCTGCAACGGCGGAAGCTCTGCAGAGGACACGGCCCACAACGGCTGTGAAATGAATGGGATGTGACATCACCCGCAGAAGGGGGGCTTCCATTGTCGGCAGTATCCTCTGCACCCACCTCCAGAGCGAAGCCATGGCTGACAGCTCAGCGTGGGATACAGGCCTAGATAGGTTAATGTTAGAACGTGGAGATCTATAGATGAAGGGATTTCTTTTAGGGCGGACTTATCCATTAAATGGAGGAGAATACAGATTTAATTACAGCTGATTAGAGTAAACTAAGGGGTTAATAAGGGGTTCAAAAGAGAAATATTTAATTAGGAAAAACTTTTTACTTTTCAAAGTTGCTTTAACTCTCTTCATTTGCAGATTGAGGTTCATCTCTTCGATCTGTAGATGAGAAACACAAAAAGTTACAAATGATACAATGTAACTTTTTGTTTTCCCATCTGAGCAATGTTGTTGATAAACATTGCCAGACTGCTTTTTCTTTTTACAGCTCCTGCTGCCGACCTTCTCTGTGTACTTTTCAATGCAGCTGTGATTAATCACAGCTTAATTGCTTTGTACTGGGAGAGGGGAAATCCCGGCAGCAGAAAAGAAGGACTGGAAGTACTAGACACGCCCTGTGTACAATGATGACATTTTTGGGTGGGTCCAGTACTCCCAGAGTCTGCAACTGGTTAAAATATGTAAACACTTAGGTTTCCATAGTCTGGGAACAGGTTCACTTTACATATTTTACATTTTCATAATAATTTAGCCTGGAACACATGCCTTAGTTGTTATAATTTTAAATTATGTGGTTTTAAATAAAATGATTTTAATGATATATATGATTTATGAAAAAACTATTATATTCCCTTTAACGGTGCTTGTGGAATAAAAAAAAATAATGTTGTTTTTAAGCTTTAAATAGTAATACACAGACAGCTACAAAATGGTAATATAATAGCTGCCTGAGGTTTTGGTGAGGCCTTCTTGGGGAAAGTACTTTATACCTGTATATAATGATTTCACCAGCATCTCATAATTGGATCTAATGGAATGCTGTGGTGGTTGAAAGCTCTATTTCTAATGATTCCTCAGCAGTAGCAAACTTTTAGAGTAAAGCATAAATGCTTTAATGGAATAATCACTTAAAAGCAGGCTCACAATGATCATATTAGATACTGTGAGACAGTCAGCAATGTTCTGTGTTACATTGGAATCTGAAGGGTTTTTAGTAATAGCCTTCTAAAATCTACCATAAATTGTATTGCATTTTTTTCTAATGCAAGGTACTATATTCTATAATATGCTGTGCATAATTTCTGTAACTGTTATAAAAACATTACAGAATAGGTATGATGTCTAAGGCTATGAATAAGTAAAAGTTAAAAAGTAAATGTGAGTTTGATCTTCCAAGGCCTCATTCACACAGTAATTTATTGCCAGCTGTGTCAAGTATTTAATGGGTTTCTACAGCTGGATTCACAGGTAGATGTGGATAGCTGACTATCATTAAAAGTACATGCCGAAATGCATAAGCACTGTATTATTTTGTATCACACCTGGATTATTAAATGAATTCATTGTGGAAGATCAAGCTGCCGTCTTTCTTTTATCTACATGTTTGCTCGAGTGTTAGGAGGACACTACAAGCCAGTGCTCCAATGCTCACCACCTCAGGGATTTACTACAGGTATTTTCTACTATATGTAGGGTGCAAATTGCTACAGCCACTCAGCCTGCACAAAGTAATGACATTCTGACAGCAGCTGTCAGTGGGTGTTCATATGTAATCACACCTGTTGTTAGGGACAGATGATCACCCGGAGACAAACAGCTTGTGTCCAGGCCTGGCAATCTGTCCTTAACCCCAAGTAATCGCTCCATGTGTCATTAGAACACCACCAGACAGCTGTGGAGAATCAGGGGCGATCATCTATACCTAAACGCAAGTAATCATTGCTCCTTATGCTTGTGGATAATCGTGGACAGCGGCAGCTGCTGTCAGCCTTTCATTGCTTTGTATAGGCTATGCATATCAAGGGCAGCTGATGGGGGGGGGAACCACCAGTCCTCCTGTAGGGGCACACAGGAGGGCCCGAACAGCAGAGGGAATCAATGCGGTCAAACAGAGGAGCAATTACAGGATGCCCTGTGCAGCCCTCTGCAGCAGCTGAAAACTGATTTTCTCCCTCCCGCCAGCCTTCAGCTGCTGCAAGGAGACACCTTCCAACTGTCACTGATCTTAATGTAAAGTACAGTATTTCTGTTTTGGAGACATGTAAGGGGTAGTGTTAAAAGGTGTTTGTCATGTCCTCCATGTTTTCCTTCCTCGTGGGGTACCTAGCAAGTGTCATATGAGAGGCCTACCCCGGGGTGGGTTGTTTGGGCTACGCCGGGTTTGAATGGGGTCACTGACCCTTGCACATGGGGTATTATTTCGCCCACAGGTATGCTCACCAATGCCCGGGACCAGGCGGGAGCCACAGTCATGTGAAGAATTAAACATTAAGGTGACTTTCCAACTCAGAGATGAGCCACATTTGTGCAATGCCTAAAGTACGGAGTTCCTCCTTCAGCTGCTTCATCCCATGTCCTACACACTTGTACTGATGTATGTGTTGCATTTAGAGGGACAGGCTGAGCCTCTGCCCACTCCACCAGTCAGCATACCTCTGTTACCTCACTCCAAGTAACAGAATAGGGTCCTGCCTAACACATAACATGGACTTCATACGTGCTCTTACTTAACTCTTCTCTCCCATACCTAGTGACCAGGCCAGAGAATCCCTGTAATGATTGTTTACTCCCAAAGGCCAGCAGAGACAGACAGCTGGGAGGGGAGTCAAAGCAATGAACCCCTCGCTACTAGAAAACCTGTCACCTAATGAAGTACCATGACAACGACTGGTTGCTGTTCATTCTTGTGATTACTCATGGTAACTACCTCTTCCTTCTTGTCTTGAATAAACCTCTGTCGTTGTGATGTTACACATATCTCATATTGTGGTCATAAACCCAAGTTCTTTAGTAATATGCCACCCCTTTAAATAACTCCAGATCAGGCTCTGAGCAGTTGATTTAACTTTTACGGTAAATTTGGAAAAACATGTATGATATTCAATAACGTTATTTTCCTACCTGAACCTAACTGTGGCTGCCCTAGGTTACCTGTACCAATGAAGTCTCTTTGAGAAAAGTTCATGCTTGTGGTTGCTCTAACAGAGAAGTCCATGTTCCAGGGTTATTCCGGCTAATTGCCGTTCCAGAGTGGACCACAGGTCCCAGCAAGTCTTTAGTTGAGTATGTTCTCTATACATTTCTGCAAATGTTACCTGGAGTTCCCAAAGATCCGGACCTCTTCTCTTTTATAGAGCACTAGAGGGAGGCTGGACCCCAGTAAAAGCCTGTGCACACACCGGTGTAAGGCAGCAAATATTAACCGTTTCCAACTGACCAAAGAAGCCAGATGCTAACTAAATACATAATAGGCTACTTGCATACAGACAGGTAGCAGGAGAGCTGTCAGCATAGTCAGTACATTACTAGGGACCAGTACTATTTTAATTATTTATTACCGATATTTTTATAGCACCAACAATTTACCCAGCACCTTACATATATACAGTACATTCACATCGGTCCCTGCCTTTAAAGAGCTTACAGTGTAAGGTTCCTAACCCACATTCATAAATACTCATACTAGGGCCAGTTTAGACAGGAGCCAATTAACCTACCAGCATGTTTTAAAGTGTGGGAGTAAACCGGAGTAACCGGACGCAACCCACACAGGCACAGGGAGATCATTAAAATTGCATGCAGGTAGCGCTATGGTGAACATATGTAAAAGGAGAGCTGCGCTAAACTGATGTACCTGATAAGTAATCAGGGTAAGCGTACAAAGACCACAAACTGGAATTAACTAGTATACAGTAAAACAATCAAAAAGCAAATGATATTCATAGAACTGAACATAATGCAGTACTATAATAGGCACAAAGTCCATCAAATAATGAAAGTCCAAGTTAAGCAGGAGTGGGTAAGCAAAAAAGGGTGTCCAGTGTAGAAAAGGAAATCCTTCACCACTTCTATGTGTCTAAGCCCACAATCCGTGCCGCATGCATAGGGCTCACACCAGGCTTACCAGAGCTCAATAGATAGTGAGCATGTCAAACGCTATATCCACTGTGCAGACTGGCTGATGTCATGGGACCTCCTCAGCGTGGCAGGGAAGCCTCTCCGTACCGCTGCCTCTGGATAAACAAAGCAAAGCACCCCAAGTAGATCTAGCAACCTCACAGCGATCCACGGACCTTTTTTCCTTCATGAGCAACTTTCTCCTCCCAGCAACTTCCCGGCTCTAGTTCCAGATAATGACTGTAGGTGAGTACAAGTCCCAGATAATGCCTGCAGTGACAGGGCGGATATACTCAGCTATAGACAAGCAGGATGCAGACAGATACGGCTCCTCCTGATCTCACAGGTGAGAATGTTGCTGTCAGGTGACCACTGGTGAACATATGTTGACAGAGGAGGCAGGGATCAATTTTTCAGTATCTGAGATCTCCAGGTCTTAGTGCAAACTCAAATCCATCCCACCTATCCATTGTCACAGCAAGAAAATGTTGCAGCAGTTATAACAATGACAATCACAATTTTTTATACTATTAGTAAAATGTCTTTAACTTTTTTTTATTTTCGCAGAATTAGAATCAGGTGTTTTGTCAGATTTATCTAAGGAGACATTCTGGTTTTTTTTACAGCCTGATGGAGACTGCATTAGACATACCTTCAGTGCTGTCTGGAATGTCCAGAAGCTTCAAGGGCAATACAGCTAAACAGATTATCTTTAATGCACAGCCTGCAAAGAGGTATCTGTGACTAGTGACTGATATCAATTCGCTTGATTGGAAATATCATAAGGGTACAGGTTCAATGTGTAGTGCCCTGCCCTAGTTGGCAAATGTTGGTTTTTGGCTCTGCTGTACCGGTGTTTTTTTTTGAGTGGTGATCTGTTTATTTAGTCTGTAAATGTTCCCTAAGCTTGGTGGTTGATTATCTTACTTGTCTCTGGAAGAAGACACTGGGTCAGTCATTGAATTTGTGAATATTTATCAGATTTCAGTCAATCCCTGGGAGGGTCACCCAGAAGGCGGCTGAGGGACAACATAAATGTTTGGGAGACTGGCACAGAGTGTTTGTGTCCTGGGGCTGCTGCCCCTGGGCTGTAGCCTGTATACTGGAATTGTTGCTTGGGCCTCAGCACGAGCTTAGCTGAGGGCCTGAAGGAGATATGATTGAGAGACATTTTCTAGAGTGTATCACCTGCAGAGACTGGTCTGAAGAAGGACCCTTTGTTCCTCACTAGATAGTGTCGCATGGAGGGTAGGTAGTAGGCAACTGTCCTTGAACTTTGTGAGTAAGACTTTGATTATGGATCTCAGGTGTCTATGTGCTTGGGGATGCAAGCATCATAGATTTCTGTATTGACTGGGAATGCTCGAATAGAGTTCCAGATTAGCTGGCCATTCCCTTCTACCTTCAGCAAAGGCTGTTACAAGAGGATTGTGGCTAAAGTTAGCCCTCCTACTATTTTCTCTTGACGTTTTAGAGTATCCTGTACCCAAATCCCTCTTCTGTTCTAGTTTTCTGTATTTAATCCATAAAAAAGACACCCTCCCCCCAGACTAAGCCTATATTTATTAGTGTGCTTGGTATTCAATTGACAGTGGCTACATGTTTCAATAGAAACCTCTGCAATCCATAAAGTACAACAAATGGCAAACCCTTTTTAATTCGTTTTGGACAGTATGGAGAGAGATATGAACACCTGTCTGTGTCCCCCTTAGAAATATTCACCCTCTCTGTTTGTCATGTTTACTGTTATTATTCAAAGTGAAATTAAAAGAAGATCCCAAATTGTGGGCTGTCCTCAGAACAGTAATATAGGGAAAATCTTCCAATGAAGACTGTAGGTCTGGTGATCCTGGTAAAAACCAGGGAGTCCTTCAATTTGAAGTAATTTCCTTTCACTTCCTGTTTTGACTACAGGATGGGAGGTAAAGGGAAATAAACACACAGTATATCTCCAATGGGACATTGATGACAAAAAGCCAGACAAGGGTTATAACCCTTCCTATATGAGAACAAAAGTTTTGCCTTTAGTTCTACTTTAATAATACAGCACTGGATTTATGTTATCTTCACATAAAAAAAATATTTCTATATTTGTTTGCCTCAGGAATACACCCTGGAGGGAACTATTAAAGATCAGTAGATGGTAACAAATATGGCAGATGCAGTCAGCTGCACATGGCTTCAGTCATTAAATACATTTGAAAATGGTATTAAATTAATATGGGAGACATGGATTCCTCTGTCTTAATGCAAAATCTGAGTGAAGTGAGATCAAACGACCAGAATTACTACAAAGTAATTTTATGGTATAAATTGCCTTTACTTCATAAAATGTTTTATGTTTAACATTATGGTGCAGTCTTTATAATGCATTTTTTCTAGTGAGACCTGCATTGCCTAGTCTGACATTGGGCTTACAGGTCACCAGTATAGAAAACTGTGGTAATTAGAAGGGCTATCTGATATTTCCTCAGTTATTAATGTGCTGCTGCTTGTTTTATTTTATAATTGTCTGCTAGCCTTAGCTTCCTTCATTTCTCAGGCTGAATAATAAATGTTTTGTCAAACTAGCCCTTAAGCTTGCACAAAGACGTCAGATCTTCAACAGCAAAATGGATGCTGGGCAGTAACGGTATGCAAAGAAGGGAGCTAAGCGCAGCTCCTGTGTACAGTGTTCAGAGCGCCTCTGTCTTCTCTTCATGAAAAGAATCTGATTTAGCTTTTTCATAAAAATGTAGGCAGCTGGAGCTCAAAATGGATTTCTTCTTCCCTGCTGAGACTTTGGCTTTCCTCACCTGCCACATATCATTTCTGTTTCTTTGTAATTTTACCTGGCAGTCTCTAGGGTTGTGATTTAAAATTAAAAGTAGCAGAGTTAGAGGAATGGAAGAGGGTGGGGAATATGGTGGAGCTGCGTAAGGCTTCAGATATCTTTTTTACATTTATTTAGATTTTTATGTTTCAAGCAAACTAGTCGTGTAAATTTGAAAATTAAACCGACCATTAAAGAGGAATTTCAGCTTTTGGGTTATGTCAAGCAATACAGTGCAGAAGCATCTTATATGATGTTAAAGCCTGGCTTATTTCTTAATGTCGTGCTTAGTTTTTAAGGGAATTATATAATTTCCAGAATACCAATCCTTACAAAGCAAAGCCTGCACCTTTCACATGAGTTTTAGGGACACAGCCTTTTGTCACTGGCACTGACCCATGCCAGGGATCTCCTACAGCTACAAATTAAATAGCGTCTGAACCCTCTCAACAGTTCACATGTTCTTTACCAAATTTTAAATCTATTTCAACATAATGTTGGTAATTCTTTCCTTAATTCATCTGACAAAAAATTACTTATTTAGATCTTCATCCTTTTAAGGATCAGTTTATACATTATAAAAAAAAAGTTCAAAATGATAAAAGATCCCACAATGCTTCATCCTGGTGCATACATAAAGACACCGAAAAGGCATAAAAAATCAAAACAAATTGGGGGGAGGGGAGCAAATCGCTATAATGGAATGGATTCAGTGAAGCACACAAGCAGTAGCTATTTCTAATACACAATGAGAAATATATTGAAGACAGCTAGTTATGCATAGATTTATTTGCATCTGATTAAACCTATAATGATATCATAAAAAATGACAACTCATCTAATACTCACATTTTGCAGAATTTCTAATTTCAGAGAAATATACAGAAGGGTTGTATATCCTAATTTTTCAAACTTTAAAACAGATGTAATACCATACCTAAATGACATTTGGTTTCTAAAACATTTTGTATCATAAACATTTGTTATTGTTGATGTAACACCCTACAGGTAGGTGCTAGGTAAAAGTTTAATGGGCTCTGGCTGCCTAAACAGCAGGGCCATGATTTCAGCTGGCTGTCATGTCTCCCAGGTGTGTCTGCTGAGAGGGGAGTCTCCCCACTGGCTCCATGAGAAGGTTCTCATTAGGCAGTGGAGGAAACCCAATCAAAGACACACTCAGGCCTGTATCTACCCCAGAAGGCAGATTCTACCACAGAGGATTCTGGGAGTGGGTATAAGTTTTGAGGGAACGCATGATGCAGCGTCTTTGGCGAGAAGCAGAGTCTCAGGAGGGAGAGTACGGCTGTCTCTCCTCCTGTCAGAAGAATCGGGTGTTCCGGGTGGCTGCCTGGGAATCTAGAGAATGCTGAGTTGAGCTGCAGAGGGGATCTGATATGCTGAGGACCAGTAGAGCAAGAGGGGTTCAGTTCCAGGAAAGCCTGCCAAGGTCGTGAGTACTGTGAACTGCCCCATAGGGGTCTGCCAAGTGTAGAGAGGACCACTCTAGAGAAGGTTCCAGGGATCCAGGAGTCAGCTAGCTGTAAAGGGGTGCCTAGCCAGAGGACCCTGAAGTGTTAGAGGGGGTACCTAGTCAGAGGACCCCGAAATGTTAGAGGGGTTACCTAGTCAGAGGGCCCTGAAGTGTAAAAGGGGGCACCAGCGGTTGGGCCCTGAAGAGTCAGTGTACAGTGTGCAGTGTACAGAGTTAAGAGTTGCAGCAGCACAAGCAGAGACAAGGAGCTACCTCAGCCAGTGAAGGATTGGAGGGAGCTGTTCAGTGACTTTTGAGCTAAATCAAGTGTCAGGAGTCAAGAGTTTTACAGTCCTGGATCTTCTGAGTTAACAAACAAGTTAAAGTCGAGGTTCCAGCACTAAATAAGCAAAGCAGTATTTTCAAGCGTCAGGAAGCGCTGGTCGGCATTCAGCTGGCGTCAAGACAGCGCTAGCGGGCTTTTTTGAACAAAGTCCCAGTTAAGCCTAGAAGAGCAAGAGGAGTATTCCACTCATTCCCTTCTCCCACCCCCAATATACAATAAACAAAACAAACCAAAGATGCCGGAATGGTCATTGTCTCAGTTCTCACACAGTTCTCACACCTGGGTTCACAACTTAAATGGGTTGGGAGTGTTACCGGTACTAATGGCAGACCCACCTCAGGCCCAAGACCTGGAAACATTGCTACATTTATTTTATACAAAACATTGTATACCTTTTCAAGGATGTGTGAAACATTTATATTAAAAAAACGAACAGTTTTCTTGCCACCTGAAGGCCCCTTTCACAAATGCGGACCATTTTTCCGTTTTTCATCCATCCGTTGTTGATGAACAACGGACATCAATGCATCCCTATGGAAAAACGGATGTAAATGGATGATCATCTGTTTACATCTTCTTCCGTCAACATCAATATTTTGGAACTGATCAAAGTCCTATTTTTCTTCCAAAAAAAGTGAAAAATGGATGGAAACGGACAAACAGTCCATTTTTGCATGAAACCGCTCAAGGACTCTAGCTGGAGGATGTAAAAAACTGATGTAAAAATGGATGAAAAACTGATGACAAATGCTGAATAACTGATGTTAACTGCATCTGTTTTTTCTTTGAAAAAACGTGACTGCATTGATGAAATGAACGCATATGTGAAAGCTTGTTCGGAAGTACTTCTCTTGTGGCTCACAGGAGTGCAGTTTGCGTTACACTCCTGTGACCTGTTTTCTGATGTCACAGAGCCGGTACAGGCTGGGGAAAGATTGCAACCATATGGTCAGGATCCACCCAGAACCCTGGACTGGCACCTGACCCAGCCTCTCAGCGAGCTGCTGAGAGCCTGAGCCAGCTGATCCCACCCCTTTCACAGCCCAGTGCTCCAGTGAGTATGATTCTTAAAAAAAGGCCAGGATTCTTTCCTCAATGTACATAATATAACTTTATACTAACATTTATAGGTAAAGTTGATCCAGGGAAAATCCGATTGCCTCTTGGGGGAAAAAGAAGGAATTTATTCCCTTGCTGGAGCAGCTAGAAGGACTTGTGTCTTTTTTCAGCCAGACTAACTATGTAACTATGAAAGGGGCCAGGCAGGCATTCTGGTCAGGTCCACCTGTCTATTTCTCAAGTGGATCTGATCGGAAGCTCCATGCGACTGTATAGACAGGCTGATGTAAACATTCTTGTGTCCATTTACACCCACCGATCTCTAAATATGTCCAGGTCCAGAGAAAAAAGGAAAAGTATTACGTCCTGTGCATGGGTCTGCTCCTGTCAAAATGCAGATACAAACAGAACAAACACAGATGTAGAAAAACTGACATCCATACCAATCAACTCAGATTCAGCTGATTCTCTACTGAACAGAGAGAACCAGCTCTGTGTGAAAGAACCCATACAGTTGGATATACAGGAGCCCAATTTTGACTGACTAACCCTAGGCATCAATTCCTTGTGCACAAACATGCATAAAAAGAAAGAACTAGAAGCTGTTTATAAATTCTTGGGATCAAACCATGGATTTATTCTTCAGCAATCACAGTTTTTGAATTAATGATAAACAATTGTTTTACTTTTCTACACAAATTATTTTTTACAGATTCTTGGCACAGTTATGGGGTCCAGCCTATCACTGAGATTTGGAAATGTCTATGAGAATTCCTTTGAAACTAAATATATTATTAAATAAGGCCATTTTGCTGCAATCTTGGCCCAGTACACACAAGATGATGATAACCTTTTCTGAAAGAGAGAGCCCTCCCAAATGATTGTACGTATTTAAAGCCTAAAAGTGGATCTGAGTATTTATGGCATTTGGTTTGGATGAACATGGCATCTTCCTGTTGTCATTGGTTGCTAAGCAAGCAACGGGTGCCTGCAAAAGCCACATCCTTAGCTACCACTGATGTCATCTGGCCTATTCACTTAAATGGCAAGGAAAAATGGTTGTCAGGGGTGATATCATTCCCCAACTATGATCATAGCCATATTCTGATAAGCTCCCACCCCACAGACCCCCACAACCACTGGGTCAGAGTTGTGGATGGTCTCATCAACATGGGGACAAGGAGCATAGATGACAAGGTGCCCTGCTATGTGGGTTGGGGGCCAAACAGTCATAACCCCCCCACTTTTTTGGCCTCCCAGTCTGCATGCTCAGTTAAGGGTCTGGTATGGATTTTAGCAGGACCCCATGCCTTTGTTTCTTGTGTTTTTTGTGTGGGTTCCCCATTAAAATCCATACCAGGCTTGAAGGGTCTGGTATGGAATTTCGAGAGGAACCTCATGCTGTTTTAATTTTTTTTTTATTACTTTTTAATTTTTTTTTATGAGGCACCACTTAAAATCCATTCTACACTTAAATGGACCCCATCTGTTTTTTATTTTTTTTACATTATTACAGCTGTTTGTTTACATTTGAGTGAAAAAAAGGGACTAGTGCACTAAAAATATACATGAACAAACATAATACATTTTGACAGTGGTGTATCACATACTAGGAAAATAGTATCCCCTAAATTAGTCCATAAACCACAAAAGTACAAAAAATAAACCTTAATAAGTGTCTTTAACCGCTTGCCGACCACCGCACGAACATATACTGCGGCGGTCAGCCCCTCATAGGCAGAGTGACGTATCGGTCCGTCACTAGCCTGGGAGGGTCTGCGGAGCGAGCGCGCGCCGCCGGCTGCGCGCTTCCGCTCCCGCGCGGTCACGCACCCCCCCGCGCGTGTGACAGGCGGAACCGATGTCCGCCGGTCACTCTGCGATTGGCGGGGGAGAGGGAGAAAGGCAGGCAGCTTGTGTAAACAAGCTGCCTGTCAGTTCTCCCTGTGTAGAGACACTGATCATACGGTTCTACTATGTAGAACCGTTGATCAGTGTAACTACACCTCAAGCCACAGCCAATCAAAGTTAGAATCACGCCCCTAGGGACACACACAGCCCCTCCCTCTCAAATAAAGTTAACCCCTTCACTGCCAGTGTATTTTTACAGTAACAGTGCATATATATAGCACTGATTACTGTAGAAATGTCACTGGTAACCCCAAAAGTGTCAAAAATGTCAGTCAAGGGTCCGATCTGTCCGCCGCAATGTCGCAGTACCGCAAAACAAATCGCAGATCGCCGCCATTACGCGTTAAAAAAAAAAACAACAAAAATGACAAAAATCTTTCCCTTTGTTAGTAACTTTTGCGCAAACCAATCAAAATACGCTTTTTGCGATTTTTTTTACCAAACATATGTAGCATAAAACAAATTGGCCGAAAATGTTAAAAAAATTTGATTTTTACTTTTTTTTTTTTGGGGGAATTTCATATAAAAAAATGTGAAAAATATTGTTATTTTTGCAAAATTGACGCTCTTTTTTTGTTTATAGCTCGTGATCAAAAAAATCGCACAGGTGATCAAATACCACCAAAAGAAAGCTCTGTTTGTGGGAAAAAAAGGACGTCAAATTCGTTTAGGTACAGCGTCGCACGACCGCGCAATTGTCCGTTAAAGTCACGCAGTGCCGAATCGCAAAATACCCCCTGGTCTTTTAGCAGCCAAATCCTCCGGGGCTTAAGTGGTTAAGCAAAAAGTGAAAAATACTCTAAAAGGATGCAACAATCAAAGTCAATGATGTCCAATGTAGTAACGATTAGGTCTTGAAAAGTGAAATCCAACAAACAATTCCCTGTTATTAAGTGAATTCACACGATTGGTGTTATCCAGTGCTGCATGCGACCCCACCGTGATCAAACAGAGAAATGGATGGCTGCTTACCAGAGAGACATGAACAGAAAGTCTGTAGTTGTCATACACTTAAGGGTTCTTTATGTAGAGCAACAATTGTTTTTTTTTTTCAGATCGATCCTCAGAGAGTTCTTTGCCATGAGGTGCCAGGTTGAACTTCCAGTGACCAGTATAAGAGAGTGAGAGCGATAACACCAAATTTAACACACCTGCTCCCCATTCACACCTGAGACTTGTAACACTAACGAGTCACATGACATCGGGGAGGGAAAATGGCTAATTGGGCCCAATTTGGACATTTTGACTTAGGGGTGTATTCACTTTTGTTGCCAGCAGTTTAGACATAAATGAATGTGTGACTGTGTGTGACACTGTTATTCAACCTGTACACTCTCTACTTTGTAGAAAAGTGTAATTTCTTCAGTGTTGTCACATGAAAAGATATAATAAAATATTTAAAAAAATTAGAGGGGTGTGCTCACTTTTGTGAGATACTGTATATATATATATATATATATATACACACACATATATATATATATATATATATATATATATATATATATATATATATATATGTACTGCTCAAAAAATTAAAGGAACACTTTTAATCAGAGTTTAGCATCAAGTCAATTAAACTCCTATGGTATTGATCTGGTCAAGTAAAAGAGGGGGTTGTTAATCAGTTTCAGCTGCTTTGGTGTTAATAAAAATTACCAACAGGTGCACTAGATGAGCAACAATGAGACAACCTCCAAAACAGGAATGGTTTTACAGGTGAAGGCCACTGACATTTTTTTCCCTACTCATCTTTTCTGACTGTTTTTTACTAGTTTTGCATTTGGCTAGGGTCAGTGTCCCTACTGGTAGCATTAGGCAATACCTGGACCCTATAGAGGTTGCACAGGCAGTCCAACTCCTTTAAGCGGTTGTAAACCCGAAAAAAAAAACCTGCAAGACAAAGGCATAATGAGCTAGTATGCATCGCATACTAGCTCATTATGTATTATTTACCTTAGAACGAAGCCCCAACACGGACCCCCGGACACCGCTGTTGGCACTGCCATGATCCCTCTGTGTCTTTTCCGGGTTCATCTCTATAACATCTCGCGCATGCGCGCGGGAGTGATTTTCCGGGAAGCTCCCGGCAAGGAAAGCTGAAGGTCCCCCCAGACCTTCAGAGCGCATGCGCCGCTCACGTGAGCGGCTGCATGCACTGCAAATATCTCCTAAACCGTGCCAGTTTACGAGATATTAATTGTACCTACAGGTAAGCCTTATTATAGGCTTACCTGTAGTTAAAAGTGTCAAAAAGCAGGATACTACCGCTTTAAGGAATTTCACATCAATACTTGCCATTGTTAGAAGGTATGCTGTGTCTCCCAGCACAGTCTCAAGAGCATATAGGAGATTTCAGGAAACAGGCAGTTACCCTAGGAGAGCTGGATAGGGCTGTTGAAGGTCCTTCACCCATGAGCAGGACCAGTATCTGCTCCTTTGTGCAAGGAGGAACAGGATGAGCACTGCCAGACCCCTACAAAATGACCTCCAGCAGGCCACTGGTGTGAATGTCTCTGACCAAACCATCAGAAACAGAATTCATGAAGATGACCTAAGGGCCCGAAGTCCTCTGATGAGCACTGTGCCATTTGCCATTGAACACCAGAATTCGCAGGTCCGCCACTGGTGCCTTGTGCTTTTCAAAGATAAGAGCAGGTTCACCCTGAGCACATGTAAGAGACCTAAATGGGTCTGGAGAAGCAGTGGAGAACATTATGCTGCCTGTAACATCATTTAGCATGACCGGTTTGGTGGTGGGTCAGTGATGGTCTGTGGAAGCATATCCATAGAGGGACAAACAGACCTCCATAGGCTAGACAATGGCACCCTGACTGCCATTAGGTATCGGGATGAAATCCTCAGACCCATTGTCAGACTCTGCGCTGGAGCAGTGGGTCCTGGGTTCCTCCTGGTGCACGACTATTCCTGGTCTCATGTGGAAAGAGTAGGTAATCAGTTCCTGGAGGATAAAGGAATTGACACCGTTGAATGCCCCCCACGCGCGCCTGACCTAAATTCAATAGAACACCTCTGGGACATTATGTTTTGGTCCATCTGACACCTCCAGGTTGCACCTCAGTCTGTTCAGGAGCTCAGTGATGCCCTGGTCCAGATCTGGGAGGAAATACCACAGGACATCAACCGTCTTCTCATTAGGAGCATGCCCCAACGTTGTCAGGCATGCATACAAGCACATGGGGCTTTAAAAAAAAAATACTTAGTACCATTTTGAGTTGCTGCAGTGAAATTTCAGCAACATGGACTAGCCTGCTGCATACATTTTCCATTTAGATTTTTGGGGTGTCATTGAATTCAGCCCTCTGTAGGTTGATCATTTTCATTTCCATCAAACGATGTGGCATCCTTTAATTTCTAACACATTACTCAGTCCAACTCCATATCAGTATAGATATCCAGCATATTTTCCCCCATTGAGATCTGATGTTTTTTCAAAGTGTTCCTTTAATTTCTTTGAGCAGTGTATACATACTTTACATACACAAACACATTGCCTTTCATTTCTATTTTAAACTGATTAGGTTGTTTTACAAGGTAAGGGTTCACATATACTTTAAGGTTACTTTTAGATGTCTGGTTGCAGTGCTTTTTTTTTTTTTATAAGCCTTCCATCTTGCCTATGTGATGTAATAAAATGGGCAACTGAGCCAGTCAAGTCAAGAGATTAAAGGGGAAGCAGATCTGCATTATTACTCTACCATTAAAGTTATTCAAATAGGAGGACTGCTGAACGCTTCTGTCTTCATGAAACTTTCATTGTCTAATCTCTTTAAACCTATTGTACATAGACTAAGTGAAAGAGGTAGCAACATTAAAGGGATATTTATCAATGTAGAACACCCCCTGATGGTGTAGCTGTGTGTGGGTGACAGGTTCTCTTTAGGTTTGATCTGCAGGATGGCCACACTGTATGGTATTATTTATTATTGCTAAAACATACATGTAAACACAGTCATATATTAATATATATGTTGAAAAATATATGCTGCACGAAATAAAAAAGGCAGCCAAATACGTCTCTATAATTTAATTTGGACACCCACATATTTTCTTATTACTATAAACTTGTGCTTGGTGTTTTCTTAATATATACATTTCAAACTACCCCTAAAGATGAGAAATTTGATGATATAAAATTGTGACACTTGAAAAAGCTATATAAAAAAAATGGAATATGTTTGATACATTGGATTACTCATATTTGAGTAAGATCAGAGGTCTTTGGTAATTTTGAATTACAGATATTGCTTCTTTTAAAGTTATTGGCTCCTGTGTTTGCATTAGAGGAGGTATGTAAATAGCAGAAGCAATATGACACACATTTATTATGGTGTCCAGTTTTACAGGTGTTGCTGCTCACAGAAAAAAGCTTGCTCAGTATCACTTGTGTAAATAATCATAGGTTAAATCAGTGCATCTTATGACAGTAGCACTCCTCTGTGGATAAGGCTGAACTATTTCTGTTAGTTTTTCCAGGGTAGCACTTCAAGCAGAAGCTTTAAAGAATATTTCAAGTGACCCATGCCATTTCTTCTGCTATTACACCTATCCATACTCATATTTGGTGGCTGTTGTGAACTCTTTATTGCTTCCTGTCTCATGTCACAGCTCTCTAGCAATTTCTAGTTAGTCAGAAAAACTGCCCCCTGTCTATATTTTTTTTTATTACACAATTTTTTTGGCGAATTATGTAGGGGTACA
This sequence comes from Pelophylax lessonae, assembly GCF_965119305.1. Taxonomy (NCBI): domain Eukaryota; kingdom Metazoa; phylum Chordata; class Amphibia; order Anura; family Ranidae; genus Pelophylax; species Pelophylax lessonae. The sequence continues at coordinate 104,694,938 of NC_138779.1, read as the reverse complement.
ATGTACTCCCTACTCATTCAGGTGGGGGGGCTGGGATTTGGGGGCACCTTGTTAAAGGGGGCTTTCCAAATTCCGATAAGCCCCCTGCCCGCAGATTGCCACAAGCAACGACCAGGGTTGTCAGGAAGAGGCCCTTGTCCCCATCAACATGTTGAGGGTAGGTGGCTTCCTGGCCCTGCTCCTTAACAACCTATTGACTGTGCGCTCAGCAGTGAGGATGATCGAACTTTTCAAAAGTTCTGTTCGGCCAGAACATCCGAACTTCCCGAAAGTGCGGCCCGGATTTCAGAACCCCATTGAAATCAAAGGGACCCAAACTTTGGTAATCAAAAAACACAATTTTGAAGCCCTAAAACCCAATAAATGCCCCTAAAAAGTGCCTAGGGTTCTGGTTCATACCCCAGGGACTATTAATCACACAAAAAAAAGTTCTTAAAATGTGTCATTTTTGATAGAGAGCCAATTATTGAAAAAAAAAAAATAAAAAAAAATTCTTTGGATTTAGTATCTGGGGGGTCTAAAAAGTGTACCTGTGAAGTTTCAGCTCTGTAGCATGTCCAGAACCATAAAAAAAAGATTGTTTGTATTTTGTCACTTATAGAACAGGTTAGTGGCTTCTCGCTTTTCACACCTTGCCGGTTTAGTAGCAAGTGTTTTTTTGGGCATTTTTTGGTGCCTTTTCAGGTAGGCAAAACATCTGAACTTGTATATACGGGTATATATACCACTATACACAAGTTCAGATGTTTTGCCTGCCTCCAAAGAACCCCAAAAAAATGCCCAAAAAAAACGCCTGCTACTAAACCGGCAAGGTGTGAAAAGCGAGAAGCCACTAACCTGTTCTATAACTGACCTAATACAAACAATCCTTTTTTTTTTATGGTTCTGGACATGCTACAGGGCTGAAACTTCACAGGTACACCAGACACAAAATCACACAAAAAAAGTTCTTAAAAATTGTCATTTTTGATAGAGAGCCAATTATTGAAAAAATTAAAAGAAAAATTAAAAAAAAAAAAATTGGATTTAGTATCTGGGGGGTCTCAAAAGTGTACCTGTGAAGTTTCAGCTCTGTAGCATGTCCAGAACCATAAAAAAAAGATTGTTTGTATTTTGGCACTTATAGAACAGGTTAGTGGCTTCTCGCTTTTCACATATTGCCGGTTTAGTAGCAAGCGTTTTTTTTGGTATTTTTTGGGTTCTTTGGAGGCAGGAAAAACATCTGAACTTGTGTATAGTGGTATATATACCACTATACACAAGTTCAGATGTTTTGCCTGCCTCCAAAGAACCCCAAAAAATGCCCAAAAAAACGCTAGCGTCAAAAAAAAAAACGCCCAGGTGTGTTGTTGCAGGCATTTTTTGGGGGTTTTTGGAGGCAGGCAAAACATCTGAACATGTGTATAGTGGTATATATACACACATACTTATATGTATTTCACACTTAGACATATATAGGTGTGATAGGAGCGTAACTATATTGGTGTTAATTATTTCATTAGCGCAAGTAGTTTTTTCTGCTCCTTTCACACCTATATATGTCTAAGTGTATATATACATACATGGGTGTGTATATATACCCCCTATACACATGTTCAGATGTCATGTCTGACTCCAAACATGTGCTCAAAAGATCCCTATGGACGCCTGCAGCCAAAAAGAATGCTGACGGTGGCGAAGCCATATTACTGCAGCGAAAGTGACACAAGAGAAACTAGCTTTTCTCTATAGCGGTCACCCTGATATGGAAGGGTTTTGTCACCCTGCCATAGTAGTCACTGTCAGTTAACCCTACACTACACTACGGTCCCCTTACACTTAACACTTTCCCTACAGAAACTAAATAAATTAAAGCTAACTAAAGTGTAAAAGAGCACCCTAACTACACTAAATATCCCTTTCCTCACACTAAAAATTGCTAAATGACACTTTGTAACACTTTGTAACAGAAGTAACAGAACAGCATTCCACTCTCTTCCATGTCCCGTATAAGAATGCTAGGAATTTGGCGGGGGCTATCTTATATACTGGGGGGCGTATTCACTAATGATTGGTCTATGGACCCGCTAGTCACTCCAATCACATTCCTAGCATTCTCCTGCCCCCTCAATTGGCTTTTGCTAATGGTTCTGGTCCAATCATGGGCTTTTAAAGCCCATTTCCTGTCCCGTTGCATTTTGGTTGGTTCTGGTTGCCGAATTCCGAACTTTTTGGGCAAAAATTTCTAAATTAGGCCGAACCTCGAACAGCCAATGTTCGGGCCGAACCGATGGTCGACCCGAACCGTTCGATCATCCCTACTCAGCAGCCAAACATCCCACCGAGCACACAGAAAATTGGATGTTTGGTGAATACCCGAACGGGCGATATTTGGGCCAACCTTTGCTCAGCCTGAGCCGTTGGCCAATCCCTAGGTCTTAGCTCCTCTGAAACCTCAGAGAACACCGCCATGGGAACAGTAGATTTGCAATTTCACCGTAACCTAAAGCCACCTTGAAAGTAAACTCAAGACTCTGCAGTAGTAAATGATATATATTATCATACAGAAGCTAACAACAGGGTATTACAAAGTAAATATAATAACACCACCATCTATACAATGACAATATGCACAGAGACTACAAAAATTAAATTTTTCAGTATAAACTGTAGCTTTCCCACTAAGTGTAACTACATGCAGTCCTGTTGTAGTTTTCAGTGATATGTAGCACCTGATATCATTGGTGCACTAGATGAGGATTAGCAATTCTGTACACCGTGAGATGAAGGGTATGCACTGTGTTATTGTGTAGGACAGGAGTTGGGGCCAAGTTTTGACTAGAGTTGAATGCAGTAAACTAGTCAGACAGGATGGTCTATAAATGGGAGTCTCTAGCAGAATTTTGGGAAAAGTATGTATAATGTGAATTCTCATCAGTGTACAAAGTGTCAGGAATAAAACAAGGGTGGATCAGTGACCCACTCACCTACTCCCTTATATAAGATGAAGAGACTGTTGTGGTGACAGAGAGGCCCCTCTGATGAGTAGCAAGAAGAGAGCAGCAAGGAAGGGGAAGGGCATAAATGGAAAGAAGGGGAGGGGATAAAAAAAAAAAAGAATAAAAAGAGAGGGCAATATGGTCAGGGCAAGGAGAAGGGAGAGAGGGAGGGAAGGAGAGAGAGAGGGCAGGAGGAAGGGAGGAAGGAAGGGGGAAGGGGAGAATTAGTATTGAGGAGAGCACTCTCACAGTGGTTCACCATCCATCCTGGGAGAAGATGCCCTAACTACACTAGAACCCCAAGAATCTATCCAAGTGGACCATATTTTATCTAAATTTCTAGGACAGTTTCTATTAATATAAGTAAGCTTATACAGTGTTAAGACAGAATTCAATATTGAGTGTCAGACTGCAACCATTGGTGGGACAGCAGTCTTGCAGCAGAGCAGTTTTTCCCTGCATGCATAAAAGGTGGCATAACAGATAAACAACTTGGTATAAAATCTTCAAAAAATATTTACCAAAAGCCATTTCGGGTCCACCTTGAGGGTTAAATCAAATACCCAGGTAAGATCAGCCAATAGTGCCATCCAGAAGGACAAGACCAGCCCATATGCAAAAAAGGTGCCTGGGGCATACCACAACAGGAGCAAGAAGGCGATGTAGGGGGATAAATAACCGCAAATCTTTAGGAGGTGTAATAGGCCCTATGTGAACATTTTAGTTGAACAAAGCAGCCTCTAGCCAAAAGGAATATGGTGACATAGGAGCTCAAGCATTCATCACAATCCTCAACTGTCAAATCGGGAGTGTCAGGCTGCCATTTTTGACAAACCTTAGTAGCATAAGCTAAAGACAGCCAGAGGTAAAAGAAGGACAATGATCTATACAAAACTTGAGAATGCAAAAAATGTTCCACCGGATGAGATTCCAGGGTAATCAAGCCTGGTAACTGCTTATAGTAGGCATGGCATAATTACAAATATTGAAAAAAATGCAGTTAGGGTGACCAAATAAAGCTTTAAGGTCTGGGAACAGTCACAATTTACCATCAGCCACGATATGTTTCAGTCTCACCACCCCCTTGTCACCCAAACTTCGGGACTGGGAACAATATTCCTATGTGGATGGGCCTGATTGTCCCACAGGGGCACATGCAGAGACGGTCCCAGGCAAACTAAATTTTGCCCTCACCGCAACCCTTTACTGAAATCGTAGTTCTCATTAAGCACCTGATTCCTGAGTGAGACCTAAGGCCCCGGAAGATCAAATTCTAAAGGAAATGTTTGAAACCACAATAGCTGCTTCCAAGATGACTGCCAGTTTATCCCTCAGTTGGGAAAACCACCATCTAAAAGTGATTAGAATTGCTGCCCAGTAATAAATGTGAAAATTAGGCAAGGACAGACAACCATGGGAAAGAGGTAGCTGGAGAGTAGACAAAGCCAGCCTAGGTGTCCATCCAGCCAATAAGAAGGAAACAATAATACTATCCAATCAGCTAAAAAGGATTTTTGGTTCTCTCTTCTGTTACTTAAGGTTTTATGGAGCATGACAAATATGTGTTTTTGTAGTCCTTAGATAAATACAACCCACCTTTCTGGTTTATTACCCCCAAATTATATTTTCTGCAAATGTTTCTCTGATACTACCCAAGTGGTCTACTTACTCTTCATTCCTTGCCTGTTAAATGCAGTTTATAGCACAAATCTCTGTTGCATGAGTCATTGCTCCCATATTCCAAATCCTTCTCCGATGTAACACGTTGTTGACTGCATCTTCCATCTCTTCCTTCTGTAACAATGCTTATATTTTATAAAGGAAAAATAAGTAGCGCTCCAAATAATGCCACAATATATAACATTTAATTGTACAGAAAATGTCCATGTGATGGGTACCCTCCTGGATAAACTTGCTGCTGCTTGTTTGACCATTATTATTTATGGTCCTGGACATCTGGTAAGAAGCCTGAGTTTGAGGGTGTTGCTGGTGACAAATCCTTTTAATTTCACTCTGCACAGATCATTCCTTCATTGGGCTGTTTTACACTTATGGACTGTTTATGATTTTTTTGGTGTTGGATTATTAACCACTTGCCGACCGCCGCACGACTATCTACGTCGGCGGTCAGCCCCTCACAGGCAAAGTGACGTAGGGCTACGTCACTAGCTTGTGAGGGTCTAGGGAGCAAGCGCGCGCCGCCGGAGGCGCGCTCCCGCTCTCGCGTGGTCACGGACCCCCCTGCGCGTGTGACCGGCGGACCCGATGTCCGCCGGCCACTCTGCGATCGGCGGGGGAGAAGGAGAAAGTCAGGCAGCTTGTGTAAACAAGCTGCCTGTCATTCTCCCCTCTGTGTGAGAGATGATCATATGGATCTACTATGTAGATCCGTTGATCACTCTGCATACAGTTGAAGCCACAGCCAATCACAGTTAGAATCACGCCCCTAGGGACACACACAGCCCCTCCCTCTCAAATAAAGTTAACCCCTTCACTACCAGTGTATTTTTACAGTAACAGTGCATATATATAGCACTGATTACTGTAGAAATGTCACTGGTAACCCCAAAAGTGTCAAATATGTCAGTCAAGGGTCCGATCTGTCCGCCGCAATGTCGCAGTACCGCAAAAAAAATCGCAGATCGCCGCCATTACGCGTTAAAAAAAAAACAACAAAAATGACAAAAATCTTTCCCTTTGTTAGTAAACGCAATAACTTTTGCGCAAACCAATCAAAATACGCTTTTTGCGATTTTTTTTTACCAAACATAGGTAGCATAAAACAAATTGGCCGAAAATGTTAAAAAATTTTAATTTTTACATTTTTTTGGGGGGGAATTTCATATAAAAAAAAGGGAAAATATTGCTATTTTTGCAAAATTTACGCTATTTTTTTGTTTATAGCGCGTGATCAAAAAATCGCACAGGTGATCAAATACCGCCAAAAGAAAGCTCTGTTTGTGGGAAAAAAAGGACGCCAAATTCGTTTAGGTACAGCGTCGCACGACCGCGCAATTGTCCGTTAAAGTCACGCAGTGCCGAATCGCAAAATACCCCCTGGTCGTTTAGCAGCCAAATCCTCCGGGGCTTAAGTGGTTAAGACTGAGTTCTATTTCGCACATATACACTTTTTCTGTATAAATGAATGTCATATATTTTTTGCATAATTTGGAGCGCTACTTTTCCTTTATAATTTATTAACTGTTATCGTGGTTTGTTAAGTGGCTGCTATTTTTCCTTATTTAACCTGAGCACAGATTTTACATTCTTTTACTGTATGCTTAAATTTTGCTTTGCTTTAATAAAATATTTGAAAAAGTATTTTAGAAGTAAAATTGTTCCTAAAACAATAAAGAAATTTCAGAAGGAATACCATCTTTCTGGGACCCTACCAACTGGAATAAGGGGGAGAAAAGTGTTTTAGTAAAAGAAGCAAATTTCAGTCAAAATAATTGACCAGAGGGCCACCCATTATCACTCCAAGATAATTGAACACATCCAACCAGCATAATGGGGTAGCCAAAGGTGGCTTAGGATTTTACGAGTAAAGTGGGAACAACAGGGATTTTCCCCTATTAATCCTAAGCCTAATTTAAGAGTACAAGGCAAAGGTGTCTATAATTCTCAGTGCTGCAGGCAGGGTGAAGACAGTGACATCTAAAAACAGGAGGATGTCAACCTCATACAAGGATATTTTCTCCTCCACCAGTCAGCAGTCCGAATTAGTGTAGCCAGGAGCTCTGCTGCCAGGGCAAACAAGCCCAGGGAAAGGTGACACACCTGTCCCATACCCCTGTGAAAAGAAAATAGGGGAAATAAGGATTTATTGGTACAAATCCTAGCAGCAGGCTGTGAGTAAAGCAAGTGTATTCATGTACTGAATTGGGGTCCGATCCCAAACTTACAGAGGACAGCCCAGAGGTAGCCCCATTCCACCAAATCAAATGCTTTTTCAGCATCAAGGGAGGCGACCACCCTGGGGCTGCACTCGGATGCCCAGGCAACATGGGTAAGGAGTCTGTGAATACTGATGTCAGTTCCCCTATCCAGCTTGAATCTGGATTGGTCAGCTTGAACTAAGGCAGTGATGTCCTGCAGGGAGTATGGCTACTTTTAAAAGTTTCTTGGACATACACCTCCAAGATCAAAACATTCAGGGAAATTAATATGTCCACACACACCTACACAGGTTGAACTGGATGGACTATTGTCTTTATTCAACTTCAACTACTATGTAACTATGTAACTATGACCTGATTCAAACGATTGGCCAACACTTTAGCCAGAATCTTGGCATCAACACCGAGGAGAGAAATAGGTCTATAGGAAGAGCAGTGATCCAGGTCCATTCCAGGTTTTAGAAGGACCACCACCACTGCTTCAGATAAGGAAAGATTTAGGGAACTATTCTCCAAGGTTTTTGTCAACACAGCATGAAACATGGGAAACAACTCCTCCACGTATATTTTGAAGAACTCAGCAGGGAGGCCATCAGGACTGGGGGTCTTACCAGCCTTAAGGGAGGACACAGCAACCTGCAATTCCTTACGTGTAATCCACTTTTTCCCTATAGGAGGGGGTAAGGCAAAGGAGGTCAACAATCTATAAATAGGAAGAAAATTCTTTCTCTGTGCGCACCACCCTGGACTCATACAGATTCTGATATGCGGGAGATAGACACAGGGGAGAAATGCTCCCTAGACAGCCATGCCAACATGCGCTTCGACCTCTCCCCCTGCTTAAATATACGCTGGATCTGATGCAGTAAATTAATTTATGCAGCATACAGCAGAGGTATGCAGAAGAGTGCCATCTGGAGGGAAGCATACTCCAAGTGTTCTTAAGTCTGGGTGTAAACGCCTCCAAAGCAGAGGCCTTAAATTTGGCCCTATGAAAATCCTCCCCGACATCTCGCCTCACCTTGCATATATGAGATTAAAAACAGCCTCTTGTAAAAGCTTTAAAGGTATCCTAGGTGGTAGTGAGACATTGATGCATCAGTCTGGCTCCAAAACTCCACCATGTCACCCCTGCACGGCACATTAACCCTTGAGTCGGAGACCCAAAAATGTGAAAGGCGAGACAAACTTTCTGCTGGGGCAGTAGACAAATTCAAACATAAAGCTATAGGGGTGTTATTGGAAATACCACAATATATAGGCAATATAAAAATGTCCCGGACCCTGGAAAGGACCCCCACATACACCAAATCAATCAACAGTGTTATAACTAGCTTAAAAGCAGGTATATTACTAAAGGGAAGGATTCCTCCACCTCCAGACATCTGTAAAGTGGGACGCCTTGGGCCCACGCAGTCAAGTCAGTGGCCGGAGCCCAAGCAAATTTGGGGATGGTAATACTGCAAGACCTGGAACACTGATTAATGTTTAATCTATGAGTAAGGCCCCTAATATTCCAGGACACTATCGTGCAATTGGACATAATAGATTTCAATTAATTAGCAAAAGGATGGGACATAAAAAAAATGCCCAAAGTGGGACCCAGAGAGCCGAAGGCACTCAAATACCCACATATAATAAGTACACAGATTAGGCACCAGACATCAGACCGCTTGTTGCATAGCAAAAAAACAGAAAATAACATATATACAACCCAAATCCCTCTCGCCACCCCACTAGCCCCAACACCCAAACAGGGTGACTATTTTGGCTGTTTCCACCGAGTATTCCGGGAAAATCAATAACTTGGCATTTTCATAACAAAGCTCGTCCCAGGCTCTTGCTTTACTCAAGACCAGGTCATGATCCTTAAAGTGGAGTCATTTAAAAATGAAGGTGCGTGGTGGTGCCCCCAAGGGTCCTATAGTAGCAGGGTCCCAATGCACCCTTTCAACAGTGAAGAATTGAGAGAAATTGGCATTAGGGAGCAATTGCATCAGGAGCTGCTCAGTAAAGACTGTGGGGTTAAGGCCTTCAGCCCCTTCAGGAGGCCCCAGGATATGCAAATTGTTTCTCCTGTTGCGATTTTCGCCGTCTTCTGCCCAGGCTTCCAGTGATTACACCTTGATTTTCATTGTGTGAAGATCCATATTGTGGTCTCTTTTGTGTCTTCGGCAGTAAAGACCTGCTGTTCCAACTCGGTCAACCGGCCCCCATAAAGAGTGCAGGTCCTTATGAATAAACATTCACTCGTCATGGCCCGGGAACAAGTCCAGGGTGATTGAGCTGCACCAGGCCCAAAGATAAGCAGAACAATTTTGAAAAAAAAAAATATATATATATATATATTATTTTCTGCTATGAAACATATCCAATAAAAATATGTAAAAATGTAAATTCTTTTAAATTTAGTCCAATATGTATCCTTCTACATATTTTTAGTAAATATTTTTTTTATACTTGTAATGGCGATGATTAGCAACATTATAGTGGGACTGCTTTATTGTGGCAGACAATCTGACCCTGACTGACACTTTGTGGGAACTAGTGACAGTAATACTGGATCACAGCAGGAGCGTGACCCCTGTAGCAGTAAATCTGGGTAAACTTACTTCCAACCTCCAGCAGCAAATGCTTTTTTTTTTTTTTTTTTTTTTTTTAGTTTCAATATTTTTATTGTGAAAAATGTGTTCTAATAATTGCTAAAAGAACGTGCAAAGGTACATTATTAAAGTGTATTAAAGAGCAGATCGATAGAGATACCATTCCTCAAGGGAGCAGAGGTGCCCCAGAAGAAGGAAAACAGGGGGGGAAGCAGATTGGGGTAGTCAGCAGAAGAAGTTTAAAGTGGTAGAAACTCTGTACTATCACTTGTACCTACAGGCAAGCCTATGATAAGGCTTACCCGTAGGTACTGTGCCTATCTCCTAAACTTGCACAGTTTAGGAGATATTCAGAGTGCATGCAGTCGATTTCATCACTGGTGCATGCACTCTATAGGTCAATCTTACAGTGCCAGACCAACAGAGTTAGTGCCAGAAAGGGCGGCTCCCACGCGCACGCGTGGGAGTGATGTCATGGCGCCTCCGGCCGCGAAACCAGAAGGAAGACAGGTGTAAGCGGTGGACTTCGTTCCCAGGTAAGTATATCATAATGTGCTTGTATGAAATGCATACTAGCACATTATGACATTGTTTTACAGGGATTTGTTTTTAATCACCTGTATTTTACAACCACTTTAAGTACAGTGCTGTGCGAAAGTATTCGGTCCCCTTGAACTTTTCAACCTTTTGCCACATTTCAGGCTTCAAACATAAAGATATAAAACTGTAATTTTTTGTGAAGAATCAACAACAAGTGGGACACAATCATGAAGTGGAACGAAATTTATTGGATATTTCAAACTTTTTTAACAAATAAAAAACTGAAAAATTGGCGTGCAAAATTATTCAGCCCCTTTAAGTTAATACTTTGTAGCGCCACCTTTTGCTGCGATTACAGCTGTAAGTCGCTTGGGGTATGTCTCTATCAGTTTTGCACATCGAGAGACTGAAATTTTTGCCCATTCCTCCTTGCAAAACAGCTAGAGCTCAGTGAGGTTTGATGGAGAGCATTTGTGAACAGCAGTTTTCACAGATTCTCGATTGGATTCAGGTCTGGACTTTGACTTGGCCATTCGAACACCTGGATATGTTTATTTGTGAACCATTCCATTGTAGATTTTGCTTTATGTTTTGGATCATTGTCTTGTTGGAAGACAAATCTCCTTCCCAGTCTCAGGTCTTTTGCAGACTCCATCAGGTTTTCTTCCAGAATGGTCCTGTATTTGGCTCCATCCATCTTCCCATCAATTTTAACCATCTTCCCTGTCCCTGCTGAAGAAAAGCAGGCCCAAACCATGATGCTGCCACCACCATGTTTGACAGTGGGGATGGTGTGTTCAGGGTGATGAGCTGTGTTGCTTTTACACCAAACATAACGTTTTGCATTGTTGCCAAAAAGTTTGATTTTGGTTTCATCTGACCAGAGCACCTTCTTCCACATGTTTGGTGTGTCTCCCAGGTGGCTTGTGGCAAACTTTAAACAACACTTTTTATGGATATCTTTAAGAAATGGGTTTCTTCTTGTCACTCTTCCATAAAGGTCAGATTTGTGCAGTATACGACTGATTGTTGACCTATGGACAGAGTCTCCCACCTCAGCTGTAGATCTCTGCAGTTCATCTAGAGTGATCATGAGCCTCTTGGCTGCATCTCTGATCAGTCTTCTCCTTGTATGAGCTGAAAGTTTAGAGGGACGGCCAGGTCTTCGTAGATTTGCAGTGGTCTGATACTCCTTCCTTTTCAATATTATCGCTTGCACAGTGCTCCTTGGGATGTTTAAAGCTTAGGAAATCTTTTTGTATCCAAATCCGGCTTTAATCTTCTCCACAACAGTATCTTGGACCTGCCTGGTGTGTTCCTTGTTCTTCATGATGCTCTCTGCGCTTTAAACGGACCTCTGAGACTATCACACTGCAGGTGCATTTATACGGAGACTTGATTACACACAGGTGGATTCTATTTATCATCATTAGTCATTTAGGTCAACATTGGATCATTCAGAGATCCTCACTGAACTTCTGGAGAGAGTTTGCTGCACTGAAAGTAAAGGGGCTGAATAATTTTGCACGCCCAATTTTTCAGTTTTTTATTTGTTAACAAAGTTTGTCGGGTATGGGCCTGCTTATATATCTGAAATATTGCCTATAATAGTGAAGTGATGCTTTAATTATTTTTCTTTATTTTTTCTTTTTTTTACTTTTAATTTTAGTTTATATTTTAAAGGCTCAAATTAAGAAAAAAAAGCATGTCTGCTGTTTGATGAAGGATCATTTTAAAACAATTAGGGCTTAATTTACCAAGCTATAATGCTATAATGCATGCACTATTTGCCAAATCAATAGTTATTTTTAACCTTGTGACTGCTATTTTCAGCTATCTAAGTACCTTGCTTAAAATGTAATCCCAACTTTCTCATACTGTAACCTTATAGAGTTACTTTAGCAACATGAATATAGAAAATGCATGAGACCTAATGGTATGAGAGATATGGATTAATGTGCTAAAATGGTGAGAGTAGCTTTATTCTCCCTGAACTTAAAAAAAGTATTGTATGACTTCATTGCCCTGCTACTTTGCACCACATTTTAATAAAATGAAAGGTGACCTTTAATTAAATATACACACAATATTCTTTGCATATACTGCTGGCTTTGGTAAATCAGTATGAAAATGGATAGAAAACTAGCTAAAAGACTGTATTCATAGAGCAGTGGTTAATGATGCATATTCTGAATGGTCTAGGGTTTACCCCATGGTTCAGTTTCAGGATCCTTACTTTTTATTATATTTCTAAATGATATAGAGTCTCAGATTAAAGTTACCATTTCAGTGTTTGCAGATAACAACAAGCTATGCAGTGGGATAATGTCCTTACAGGATGTGTTCAACTTACAAGCAAACCTCAATGCACTGTTTATTGGGCAACTATGCCGCAAATTCAATAAAACTCCCACTAACGTTTTCAAAAATGTTATTTTCAGCCTAATTTTTGGTTTGGAGCATGCTCACATGGGCTATCTGCCAGAAATTGACTCTGGAGCTATTTTTGCATTTTACACTTTTATTAATATCTTTTTTTCTACTTAACATTTTCACACAGTTTAAAAGCAGTTTAGCTCAAAATCATATAACACATCTTTCCCACACATTTTTTATTTTTTTCCTGCCATATTTTGTGATTTTGAAAAAATTAGTCCACCTTTTAGCTGGACTGTTTTTAAGTCCAGTCCTGACATTAGTTGATCTTAATGAATTTGACACTGCTCATAACGTTTCTGATGGTGTTATAGTGAATTGCATTTGCACCTAAAAATAGTCAAAATGGAGGTAAAATAGAACAGAATCAGCATTGGAGGTACAATGAATTTGGCCCTATGTGACAGATTAGGTTTAAAGTGGTTGTAAAGGCACAAGGTTTTTTACTTTCATGCATTCAGTGCATGAAGGTAAAAAACCTTCTGTATGCAGCAGCCTCCCCTCCCCCATAGCTTCTTCTAATACTTACCTGAGCCCCCTCTTGCCCCAGCAATGTCCACAAGAGCCTTGCCTCTCTGGGGACTCACACTTCTGATTGAATATGAATACACATCTAAGAGCAAGCAAAGCAACAACAAATCAATGTAAAAAGGTGATATAGTAATGTGCACAGTGACAATAATTGCAAATATACCACAATAAAAATATACAGCAATATAAATAAGTACAAATAGATAGATGAAATAAATATCATAGGAAGTGATGAATGATAACAAATTAATGCTGAATAGTATAAAAAAAATGTGGTATGGTGCATAGTGCAAAAATTGTGCATAAATAACCACAATAATATAACGTGATGAAAAAGGATCACTAAGAAATACAGTATAGTGGAAGTGAACTAATAAAGTACACCGTGCTAATAAAAAGGTCAGTTCCAATAAATTAGAAAAAAAGAGAGAAATTGGTCTGAACCCACTGAAAGTGAATATAGTGCACAAATAATAAATGATCACAGTGGTAAACAGTGACAAATGTATGAATAATCAAGATATAAACAATAACGCCCAAACAAAAAAATATAATGGCAGTGGAAAGAATGGCAGTGGAAAGGATCTTTTCCTCTATTGCCTTCTGACTACTTCCACCGCTCTGCCGACATCACTTCCGCTTTGCAGACGTGATTAAGGGGCTGTTTACACAACTGCGGCCGATGATCGATCATCGGCTTAGCAGCTGTTTGGCCTTATGGCAGAGGCAGAGACCTTTATATAGCCGGTCATTTGACCGGAAAGAGCGAGACGGCATCCATTCCATCATACTATGCAGCGAGGTATGTTACATGTCTTTAGTGAGGTACAAGACGGGGATGATTGATTCCCCCTTAGCGTCCTTTCTATGTGTTTTACTGCTTTTATACCTACCTGGTGTCTTTTTTATAGATCATTGGGCCATAGTTCTGTGAACTTTCAGCTCTTATGGATCTCGGTGTTTAGATGGGAATTTTCCATTTGTATTGTGGATTATACAGCTACCAAATTCAGGGATTTGGCTATTGTTTTTACTGGAGGAGGTATGTAACCCAAACCTATATGGGGACCTTCTATATGAGAATTCGTGGGGAGATAAGTTGTTGTACCCCCTCCTCTCCCAGATATGTCTTTGGACTCAGCTGTTCTTCCCCCCCCCCCCATAGGGGGATTTTGTTCTCAGATAAATGCAGATAAATACACATATGTGATACTGATGTTTTTCTTTCCATTCAAATTCCCTTCTTGGTTGGATTGTATTTTTTGACATCTGCATTGAGGGTTTCAAGTCGCAATTGAGGTTACCAGCCCTTCTCCCTAATATATCCCCTATTATATCCCATGTGGTATTTTCATCCATACATATATATATAATATCATCTATATTAGGCTTTTGTGCCTATGCTAATATTATACCACCACCTTTATGATCCACATATATTGGCCTCCCGGCGCCTGCAGAGGAGATATCCCTTCATCTTGTCCGTCCTATTTTGAGGTTAACATAATTATAGTTGAAAAATAATGCAAAATGTATCAATGTATGAATATGAAATATTTGTTTATAATGATTGTAATTTTTGTATTTTCACTATATTCTCTTTAGTGCAGTACCTATTTGGTCTAGGCAATGCCCTGATGGAGCAATGAATGCGAAACGCCTCGGCTTATCCAGGGACCAATAGTCTGCAAAATATATTTTAGGATCCAGTAGTGTGGTATTTTTGGTACACAGTTATCATACACACACGGACCAGTATATCTTTTATGTACTGTATGTCTTGTTGTCATGTTTTTTATTCTTTTGTAATAAAATGAATATATTTTTTATACATAGATATGAGTGTTGTATTTGTATTCCTGCAACCACCAGCTTTTCCGGTATAGTCCCGCTTTCTTGGGTCCTCTCTTGGCCCCTACTACCCCTTGGTTTTTGTCAAAAAATATATAATTTGGGTGAAAGTATCATAAAAAAGAAAAAATGAATGAAGATAAAAAATGTTGAAAAATGTTCATCAGTTCATAAAGAATAAAAAAGTTCATAGAGAAAGTGCTGGTGAAGAAATATTGCCGGAAGTGCGGGAAACTCCTACATTGCGGGAAACTAATTACGCTGTGGTGGTGAGCTAAAATCCATAAATGAGTAAAATGGCCGCTCACCTCCAAGACACTCTAAATGAGTGTTTGTACCAAAGGTAACAAGGTCTCCACTGTAGGGATAGAGGTCCAGTGATGGTTCCTTTAAGGCAAACTCTTAAGGTCCTTATTGGAAAGCCAGCATCAAAGCATCAAGGGGTGACATCCTAAGTAGGGTTTGGAGCTCAAACCAATGATAAAAGGAGGCACTTCATGGTGTAGAACGTTTATAAAACATTTATTTAAACATAAGCATAAGATAATGCATTCACATTTAGGATCAGTAAAAACAGCATATAGTAGCGTGGCAGCAGCAAGGCAATGAAATCAAGGGACTTCCGATCCCGGCCGAAGACCGGAAGTGGCGTCAAACGCTTCTCCCGACGCGTTGCGTCACAGCATGAACGTGACTTCCTCCCTTGATTGTTATTGTTTATATTCACTGCCATTCTTTCCACTGCCATTATATTTTTTTGTTTGGGCGTTATTGTTTATATCTTGATTATTCATTAATTTGTCACTGTTTACCACTGTGATCATTTATACTGTACACTATATTCACTTTCAGTGGGTTCAGACCAATTTCTCTCTTTTTTTTTTCTCATTTATTGGATCTGACCTTTCTATTAGCATGGTGCACTTTATTGGTTCACTTCCACTATACTGTATTTCTTAGTGATCCCTTTTCATCAAGTTATATTATTGTGGTTATTTATGCACAATTTTTGCACTATGCACCATACCACATTTTTTTTGATACTATTCAGCATTAATTTGTTATCATTCATCACTTCCTATGATATTTATTTCATCTATTTATTTGTACTTATTTATATTGCTGCATATTTCTATTGTGGTATATTTGCACTTATTGTCACTGTGCACATTACTATATCACCTATTTACATTGATTTGCTGTTGCTTTGCTTGCTCTTAGATGTGTATTCATATTTATTCTTGTGTTTTTTTTTTTTTTTTTTACATATTGGGGTTTATTGAGCGCCGGTTCTATTTATTATTTTATTTTCCTGTATGTATGTGGAGACACTGCTAGGAATTGGCTGCTAATCTTTGGGCCCCATTTTTTATTTTTTATTTTTTCTTACTCTATTTAATTCAATATATTTATTTTATCCTTTTACTACATCTGTTTGATGGTCAGCGCATAGGCTTATCCAGTGGCGTAGCGTGGGTTGTCAGCACCCAGGGCAAGGCAAGTAATTTGCACCCCCTAACTCGTGGGATTTTAGCACTCGAGTCTCTTCCACTAGATTAGTTCATCTTAGTTGCCTCGGACCCGCTTCCTGATTGGCCAGGAGGAGGATCCTTGTGACAATAGCGAATTTTCATTCACTATTGTCACACAATGGGTGGGCTTGGGGCGCACTGTTCTGCGCCCCGGGT
>NC_138779.1:104505912-104673412 GCF_965119305.1 Pelophylax lessonae | reverse complement strand
AGAGCAAAAATGGAACAATGGGTGGGTAAGGTCGGTATCCATTGCTATTCTGCATAAGGTACGGAAAAGTCCCGTGGGATCCATGCCTGGTTCATTTTAATGAACGTGAGCTTGTCCACATTGTCTCTGGACAGGCGGCTGCGCTTGTCTGTTATAACGCCCCCAGCCGTGCTAAATACCCGTTCAGATAATACACTGGCTGCAGGGCACGCCAGCACCTCCAAGGCGTAAAGGGCAAGCTCAAGCCATGTGCCCAATTTGGAGACCCAGAAGTTGAAGGGGGCAGACCCATCATTCACTACATGTAGGCGTGTGCACACATACTGCTCCACCATGTTGGTAAAATGCTGCCTCCTGCTAAGACGTTCCATCTGAGCTGCTGGTGCTGCTGTTTGTTGTGGCGTGCTGACAAAGCTTTTCCACATTTCGGCCATGCTAACCCTGCCTTCTGAGGTGCTGGCGGTGCCCTGGTTGCGTTGGCGACCTCCTCCTCCTCCTCCTCTGCCTTGTGCTTCCACTGTGGCCCCGCTGTCAGATGGGAATGCCAGCAGCATGGCGTCTACCAGCGTGCGCTTGTACTCGCGCATCTTGCGATCGCGCTCCAGTGAGTGAATTAAGGACGGTACGTTGTCCTTGTAACGGGGATCCAGCAGCGTGGCCACCCAGTAATCAGCACAAGTTAGAATGTGGGCAACTCGGCGGTCATTGTGGAGACACTGCAGCATGTAATCGCTCATGTGTGCCAGGCTGCCCAGAGGCAACGAAAGGCTGTCCTCTGTGGGAGGTGTATCGTCCGTGTCCTCTGTATCCCCCCAGCCACGCACCAGTGATGGCCATGAGCTGGCCTGGGTGCCACCCTGCTGTGAACATGGTTCCATCTCCTCCTCCAGCTCCTCCTCCTCCTCATCCTCCTCATCCTCCAGAACTGTGCCCCTGCTGGACAATTGCGTCCCTGGCGTTTGCGTGTGCAGGAACCCACCCTCGGAGCCCCTTGCGAATGACTGCCCTGAAAGCCTTGGAAATGTTACCTCTTCATCCTCCTCCTCCTCCTCATCCTGTGCCACATCCTCTTCCATCATCGCCCGAATTGTTTTTTCAAGGAGGCATAGAAGTGGGATAGTTAAGCTGAGAACGGCGTCATTGCCACTGGCCATGTTGGTGGAGTACTCAAAACAGCGCAACAAGGCACACAGGTCTCGCATGGAGGCCCAGTTAAATTAAATAGCGGAATAGAAAATATGATCCAAAAAAAGTGTATGTATATCACACGTACACAACCACACTGGGCCCCAATTACTATTGTTTGTACCCCTAAAAGGCTAGATGAGGAGTAGGGGGAGTATGGAACAGGCAGCACCCTCAAACCTTCAGAAGTATGAGATGAACCCCAACAACTTGGAAAGGTGGATCTCTCTCACACGTACCGACACAGACTATCCCGCAATTCAATTGATCCTCAAAGGTTTTTATTGAATAGCGGAATAGGAAATATGATCAAAAAAAGTGTATGTATCTCGCACGTACACAACCACACTAGGCCCCAATTACTATTGTTTGTACCCCTAAAAGGCTAGATGAGGAGTAGGGGGGGTATGGAACAGGCAGCACCCTCAAACCTTCAGAAGTATGAGATGAACCCCAACAACTTGGAAAGGTGGATCTCTCTCACACGTACCGACACAGACTATCCCCCAATTTAACTGATCCCCAAAGGTTTTTGATTAAATAGCGGAATAGAAAATATGATCCAAAAAAAGTGTATGTATATCACACGTACACAACCACACTAGGCCCCAATTACTATTGTTTGTACCCCTAAAAGGCTAGATGAGGAGTAGGGGGGGTATGGAACAGGCAGCACCCTCAAACCTTCAGAAGTATGAGATGAACCCCAACAACTTGGAAAGGTGGATCTCTCTCACACGTACCGACACAGACTATCCCCCAATTTAACTGATCCCCAAAGGTTTTTGATTAAATAGCGGAATAGAAAATATGATCCCAAAAAAGTGTATGTATATCACACGTACACAACCACACTGGGCCCCAATTACTATTGTTTGTACCCCTAAAAGGCTAGATGAGGAGTAGGGGGAGTATGGAACAGGCAGCACCCTCAAACCTTCAGAAGTATGAGATGAACCCCAACAACTTGGAAAGGTGGATCTCTCTCACACGTACCAACACAGACTATCCCCCAATTTAACTGATCCCCAAAGGTTTTTGATTAAATAGCGGAATAGAAAATATGATCCCAAAAAAGTGTATGTATATCACACGTACACAACCACACTAGGCCCCAATTACTATTGTTTGTACCCCTAAAAGGCTAGGAGTAGGGGGAGTATGGAACAGGCAGCACCCTCAAACCTTCAGAAGTATGAGATGAACCCCAACAACTTGGAAAGGTGGATCTCTCTCACACGTACCAACACAGACTATCCCCCAATTTAACTGATCCCCAAAGGTTTTTGATTAAATAGCGGAATAGAAAATATGATCCAAAAAAAGTGTATGTATATCACACGTACACAACCACACTAGGCCCCAATTACTATTGTTTGTACCCCTAAAAGGCTAGGAGTAGGGGGAGTATGGAACAGGCAGCACCCTCAAACCTTCAGAAGTATGAGATGAACCCCAACAACTTGGAAAGGTGGATCTCTCTCACACGTACCAACACAGACTATCCCCCAATTTAACTGATCCCCAAAGGTTTTTGATTAAATAGCGGAATAGAAAATATGATCCCAAAAAAGTGTATGTATATCACACGTACACAACCACACTAGGCCCCAATTACTATTGTTTGTACCCCTAAAAGGCTAGGAGTAGGGGGAGTATGGAACAGGCAGCACCCTCAAACCTTCAGAAGTATGAGATGAACCCCAACAACTTGGAAAGGTGGATCTCTCTCACACGTACCAACACAGACTATCCCCCAATTTAACTGATCCCCAAAGGTTTTTGATTAAATAGCGGAATAGAAAATATGATCCCAAAAAAGTGTATGTATATCACACGTACACAACCACACTAGGCCCCAATTACTATTGTTTGTACCCCTAAAAGGCTATATGAGGAGTAGGGGGAGTATGGAACAGGCAGCACCCTCAAACCTTCAGAAGTATGAGATTGTGTTCACTGTACCCCACAAAGATTGAGTTCACTGCACCCCACAATGATTGTGTTCACTGCACCCCACAAAGATTGTGTTCACTGCACCTCACAAAGATTGTGTTCACTGTACCCCCCAAAGATTGTGTTCACTGCACCCCACAAAGATTCTGTTCACTGTACCCCACAAAGATTGTGTTCACTGCACCCCAAAAAGATTGTGTTCACTGCACCCCAAAAAGGATGTTGTTCACTGCACCCCAAAAAGGATGTTGTTCACTCCACCCCAAAAAGATTGTGTTCACTGCACCCCACAAAGATTGTGTTCACTGCACCCCAAAAAGATTGTGTTCACTGCACCCCAAAAATGATTTTGTTCACTGCACCCCAAAAAGGATTTTGTTCACTGCACCCCAAAAAGGATGTTGTTCACTCCACCCCAAAAAGATTGTGTTCACTGCACCCCACAAAGGATTTTGTTCACTGCACCCCAAAAAGATTGTGTTCACTGCACCCCAAAAAGGATGTTGTTCACTGCACCCCAAAAAGGATTTTGTTCACTGCACCCCAAAAAGATTGTGTTCACTGCACCCCACAAAGGATTTTGTTCACTGCACCCCACAAAGATTGTGTTCACTGCACACCAAAAAGGATTGTGTTCACTGCACCCCAAAAAGATTTTGTTCACTGCACCCCAAAAAGATTGTGTTCACTGCAGCCCAAAAAGATTGTGTTCACTGCAGCCCAAAAAGATTGTGTTCACTGCAGCCCAAAAAGATTGTGTTCACTGCAGCCCAAAAAGATTGTGTTCACTGCAGCCCAAAAAGATTGTGTTCACTGCAGCTCACACACAGAAAAATGGATGTGGATCACTGACACCTGCCTATCTCCAATCCCACACCACACAGCAATATCGATTGTAGTTTGTAGAACACAGTTTCCCTAAAATTCAGCAGACTCTGTCCCTAACAGGATTGAGAAGAGATCGTAGATCAGGATTGAGTGCAGATTCACCCCACCCCCCACACAGCAATATCGATTGTAGTTTGTAGAAGACACTGACCCTATAATTCAGCAGACTCTATCCCTAAAATGCCTACAACTCGCCCTGCCTAAACACTCCGACCTGTCCCTCAATTCTATCCGGACACAAATGGTTTTTTCCTGCCTATCTTTCCCTAATCAGCAGCCAGCACGTTGATGTGTGCTCTGTCCCTGAATCTAAGCAGCATAATGACGCCGCTGCGGCTGCCTCGAACTTATAAAGACTTGGTCACATGCTTCAGACGGCCAATCACAGCTACTGAGACATTTGCAGGCATGGCTGGGATGGCTTAAGGCACACCAGTTAAACGATTGTTGATTGGCTGTTGAAAGCCCGCCATGAAAAGAGCGCCAAAGCATGCAAAACCCGGAAATAAAACGACCGAACACGGATTTTTACCCGAACATACAGTAAAGTGTCCGTGTCCGTGTTCGGGTACAAAAAATCCAATTATTCGGTACGAACACGAATAATACAGTCCGTGTTCGCTCAACACTACTCTTAATAATATCATGCAATGCCAAGCTGCAGTTTAAAAGCTAGCAAAATCCTTTTTTTTTTTTTTTTTTTTTTTAATAAAGATGTATGGACTGCAGGGAGAAAGAGACATAATTTTGCCTAAGGGCAAATCATTAGTAAGACCTTATCTAGAATATGCAGTTCAGTTTTGTGAACCAGTTCACAAAAAGGATATCTGGGAACTGGAGAAAATACAAGGGAGGAAAACCAAACTGATAAGAGGCATGGAGGAGCTCAGCTATGAGGAAAGATTAGCTGAACTGAATTTATTCTTTCTTGAGAAGAGGAGATTAGGAGGGAATTCAATCAACATATATTAAATACAAAAGTGGTCCATATAGTGAACTTAGTGTACAGTCTTTCACTTTAGGGTCATCACAGAGGACAAGGGGGCAGTCTTTAGGCCTGGAGGAAGACAGGTTTTATGTCCAAATACAGAAAGGCTTTTTCACAGTAACGCTGTAAAAATGTGGAATAGACTCCCTCAAGAGCTGACTCTGGCCAGCTCAGTAGATTGTTTAAAAAAAGGCATGTATTCTTTCCTAAATGCACATAATAAAACTTGATACCAATAATTATAGGTAAGGTTGATCCGGGGAATATCCGACTGCCTCCAGGGGGATCAAGAAGGATTTTTTTCCCAGCTGCAGGAAACTGGATCATGCTTTATTAGTATTTTTTGCCTTTCTCTGGATCCCTTGTAGGTATAGAATAGTTTATAACTGAAAATAAAGTGAATAACCATCCACTATTATGTAGTGTTACACTTAATTTTCTTAGCACTAATCACCCAGTGCTTAACACCACTATGTAGATAATATATTAAAAGTTCATAAATAAAAGTCCCATGAGTTATGTTCAAACAATCTTTGTATGTTTCATTTCACTAGAACTAAACAGGATCCTCATATAACTGGTGCACATATTTCAGCAGCTTTGATGCCTAAGAGCATGCATCAGGCAAATCAATAAAGTGTGGGAGCACAGGGTTGAACCAGATGGGGTGATTGGGAGACAATGTGTGAGGAGTTAGGGACCAGAGAAAGACAATGGCCATAAACTTTTAATAAGACTCTCAGCATATTCGCGCCTTCAGAGACCGAGATAGTTCTCCTATAAATTTAATTAGTTATTTCATAGGAAGAAACCAAGGTAGTTTCTGCCCCAGTGGCAGCATTATTTATGTGGGGAAAAGCAACCAATGTATATAGACAAGTTGGGAGGCATAGAGGTATAGCCGTAAGTTTGGTAGTGCTAGACCTCCTTGAGAAGTAGGCAATTGCAGCGTTTCCAAAGAGATTCTAGGATGTCATAGAAATGATAAAAGGAGAGAATCAATTTCCTGAAAATATTTATTTTAGGAATATATTTGAAAGAACATACAAAAATTTAGGCAAAAAATATTTTAAGAAGATTGACCCATTAGGGTCAAGGTAATCTTTCCCAGCAAGCAGATTTGTTCTTAAAAGAGACAATGCAACGTAGGAGATTGTTCGCTACATATGTAGACACTGGTTGTTGTACTGTAACCCCTTACATTTTTAAAAGAGGAAGTCATTTGTAGGGGGCAATCTGTCGGGAGAGTAAAATGAATTGGACGGGTCCACAGGGAGTACACTTGACTTATCCCAGTTGATGCTAAATCTGGAGAAATCCCCAAAACCAGTGATCATTTGTAGTATCATAGGGATTATATTGCAAGGGTTAAACAAATAAAGCATCATATCGTCAGCATAGAGTGAGTCACATTTCTCCAAAGAGTCAATCCAGATACCTTGTAAATCAGGGGAGATTCTAAGAAGTTGCTCCAGAGGATCAATGGCAAGGGAGAACAATAGTGGTGACAACGGGCAGCCTTGTCTTGTACCGTGCCAGATAACAAAAGGCTTATAAATATTACTATTACTGTAATCCTCAGTCGGGCTATAGGTTGGCCAAGCAGTATGCGAAAACATGTGATAAATGTGTTCCCAAAGCTAAATTTATCTAATACATATAACAGATATGGCCATTCAACAGAGTCGAAGGCTTTCTGTGTATCAAGGGTCACTACTGCTTTATGTATGGAAGAGGAATTGGAAGTCTGTAAATTAGTGAATAATTTGTGTATTTTGCTATGTGTGGAGCGACCAGGAATGAAGCCAGTTTGTTCTGAATTAATTAAAGTGAGTATGACCTAATTTAGTCGAGTAGCTTAGATTTTTGAGAGAACTTTAAGACCTGTGTTTATCAAAAAATTGGTCTGTATGAATCGCAATAAAGTGGATCTATGGTTTAGGAATTAGTACTACCAAGACCTCACACATGGACAAAGGGAGTTTATGCTGTTTGAAGATGATTTTATAAAGATTATGCTACCTGGTGATTAAAGAGTCTCTGTGGGCTACCACTCCATTGGAAACCCATCCGAACCAGAAGTTTTGTATTTGGCAAGGGATTTGAATGCTTGGTCTATCTCATCCATGGAAATAGGTGCATAAATGAATAATCTCTGAGCCTGTGTCAGCGTGCAAAAGGGGATAAAGTCTACATATTCATATAATTCTGGTAGGGCATAATGGGCTTGGGACCTAAAATGCTCAGAGTAGAATTGCAAAAAAGTGTCTGTGATCTCTGTGTGTGATGAATGGAGGTTAGCGTTATTGTCATAGATTTTAGCAATAGTGGTGGCTCGGGTATTGGTTTGGCTAAAAATGCGAGAAGACGCTCATTTTTGTCTCCCGATTAGAATATTCTTTGATATTGGTGTAAAAGTCATTTTTGGGTTTTGTCCACCAGGGCCAACTCATATGCTCTCTGTGTGTTCCTCCATAGCTGATAATGGAGTGCGAAAGGATTCAGAATATAATGTTCCTCCGCCTCCATCAGTTTACCTGCAGGAGTAGAAATGTGTTCTCTATTAGCTAAGTTAAGAGCTGACACTCTCTTCATATAGGCTTCCTGCATCACCGCTCACTCCCATGCAACCAGGTCAGGAACACCCTGGTGTTTTTCAACCAGTAATTGGAGATAGCTTCTGCACATGCATAGAGAATCATAGGCTCTGCTAACCAATAAGCTCAGGTTTGAGCACTAGAGGGAATGGATATTTAAAGGGTGAGTTCAAGGGGACAGTGATCAGAAATCACCCTTGTTAAATAAGTTACTGTTATGACTTTCTGTAAGGTATTCTGAGATGTAAAAACATATCAAGCCTAGACAGGGGTTTGAGATTCTGTATAGCAAGAAAAATCTCTATGCCCTGGGTGCTTCCAATGCCATACCTCTTCTAAGTTATAAGCCTCTGCCCAATCCCTCAGAAGAAGGGGTTGGGGTCTAGAACATCTATATCTATCCATAGCGCGGTCCATGACCGCATTAAAATCCCCACTTACAATAAGATGACCTTGTGCCATAGGGATAATTTTGGTCATACAGTCAGAGAGCTTCTGTACATCAAATGGCGGGGGAATATAAATATTCATAATAGTATATAATGTCTCCATATATTTCAACACCACTGCCGCGTAGCAGCTTTGTGGATCGGTCCTGACTTCCACAATTTGTAATGGAAGGGATTTAAGAATTAGGATTGAAACTCCCCTGGAGTATGTAGAATAGGTGGTATGGAAGGCATGAGCGACCTGGGGCCTTTTGGAAGCCAGTACCCTAGATCCTATTAGATGACTCTCCTCTAGCAAGAGGATATGAGACTAGGGACCTCTTGATTTTGGAGTTTAGGCCCCTGTAAGTAATGTAAAACTCTTAACAGTGCAATCATGGGAAATGACTCAAAAAGGATAGCATACTGATCAGAGAAGTAGGTTAGTGTCTGGTTAGTATACATAAGAGTTTAAACTTGTGACTTTAGTGAATATCTGTCATAGTGATCACATGGGAACTTCACAAACATAAGGTTTCCAGAGAAAAAAACAACAACAACAGCAGCATAAACTTCTCCATCCCCCCACCCATTGCCCTAAACTACAAAGAGCTTTGGCCTAAGAATAATAGCTAGTACCAGGGACATGATGAAGCACATCCCTCAGTTACAGGGGTAGATACCTCTATACCAACATGTAACATTCAAAAAAAAAATTTAAGAGTGTACTGTATGCAATGTATTAAGAATTTTTTTTTACTTTTGCAAGTAAAAAAGAAGGATGTTTTTAATGCAGCTCGAGCAACTGTAACACCAATTCAATAGGAATTGGTAGGATGTATGTCCAGCCACTGCCTCCTGCATACATGGCAGAGATTAAGGTAATGTGGCCACAGACTTGTCAGCAGTTCTTTGCTTGGGATAGAAAACGGTGTCCCTGAACAAATACCTCAGGATTAGTGTTGAGCGAACACGGACTGTATTATTCGTGTTCGTACCGAATAATTGGATTTTTTGTACCCGAACACGGACACGGACACTTTACTGTATGTTCGGGTAAAAATCCGTGTTCGGTCGTTTTATTTCCGGGTTTTGCATGCTTTGGCGCTCTTTTCATGGCGGGCTTTCAACAGCCAATCAACAATCGTTTAACTGGTGTGCCTTAAGCCATCCCAGCCATGCCTGCAAATGTCTCAGTAGCTGTGATTGGCCGTCTGAAGCATGTGACCAAGTCTTTATAAGTTCGAGGCAGCCGCAGCGGCGTCATTATGCTGCTTAGATTCAGGGACAGAGCACACATCAACGTGCTGGCTGCTGATTAGGGAAAGATAGGCAGGAAAAAACCATTTGTGTCCGGATAGAATTGAGGGACAGGTCGGAGTGTTTAGGCAGGGCGAGTTGTAGGCATTTTAGGGATAGAGTCTGCTGAATTATAGGGTCAGTGTCTTCTACAAACTACAATCGATATTGCTGTGTGGGGGGTGGGGTCTGCACTCAATCCTGATCTACGATCTCTTCTCAATCCTGTTAGGGACAGAGTCTGCTGAATTTTAGGGAAACTGTGTTCTACAAACTACAATCGATATTGCTGTGTGGTGTGGGATTGGAGATAGGCAGGTGTCAGTGATCCACATCCATTTTTCTGTGTGTGAGCTGCAGTGAACACAATCTTTTTGGGCTGCAGTGAACACAATCTTTTTGGGCTGCAGTGAACACAATCTTTTTGGGCTGCAGTGAACACAATCTTTTTGGGCTGCAGTGAACACAATCTTTTTGGGCTGCAGTGAACAAAATCTTTTTGGGGTGCAGTGAACACAATCCTTTTTGGTGTGCAGTGAACACAATCTTTGTGGGGTGCAGTGAACAAAATCCTTTGTGGGGTGCAGTGAACACAATCTTTTTGGGGTGCAGTGAACAAAATCCTTTTTGGGGTGCAGTGAACAACATCCTTTTTGGGGTGCAGTGAACACAATCTTTTTGGGGTGCAGTGAACAAAATCCTTTGTGGGGTGCAGTGAACACAATCTTTTTGGGGTGCAGTGAACACAATCTTTTTGGGGTGGAGTGAACAACATCCTTTTTGGGGTGCAGTGAACAAAATCCTTTTTGGGGTGCAGTGAACAAAATCATTTTTGGGGTGCAGTGAACACAATCTTTGTGGGGTGCAGTGAACACAATCTTTTTGGGGTGGAGTGAACAACATCCTTTTTGGGGTGCAGTGAACAACATCCTTTTTGGGGTGCAGTGAACACAATCTTTTTGGGGTGCAGTGAACACAATCTTTGTGGGGTACAGTGAACAGAATCTTTGTGGGGTGCAGTGAACACAATCTTTGGGGGGTACAGTGAACACAATCTTTGTGAGGTGCAGTGAACACAATCTTTGTGGGGTGCAGTGAACACAATCATTGTGGGGTGCAGTGAACTCAATCTTTGTGGGGTACAGTGAACACAATCTCATACTTCTGAAGGTTTGAGGGTGCTGCCTGTTCCATACTCCCCCTACTCCTCATCTAGCCTTTTAGGGGTACAAACAATAGTAATTGGGGCCTAGTGTGGTTGTGTACGTGTGATATACATACACTTTTTTGGGATCATATTTTCTATTCCGCTATTTAATCAAAAACCTTTGGGGATCAGTTAAATTGGGGGATAGTCTGTGTTGGTACGTGTGAGAGAGATCCACCTTTCCAAGTTGTTGGGGTTCATCTCATACTTCTGAAGGTTTGAGGGTGCTGCCTGTTCCATACTCCCCCTACTCCTAGCCTTTTAGGGGTACAAACAATAGTAATTGGGGCCTAGTGTGGTTGTGTACGTGTGATATACATACACTTTTTTGGGATCATATTTTCTATTCCGCTATTTAATCAAAAACCTTTGGGGATCAGTTAAATTGGGGGATAGTCTGTGTTGGTACGTGTGAGAGAGATCCACCTTTCCAAGTTGTTGGGGTTCATCTCATACTTCTGAAGGTTTGAGGGTGCTGCCTGTTCCATACTCCCCCTACTCCTAGCCTTTTAGGGGTACAAACAATAGTAATTGGGGCCTAGTGTGGTTGTGTACGTGTGATATACATACACTTTTTTGGGATCATATTTTCTATTCCGCTATTTAATCAAAAACCTTTGGGGATCAGTTAAATTGGGGGATAGTCTGTGTTGGTACGTGTGAGAGAGATCCACCTTTCCAAGTTGTTGGGGTTCATCTCATACTTCTGAAGGTTTGAGGGTGCTGCCTGTTCCATACTCCCCCTACTCCTAGCCTTTTAGGGGTACAAACAATAGTAATTGGGGCCTAGTGTGGTTGTGTACGTGTGATATACATACACTTTTTTGGGATCATATTTTCTATTCCGCTATTTAATCAAAAACCTTTGGGGATCAGTTAAATTGGGGGATAGTCTGTGTTGGTACGTGTGAGAGAGATCCACCTTTCCAAGTTGTTGGGGTTCATCTCATACTTCTGAAGGTTTGAGGGTGCTGCCTGTTCCATACTCCCCCTACTCCTAGCCTTTTAGGGGTACAAACAATAGTAATTGGGGCCTAGTGTGGTTGTGTACGTGTGATATACATACACTTTTTTGGGATCATATTTTCTATTCCGCTATTTAATCAAAAACCTTTGGGGATCAGTTAAATTGGGGGATAGTCTGTGTTGGTACGTGTGAGAGAGATCCACCTTTCCAAGTTGTTGGGGTTCATCTCATACTTCTGAAGGTTTGAGGGTGCTGCCTGTTCCATACTCCCCCTACTCCTAGCCTTTTAGGGGTACAAACAATAGTAATTGGGGCCTAGTGTGGTTGTGTACGTGTGATATACATACACTTTTTTGGGATCATATTTTCTATTCCGCTATTTAATCAAAAACCTTTGGGGATCAGTTAAATTGGGGGATAGTCTGTGTTGGTACGTGTGAGAGAGATCCACCTTTCCAAGTTGTTGGGGTTCATCTCATACTTCTGAAGGTTTGAGGGTGCTGCCTGTTCCATACTCCCCCTACTCCTAGCCTTTTAGGGGTACAAACAATAGTAATTGGGGCCTAGTGTGGTTGTGTACGTGTGATATACATACACTTTTTTGGGATCATATTTTCTATTCCGCTATTTAATCAAAAACCTTTGGGGATCAGTTAAATTGGGGGATAGTCTGTGTTGGTACGTGTGAGAGAGATCCACCTTTCCAAGTTGTTGGGGTTCATCTCATACTTCTGAAGGTTTGAGGGTGCTGCCTGTTCCATACTCCCCCTACTCCTAGCCTTTTAGGGGTACAAACAATAGTAATTGGGGCCTAGTGTGGTTGTGTACGTGTGATATACATACACTTTTTTGGGATCATATTTTCTATTCCGCTATTTAATCAAAAACCTTTGGGGATCAGTTAAATTGGGGGATAGTCTGTGTTGGTACGTGTGAGAGAGATCCACCTTTCCAAGTTGTTGGGGTTCATCTCATACTTCTGAAGGTTTGAGGGTGCTGCCTGTTCCATACTCCCCCTACTCCTAGCCTTTTAGGGGTACAAACAATAGTAATTGGGGCCTAGTGTGGTTGTGTACGTGTGATATACATACACTTTTTTGGGATCATATTTTCTATTCCGCTATTTAATCAAAAACCTTTGGGGATCAGTTAAATTGGGGGATAGTCTGTGTTGGTACGTGTGAGAGAGATCCACCTTTCCAAGTTGTTGGGGTTCATCTCATACTTCTGAAGGTTTGAGGGTGCTGCCTGTTCCATACTCCCCCTACTCCTCATCTAGCCTTTTAGGGGTACAAACAATAGTAATTGGGGCCTAGTGTGGTTGTGTACGTGCGAGATACATACACTTTTTTTGATCATATTTCCTATTCCGCTATTCAATAAAAACCTTTGAGGATCAATTGAATTGCGGGTTAGTCTGTGTCGGTACGTGTGAGAGAGATCCACCTTTCCAAGTTGTTGGGGTTCATCTCATACTTCTGAAGGTTTGAGGGTGCTGCCTGTTCCATACTCCCCCTACTCCTCATCTAGCCTTTTAGGGGTACAAACAATAGTAATTGGGGCCTAGTGTGGTTGTGTACGTGTGATATACATACACTTTTTTTGGATCATATTTTCTATTCCGCTATTCAATAAAAACCTTTCTAGGGCAAGATCTTAAATTACAGAAATATGAGGAGACCGTCAAATAAGGGCCGTGGCCTGGGTCGTGGTGCTGCTGGTAGAGCTCCTGTTGCAAGGAGAGGACATGGTCGATCTGTGCCAGCTACACGCACAAGTGAAACACCTTCCTCAAGTGTGAGTAGGCGACAGAACCTGCATCAGTATTTGGTAGGGCATCAAACGCCCCTAGAAGTGATGAGGCCAGAACAAGTTGAGGCGATAGTAGATTGGTTTGCTGCTGACAGTGCCTCCAGTTCCTTCACATTGTCTCCCACCCAGTCTACTGCAGAAAGGTCAGAGTTGGCACCTGCAGCCAATGTCCAACCGTCTTTCACCTCACCCCCTTGCAAATCAGGCCAGCAGTCTGAGCCCCAAGCCATACAGCAGTCTCTTATTCTTTTTGAGGACTCTGTCAGCAGGGTTTCCCAGGGCCATCCACCTAGCCCTGCCCCAGAAGTGGAAGAGATTGAGTGCAGCGATGCCCAACCACTTATTTCTCAAGATGAGTACATGCAAGGATCATCGCAGCACGTCTCCGATGATGACGAAACGCAGGTGCCAACTGCTGCGGCGTTCAGCATTGTGGAGACCGACAAGGAGGGCAGGGGTGAAGACTGGGTGGAAGATGATGTGGAGGACGATGAGGTCCTCGACCCCACATGGAATGAACGTCATGCAGGTGACCTGAGTAGTTTGGAGGAAGAGGCGGTGGTCGCACAGAGCCACCAGCACAGCAGAAGAGGGAGCAGGGTGCAGAAGCGGAGCGGCCGTGCCCTAGACACTACGCCCGCTACTGCCCAACGCAGCAAGGGAACGAGCGCACCAAAGTCAGCTCAAAGGAGTTCTCTAGCGTGGAAGTTCTTTAGAAAATGTGCTGATGACAGGACACGAGTGGTTTGCACCCTGTGCAATCAGAGCTTGAAGCGAGGCATGAACCTTCTCAACCTGAGCACAACCTGCATGATCAGGCATCTAAGTGCAAAGCACGAGCTGCAGTGGAGTACACACCTTCAAAACCAAGAAACGTCTCTGGCTCATCCTGCTTCCTCTTCTGCTGCAGTCTCGGCCGCTCCAGCCACATCTGTAGTGATACCGGCACCTGCCACCCCGCAAACAGACGATCTGTCAGCAACACCACCACCTGGGTCACCAACAACCATCTCCACAATGTCCCGTGGAAGCGTTCAGCTTTCCATCTCCCAAACACTTGAGAGGAAGAGGAAGTACCCCCCTACCCACCCGCGATCCCTGGCCCTGAATGCCAGCATTTCAAAATTATTGGCCTTTGAAATGCTGTCATTCCGTCTGGTGGAGACGCACAGTTTTAAAAACCTTATGTCGGTGGCTGTCCCACAGTACGTCGTGCCCAGCCGCCACTACTTTTCCAGGCAAGCCATCCCTTCCCTGCACAACCAAGTGGGGGAAAATATCAGGTGTGCACTGCGCAACGCCATCTGTGCCAAGGTCCACCTAACTACGGATACGTGGACCAGTAAGCACGGTCAGGGGCGTTATATCTCCCTAACGGCACACTGGGTAAATGCAGTGGCGGATGGGCCTGAGGCGGATAGCAATTTGGCGCATGTCCTTCCACCACCGAGGATTGCAGGGCGCTTCAGTTTGCCTCCTGTTCGTAACTCCTCCTACTCCGCTTCCTCATCCTCTACCGCCTCCTCATCCGGACAGCGTAACACCTTCACCACCAACTTCAGCACGGCCAGGGGTAAACGACAGCAGGCAGTTTTACAACTTGCCTGTTTGGGGGACAAACCACACACCGCGCAGGAGTTGTGGAGGAGCATGGAACAGCAGACAAATGAGTGGTTGCTGCCAGCGAGCCTCAAGCCCGGCCTGGTGGTGTGTGATAACGGGCGAAATCTCATAGCAGCTCTGGGCCTAGCCGGTTTGACGCACATCCCTTGCCTGGCGCATGTGCTGAATTTGGTGGTGCAGAGGTTCCTTAAAAACTACCCCGATATGTCAGAGCTGCTGCAGAAAGTGCGGGCCGTTTGTGCGCACTTTCGGCGTTCTCACCCTGCTGCTGCTCGCCTGGCAGCGCTGCAGCGTAACTTCGGCCTTCCCGCTAACCGCCTCATATGTGACGTGCCCACAAGGTGGAACTCCACCTTGCACATGCTGGAAAGACTGTGCGAGCAGCAGCAGGCCATAGTGGAGTTTCAGCTGCAGCACGCACGCGTGAGTCGCTCTGCGGAACAGCACCACTTCACCACCAATAACTGGGCCTCCATGCGAGACCTGTGTGCCTTGTTGCGCTGTTTTGAGTACTCCACCAACATGGCCAGTGGCAATGACGCCGTTCTCAGCTTAACTATCCCACTTCTATGCCTCCTTGAAAAAACAATTCGGGCGATGATGGAAGAGGATGTGGCACAGGATGAGGAGGAGGAGGAGGATGAAGAGGTAACATTTCCAAGGCTTTCAGGGCAGTCATTCGCAAGGGGCTCCGAGGGTGGGTTCCTGCACACGCAAACGCCAGGGACGCAATTGTCCAGCAGGGGCACAGTTCTGGAGGATGAGGAGGATGAGGAGGAGGAGGAGCTGGAGGAGGAGATGGAACCATGTTCACAGCAGGGTGGCACCCAGGCCAGCTCATGGCCATCACTGGTGCGTGGCTGGGGGGATACAGAGGACACGGACGATACACCTCCCACAGAGGACAGCCTTTCGTCGCCTCTGGGCAGCCTGGCACACATGAGCGATTACATGCTGCAGTGTCTCCACAACGACCGCCGAGTTGCCCACATTCTAACTTGTGCTGATTACTGGGTGGCCACGCTGCTGGATCCCCGTTACAAGGACAACGTACCGTCCTTAATTCACTCACTGGAGCGCGATCGCAAGATGCGCGAGTACAAGCGCACGCTGGTAGACGCCATGCTGCTGGCATTCCCATCTGACAGCGGGGCCACAGTGGAAGCACAAGGCAGAGGAGGAGGAGGAGGAGGTCGCCAACGCAACCAGGGCACCGCCAGCACCTCAGAAGGCAGGGTTAGCATGGCCGAAATGTGGAAAAGCTTTGTCAGCACGCCACAACAAACAGCAGCACCAGCAGCTCAGATGGAACGTCTTAGCAGGAGGCAGCATTTTACCAACATGGTGGAGCAGTATGTGTGCACACGCCTACATGTAGTGAATGACGGGTCTGCCCCCTTCAACTTCTGGGTCTCCAAATTGGGCACATGGCCTGAGCTTGCCCTTTACGCCTTGGAGGTGCTGGCGTGCCCTGCAGCCAGTGTATTATCTGAACGGGTATTTAGCACGGCTGGGGGCGTTATAACAGACAAGCGCAGCCGCCTGTCCAGAGACAATGTGGACAAGCTCACGTTCATTAAAATGAACCAGGCATGGATCCCACGGGACTTTTCCGTACCTTATGCAGAATAGCAATGGATACCGACCTTACCCACCCATTGTTCCATTTTTGCTCTTTCTCACTCTTTTGGGGTGTACCCTCATTTAAAATTTTTGAAAAGAAGCAGTGTTGGCTACCTCGTCCTCCTCCTCAGGGCCAGATTAATGTAGGGGCTATTGGAGCTGCAGCTCCAGGCCCCTACCTTTTATATAGGCCCCGGGTTGGCCATATTCACTGTTACCGCTCTTCTGTCACTTGTAAACACAGAAGTCTGGCTTCTATGCTCGCTTCCCCAGGCAGCACCCTCAGAACCTCCCCACACAGCGTGAAGGCCGGACAAGGAGGGACAGTTGGCGATGCATGGATGTGTTTATGGGCTTCAGAGACAGCATCCCATGTTGAATTAGGCATGCATGGCTGCACCCTTCCTCCTCTGGGTGCATGGCAAGGCACGGCCCTTAAGGCCCTTCAAAATCCTCAGCACCAAGCCCATGATGCTGTTAATCCGGCCCTGGTCCTCCTCCACCGCCGCTTCCACCTACACCGCCCATAGGTGTGCGCAGCCTATTGCATTAAGGTGTGCACCCCAAAGTTGAAATACACATGCATGTGTTTGCCAGCAGGGAGAGTAATGTATCGGGGCCATGTACCTGTAGGCAAGGAGAAATAGAGCAGAGCAGGTCCCAGGGAGATCTTTCCCATCTCCTCACTGGCAATGCTATGTGCCCTAGGTGATTAGGGTGTGCCCAGGCACACCCAGCACACCCTGTGCGCACGCCTATGTCACCGCCACATCCACCACCACCTCAACCTCCCTCCTACTCCATATGGGCCTCGTCCTTCAGAGATGAAGAAGAACATTGTTTTATTTTTCTGTTTTTTTTTTGTTGTTTTAAGTTATTTCCCTATCCACATTTGTTTGCAGAGCACTTGCCATGCTCTTAATTACGTTTTGCTGCCATTTGCAGCACTCTAGCCCTTTCCTTTGGTGTTTTAGAGCCATTTTAGTGCCTTAAAGTTCGGGTCCCCATTGACTTCAATGGGGTTCGGTGTCCGGGAAAAGTTCGGTAAAAGTCCGGGACACGGACCCGGACTTTTTTTTAAAGTTCGGCCGAACCCGTCGAACACGGACATCTAGGTGTTCGCTCAACCCTACTCAGGATCTTAACCCACGTCATGTCCTCTAGCATATCACATAATACAATATATGTTGTTCGCCCAAGTTGAAACATATAAGCAGCTATGAAGCTGCAATGGGATTATGGTTGAAACAGTTTTGGAGATTATAGGAAACACAACAAATGTGCGTTCCAACCTGCAGTCACATCTATAGTGAATCAAAATGATGGAACAGCAACAGAAACCGGACTTTAAAAATATATAAATCCGGCGTTGTATATAGCAATTCACCAGTCATTCCAAGGGATCATCCCAGACTGTTGAGCCAGTCTGAAGCTTCAGAAGGAGAAAGGAAGAATTGAGCTTTACTATTATTGATAACTCACAACTTGGCATTAAACTTAACTTTTATAAGATTGTGTGCCGCTCTCAAAACATTTTCTTTATCCTGGAAGTGAAGCAATTTTGCCAACAGGGGTTTTGGGGGCGCTCCAGAAGGTGGTGGGTGCATAGGGACACTATGCACGTTCTAACATGAAAAATGAGCACAGGTTTTCTGCACCCACCAGTGATTTCAGCCAATTTTGAAGGAAGGCGTCTGGATCTCTACCCACTGCCCTTTCTGAGAACCTTATAAAGCGCAAATTGCTCCTTCAGAGGCGATCCTCCAGGTCTCCCAACTTGGCGGAGGGCTCCTTCAGGTCATGTTGTTGAGACCTGAACTCAGCAGTTAGAGGGTTAACTGTGTCCTTCATGTCACTGATCCATTGTTCAACAGTAGAGACCCTGGATCGAATATTATGCATGTCAAGTTTCACAATTTAAAGGTCCAGCTGGACTGTTTCAATTTGAGTTTTTTTTTTTTATTTCAATATTTTTATTGAAGGTTTTTAGAAAGATATACATATAAGAAAATTAACGTGACTAAGTCCAAGTTCTAATGGTGGTACATTAGATACATAGGGATATAACTTAGTACAGCCATTAAAAACAATGTGAAAAACTAAAGAATAAGGATGATCGAACTTTTGAAAAGTTCGGTTCTACGAGAACACCCGAATTTTCCAAAAGTTCGGTTCGGATTTCAGAACCCCATTGAAATCAATGGGACCCGAACTTCGATAATCAAAAAACACAATTTTGAAGCCCTAAAACCCAATAAATGCCCCTAAAAAGTGCCTAGGGTTCTGGGTCATGCCCCATTAACTATTAATCACTATTAATCACACAAAAAAAGTTCTTAAAAATTGTCATTTTTGATAAAAAAAGCCAATTATTGAAAAAAAAAAAAAAATAAATAGAGAGATTTTTTGATTTTTCAATAATTGGCTTTTTTATCAAAAATGACAATTTTTAAGAACTTTTTTGTGTGATTTTGTGTCTGGGGGGTCTAAAAGGTGTACCTGTGAAGTTTCAGCTCTGTAGCATGTCCAGAACCATGAAAAAAAAAAAGATAATTTTTCAGTAGAACAGGGATGTGGGTCGGGACCCTCCTTTAACTTTAACACCTATATGATCTTTTTTTCTGGTTCTGGACATGCTACAGAGCTGAAACTTCACAGGTACACCTTTTAGACCCCCCAGACACAAAATCACACAAAAAAAGATCTTAAAAGTTGTCATTTTTGATAAAAAAGCAAATTATTGAAAAATTAAAAAAAAAAGAGATTTTTTGATTTTTACTTTGGATTTCAGATCTGGGGGGTCTAAAAAGTGTGCATGTGAAGTTTCAGCTCTGTAGCATGTCCAGAACCAGATAAAAAAAGATTGTTTGTATTAGAAAACTTTCTGACAGGGGGTTTGCTTCGCTCCTGTAACACCTTGCCGGTTTAATAGAAGGCATTTTTTGGGATCTTTGCAGTCAGGAAAAACATCTGAACTTGTGTATAGTGGTACTGTGCACAAGTTCAGATGTTTTGCCTGCCTCCAAAACCCCCCAAAAAATGCCAGCAAAAACACACCTGGGCATTTTTTTTTTTTACGCTAGCGTTTTTTTGGCATTTTTATGGGTTCTTTTGAGGCAGGCAAAACATCTGCACATGTGTATAGGGGGTATATATACACATATATGTCTGAATATATACCCCTAGACATATATAGGTGTGATAGTAGCAGAAATATATTACTGTAAATGATTTCATTAGCGCAAGCATTTATTTCTGCTACTAT
This sequence comes from Pelophylax lessonae, assembly GCF_965119305.1. Taxonomy (NCBI): domain Eukaryota; kingdom Metazoa; phylum Chordata; class Amphibia; order Anura; family Ranidae; genus Pelophylax; species Pelophylax lessonae. The sequence continues at coordinate 104,653,574 of NC_138779.1, read as the reverse complement.
CACACCTATATATGTCTAGGGGTATATATTCAGACATATATGTCTATATATACCCCCTATACACATGTTCAGATGTTTTGCCTGCCTCCAAAACCCCCCAAAAAATGCCAGCAAAAACACACCTGGGCATTTTTTTTTTGACGCTAGCGTTTTTTTGGCATTTTTTTGGGTTCTTTTGAGGCAGGCAAAACATCTGAACATGTGTATAGGGGGTATATATAGACATATATGTCTGAATATATACCCCTAGACATATATAGGTGTGATAGTAGCAGAAATATATTACTGTAAATGATTTCATTAGCGCAAGCATTTATTTCTGCTACTATCACACCTATATATGTCTAGGGGTATATATTCAGACATATATGTCTATATATTTCCCCTATACACATGTTCAGATGTCATGTCTGACATCAAACATGTCCTCAAAAAGCACTGGCAGTGGCAGCCCCTGCAGCATAAAAAATGCTTGGCTGGTGAGAAGCCATATGGGTGTGCCGAAGCTATTCAGAAAAATGATCTTTTCTCTATAGCGGTCACCCTGCTATGGAAGGGTTTTGTCACCCTGCCATAGCAGTCACTGCCAGTTAACCCTACACTACACTACGGTCCCCTTACACTTAACACTTTCCCTACAGAAACTCAATTTTTGAAGCTAACTTAAGTGTAAAGGAGCACTCTAACTACACTAGATATCCCTTTCCTCACACTAAAAATAGCTAAATGTCACTTTTAAAGTAAAATTAACAGCACTGCTTCCACTCTCTTCCATGTCCAGTATAACAATGCTAGGAATATGGCGGGGGCGATCTTATATACTGGGGGGCGTATTCACTAATGATTGGTCTAGGGACCCCCTAGTCACTCCAATCACATTCCTAGCATTCTCCTGCCCCCTCAATTGGCTTTTGCTAATGGTTCTGGTCCAATCACGGGCTTTTAAAGCCCATTTCCTGAAGCATTGCATTTTGGTCGGTTCTGGTTGCCGAATTCCGAACTTTTTGGGCAAAAAGTTCTAAATTCGGCCGAACCTCGAACACCCAATGTTCGGGTCGAACCGATGGTGGACCCGAACCGTTCGATCATCCCTACTAAAGAATAACATGACATGAATATTGAAACTTTGTTTTCTAGAAATCCCACGACAAACCAGTGAGAACTGTCTTCATCCCCTGAGTACCCCGACACCCCCCTTGGGCGCTAACTGTATCCGGGTGGGGACGCCACCAGTCATCACTATTTAGGTGTGGGTCTTTTCAATCCATTAGCATGCCGCAAGATTTTAGTTCTTTTCTTTCAGTGTCAAAGATTATATATATATTATTCAGGTATGACTTTTCCATTTCAAAGTGATCTAAAACATGAAAATTTTGCAGTTAGTAAAGTACATAAGTTTATACAATCTAGAAGTCAAGTAGCAAGTCAAGAAGTGTTTACCAAAATGTAGAGAGGGAAGGGAAAGAAAAGGAAAAAAAGTTCAATTTGAGTTGTTAATGCTGCCTGACAGGATTGTATAGCATCCATTATATGCTTTAGAGTGATCTTACCCCCCTCTCCCTCTGTGTCCCCCCTCTCCCTCTGTGTCCCCCCTCTTCAATACCAGCCCCAGGAAAACCTTATATGAGGGGCCCTGAGACTGTTCTTCCTCATTCCAGTCACCCCCAGCTTCCCAAGGGTCAGTTTCTTCTGCGTTTGGGGAAGGGGCAGAGATATGAGGTCTCTGTGCCACTGAGGACTCTGCAAAGTGATCTGTAATAGTGGGTTAAGACCTATTTTTAGCTGCTGCAGCCCATTGTTTAAGAGTGGGGATGCGGGACTCACCTAAAGAGGACTGACACAACTTGTCTCTGGGCGGCAGAGGACACGAGGCTGGGGAGTCGGAGCCATCTTTGGAGATTCCTGCTTCATTTTAGAGCAGGCGTTCAGCCACGGATTTGGAGCTTGTGGGACCAAGTTTCACCATTTTCCGGGCACCGGAGCAGCACTGGAAGTACGCCCGAGCTGGCTGTGGGAAAAAGAGGCAGGATGGCTCGTGGATTAGGAGCAGGATCACCCGGTATTAGAAGAGCTCAAGAGCCACACCCGATCCTGTGTATTTCTTGTGTTTTCATTGTAAAGCGCTTAAACTGGATGGACGTGTGTCTTTTTTCATCCAGATAAACTATGTAACTTTAGATTGGATACACAATTCACATGGAATCAAGATAACTTTTGGAGGATACGTGTTCTTAATTTTGTTGTATACACTAGTCCAATCTTAAAGTAACTGTTAAGTGACCAGCAATGTACCACCTAAGTACTTTTAAGACCATACTGCATTTATCTCTACTTACTCAGCCACTTGAAACTTGAAGCTTGCCATTTTCTACTAAGATCAATATAATCTTGTTTATTTCTCACCGATTCAGACTCTGGGCTGTTGTATTTTTCATCTTTTGTTGCAGTATCACTTTATTCATTGTGAATAAAAAAAAAAAAAAATGCTGCCAGCGAATTGTGGAACCGAGAACCCCACATTAAACAATTTGAAATAAATCTCGTTTATTGTCTAGCATTATCTCTTCTCTGCTGTCATAGGGCCTGAGCTTTGATCATTGTTTTTTTAGCCCTTTTCAGATGTCATGAAACAAATATTTTATCATAAGAAGTCAATGCTTTTGTTTCAATTTTCAGTCCTAACAAAACCACACGCTAGATATCTGCTAAGTGATTTATTTACTGTGGTCTCCTGCAGCATGGTACACAAATGTCTCTTTCTATAAGGACACATGCAGTTGGTGACATATTACCGAGTGGTTAAAAATCAAGCAATGAAAAGAAGTGTTTTAGTGTTTTTTTCCAATGATGTGACAGACAAACAATATACCACTTGTTTTTAAGAGTAATTGTAATTGTAATCCTTTTATGTCTAGTAGAGGGTCAATTAGCAGATATCAGAAGGAAAAAGCTATGTAAAAAAGTGGAATTGTACATTATTGTAAAAAAAAATGTGACAGCACTGCTGGTAACTAAATGTAAAGATCAGTGCCTGTAAGACAGTAAGTTGGTGTTCCTCCTATGGAGTTGCTTGTCATGAACATGAGGGATGGACTTTTCTAATTTTACATAAGAATTATTTGGTACTCTGTCCAATAATCACCCCAAGCAGAGCACATACGAGTGCCACTTCAAAGTGGAGGTACAGCTGCACCCAAGAGGTGAGACACAGAAACATAGAAAAAGAAACATACCCATAAAAATACCACATTTTATTGGGTTTTAAAAGGCAGGAGTTACCTGGGGTTACCAAATATATAATAAATATTATTTTATAAATAGAAAATGTATAATATTTATTAATAAACTTTATTAAAACTGCAGAGAAATTATAACCAATCATAATTGGCCTCTTCTTAGCAGCTCATGCCCACCTAAACCACTCCACATTTCATTAACCTAATCTGTTAATCTTTAAGCTCAATAAACATCCCCAAACAGAATCTTAGACAGAAAGAGGCTAAAGGGTTCCCCCAAAAACTCTGTCTTTTTCAATCATGTTGATAAAATCTAAATTTAGAACATTTAATCCAATGTCAGAAAGATGAACCAGTTCATCTCTACGAAGGCCTATAAAAAAATACCCTCCATGTCTACATGGAGTGAAAAAACATGTAACGAGTTCATATAGCTAACTAAGACTCAAATAATCCTCTCTCTATTATATCAAGATACGAAAAGTGACCTCCAGGAACCCATAACAGCCTCTGAATTATTTCAAGAAAATTATGAAGGAGAATGTAAAGAATTAAAAAAAAAACTTTTTTATTTAACCACTTAAGCCCCGGAAGATTTTACCCCCTTCCTGACCAGGGGGTATTTTGCGATTCGGCACTGCGTGACTTTAACGGACAATTGCGCGGTCGTGCGACGCTGTACCTAAACGAATTTGGCGTCCTTTTTTTCCCACAAACAGAGCTTTCTTTTGGCGGTATTTGATCACCTGTGCGATTTTTTGATCACGCGCTATAAACAAAAAAAGAGCGTCAATTTTGCAAAAATAGCAATATTTTTCCCTTTTTTTTATATGAAATTCCCCCAAAAATAAATGTAAAAATCAAAATTTTTTAATATTTTCGGCCAATTTGTTTTATGCTACCTATGTTTGGTAAAAAAAATCGCAAAAAGCGTATTTTGATTGGTTTGCGCAAAAGTTATTGCGTTTACTAACAAAGGGAAAGATTTTTGTCATTTTTGTTGTTTTTTTTTTTAACGCGTAATGGCGGCGATCTGCGATTTTTTTTGCGGTACTGCGACAATGCGGCGGACAGATCGGACCCTTGACTGACATTTTTGACACTTTTGAGGTTACCAGTGACATTTCTACAGTAATCAGTGCTATATATATGCAGTGTTACTGTAAAAATACACTGGTAGTGAAGGGGTTAACTTTATTTGAGAGGGAGGGGCTGTGTGTGTCCCTAGGGGCGTGATTCTAACTGTGATTGGCTGGGGCTTCAACTGTATGCAGAGTGATCAATGGATCTACATAGTAGATCCATGTGATCATCTCTCATACAGAGAGGAGAATGACAGGCAGCTTGTTTACACAAGCTGCCTGACTTTCTCCCTCTCCCCCGCCGATCGCAGAGTGGCCGGCGGCGATCGGGTCCGCCGGTCACACGCGCGGGGGGGTCTGTGACCACGCGGGAGCGGGAGCGCGCCTCCGGCGGCGCGCGCTCGCTCCCTAAACCCTCACAGGCGAGCGACGTAGCCCTACGTCACTTTGCCTGTGAGGGGCTGACCGCCCACGTAGATAGTCGTGCGGCGGTCGGCAAGTGGTTAATAGAGAAGCTCAACTGTGAACTCTCCCTAGATCATTTCCATCCCTTGATGATTAACCAGTTTACTTATAGCAATTTGACGGACGAGCAGGACTTTTGTCTTTCTGAATGGGTGTCATATGACTGTGGGCGCGATCCACCGGACACAGCCAATGACTGATCAGTGTATTGGCCCTCTACCTGTACCATGTGATCACTGTGACCAATCACAGCAGATCAAATACTGTAATAGTTGTAAACAATGAATGGCTTCCTTTCATGCCATTTATTATTACAATTGTGCTGTTAGCTGTGATTGGTCACAGTGATCACATGGTAAAGACAGGGCCAATGGCAGCCCATCTGTACCATGGGATTAGCTCTGGCCAATCACAGCTAATCCCAATAACACAAATTAATGAATTGATTTAATTTCATTTCATGCTTGCTTTTAGCAAGGAAATTCACTGCTATAAGCAATCATAGTGTGTAAAAAAAAAAAAAAGAAAACAAAATCCAGATCACTTCCCCAGAGTGGTACAATGTTACTTTATATATATATATATTTTTTGTACTGCCACTAGTCAGTGTCCCTGATCACCTCCACATCAGTTATATGATGTTGTACTGCACTTGTGACAGCATGTAAAAACAAAAAAATATGATTTTCTTTTAAATTTCTTATTTTCCTAAAAATGATGGCAAAAATAAATTTACTCACTATGCCTCTTACTAAATACCTTGGACTGTGTACTTTCCAAAAAGGGGTAATTTAGGGGATATCTGTACTGTCCTGACATTTTTGGGCGTTAAAGAGGTTGTAAACCTGAAAAAAAATGTTTCTTCTTTTTGCAAGCTGGAAGAGAAACACATAATGAGCTAGTATGCACCGCATACTAGCTCATTATGAAATACTTACCTTAGAACGAGCCCCCGCCGTGCCATCCGCTTACCTGTATGAGGGGCGACATGTCCAGTCGCCCGTCTTCCGGGATCGCGGCATCCGGCCATCTGATTGGCCGGAGCCGCGGTGAAGTCACTCCTGCGCACGCGCGCGGGAGCCGACGGTTACGGCACGGGTCTCTGAAGGAACGGCATCAGCGGACGTTCCTTCAGAGCGCATGCGCCAGTGACGTCACTGGCTGCATGTAAGGTAAATATCTCCTAAACGGTACATGTTTAGGAGATATTTACAGTACCTATAGGTAAGCCTTATCATAGGCTTACTTATAGGTAAAAGTGTCAGAGGAGGGTTTACTTCCTTTTTAAGAAATTAGATCATCAGTATATCAGGACTGATCAATTTTCAGATATATCCCATAGTTTGTGCACTCTATAATTTTCCTACAGACTAAATATTATAAACTGATTTGGATTATTTTTACCAAAGAAATGTAGGAGAATACATTTTGGTCTAAATGTATGAAGAAGAATTATTTATTTGTAAAATTTTTAACAAAAACAAAGATAATTTCTAAATTGTCAGTCTTTTTTTTTTTTTCATTTATTTAACAAAAAATAAAAAACCCAGTGGTGATTAGAAAGTGAAGCTCTTTTTGTGTGAACAAAATGATAAAAATTTAGTTTGGGTACAGTGTTGCATGACCACGCAATTGTCATTCAAAGCGTGACAGTGCTTAAAAGCCTAAATATGGCTTGGGCAGGAAGGGGGTAAAAGTGCCCGCTATTAAATTTGTTAAACATGCGATGATGGCCAGATAGTAGACAAATACTTTGTATTATTCTTAACTCTTCTCCGGGAACACCTACAAATCTCTTTACAAAAAAACTTCATATAACTTATGGTCTGAAGAAAGGCTGTCTGAGTGAAGCCATGAAGAAGTTCTTAACCTAGCCCAAAGGGCATAATCAATGTGCCATGATTCAAACTATGAATGATTGAGATGGATCTGAAATAGATAAAACTAGCAAGTAGTAATGTTAGGATGGATGTATAGGTTATATCTCTTACTGCCACATCTCCCAATATGTTTCATTCGGTCAGGTGAAAAACCTCATTTAGTGGCAGCCCCTTAATAAAAGGAGTGAGAGGTAAATGGGAAGCTTCTTAAGAAACTATTTGCTAATACTTTGGATACAACAGAGCTGAATCAGTACATACTCAACAGAGACATGTTTCAGTGAATTATTAGAGAACAAGGGGACAAATTTAGTAAAACAAAAAAAAAAAAAGGACAATGCACACCCAAATCACAACATCAGTGCATAAATTTCTCTCCACAGTTCCTCTATTAAAGCAAAAGCATATAGATTTTCATCAGAATAATGACAAGATCCTAAAAAAAGCAAAAAAAAAAGGAATTAACAAGTATCAATACATATGAATAGATTCCAGAAAAAAGAGTAAAGACCCCTTTCTCAATTGAGATCCATCCATCTGCCTGCTAGCTAAATGTTTTTTTTTTCTGGTATCTATCAATGTGTATTGATGTTTGGTAATTGCTGAACTTTTAGTCTGGATGTCCTCCCTGTGTGATTGATAGGGAACATCAGTAGATGGACTCCATAGTCAATCTTGGGCTGTCTAATGGCCAGTGGCGTACAAACGGGGAGGGGGGAGGCGTGGTCTGCCCCTCTTGCCACACGTTGAGGGGGTGTCAGGCCGGCCCCACTAATGGGGTGTCAGGCCGGTGCCGCCCATTCACTGCAGGTGAAAGACCACCTACCAACCAGTCACCTACTAATTAACTTGTAAATTTACCTCCAGGAGCTCCCACTGTCTATTCATTGCTGCTGTTTTTCTCTCCCGTTCTGCCTCCTGCTCTCTGCTCCGCTCTCCTGTGTCTCTCACACTGCATTCCCGAATAAGGTAGGAAGGGTCAGATCTGCAGCGGTAGAGGCTGTGCAATGCCAAGGGGTCCAGAGGGGTGGGGGGGGCTGTGTAATGTAAAGGGGTCAGGAGGTGCGGAGCTGTGTAATGTAAAGGACTCCAGAGGTGCGAGGGCTTGGTAATATAAAGGTGTCCAGAGGCGCGGGGGCTGTGTAATGTAAAGGATTCCAGAGGTGTGGGGGGCTGTGTAATGTAAAGGGGTCCAGAGGTGCGGAGCTGTGTAATGTAAAGGGGTCCAGAGGTGCGGAAGCTGTGTAATGTAAAGGGGTCTAGAGGTGCGGGGGCTGTGTAATGTAAAGGGGTCTAGAGGTGCGGGGGCTGCATAATTTAAAAAAGTCCAGAGGTGCATGGATGTGTAATGTAAAGGGGTCCAGAGATGTTTGGGCTTTGTAATATAAAGGGGTCCACGGGGTACAAGGTTACTAATAAACAGTATTACACTATTGGGCTTCCTGTCTTTTCCACTCTGCATATATATATGAGAGTAATACCCAGAGGATCCCACATGAAGTGAATGAGGTGAAGGATTGGATTCCTGGCCTTTTTTCACTCTGTATATGAGTAAGAGAGTCAGATATCCAGGGGATTTCACAAGAAGGAGTGAGAAGAAGGAGAGTGCTATCCAAAAGATTGGGGATAACAACATAAGTGCTCTGAGGTCTGTGTGACCTGCCTTCATCTGGTGAGTATATATTATTACCACTAGCTCACAAGATCACAAGTGGGAACACCAGGATTGGATTATTCCTTTTGGATGCACTGCACTGACTTTTTTATCAGTCACATATGTTTATTGAGCATTGGCACTACAGTATTGCACTTTTTGAGTATTTATTCACTCATTGATTTACATGAATATTCTCAAATACTTGTATATTTTTCACTATGTGATATAATTTAGGGTTCACATCTGAGTATATCTGAGTATATCTGAGTATCAGTATACTATTGGTCATCCAGATATTTGGCACGCTCAATGATATTGATGCTATATATGTTTTTATACACTGGCCTCATCTGAGCACTTTTGCACTTTATTTGATTTATTGCTGGTTTATTATGATTGTTTTTTATAGGTGTTGTAGTGAAGGGTTAAGGTGACAAGGAGAATCTGAAGAGTGTGTTTGTGTTTTCCCAGCTGACAGATATCTCCCAAGCAGCACACATGTCTGTCTATACAAACATAGCCCAATCCCTCAGTCTAGATAATGTGAAGGTATTTTCTGACCATTCATTTAACCCTGTGTCTATGTGGTGAGGTTACCCTTCCGATTCTACAGACTCAGAGCTTGGATTAACAGAGGGTTAAATGAATGGCCATAAATTACCTTCACATTATCTATACATACAGAGTGCTAGGGGCTGGCTGTTGTTTTCATTGAGTAGTACTGTTGTAAATATTAGGGGATAAGCACAATAGCTTTTTTTGATTATATACATCACTATTTGACTACTTCTCGGCCCCCAACTCCCCCCAGCTTGCATCACCCCCAGGCCACTTCATACATCCAGCTGACACTTATAGCTGCTTCTTACTGACAAGCAGAGGAACATCATTACACTTTCCTTCCTTTAGCTTCCCAACATCCCTCCCTGGTCACCCCACAGACATTGCTAGAAATCCCTCCTCTTTCTGCCATGGTCATACCCTCTGAACTCCTCTCCTGTACACACTGCCCCCATCATACCCACCACACTCCTCTCCTGTACATACTGCCCACCGTCATACCCACCACACTCCTCTCCTGTACATACTGCCCTATTGTACCCTCGGCACTCCTCTCCTGTACATACTTCCCACTTTCATACCCTCCAAACTTCTCTCCTGTACATACTGAATGTGTCTTCAGTTCCTTTCTTTATCTCAAAAGTGAGACTTCAGGGGTTTGTTTAGACCCCTGTTGTAAAAAAAAATGTAAACAGTAATTTAAAAAAAAATCATTCAAATATAAAATTAAAAAAAGTTTACAATTGTAAAACAAAAAAAAAAATAAATGTTAAAAAAAATCAGACCTAAATTTCTAATCAGACTAAAAAGCCACACCTAATATGTGGCATAGTTTAGCCACATGCACTGAGAGGCTCTTGGTACCTTTATTAGGTCGCCCACTTCAAGTCTCCTGCAACTCTGCATGTTGCAGAGCTCGGTGCCCCTCTGCTTGGGCCTGCCAAATTAATGTTGGGTCACACAGGTGGCTGCCATGAGGCAGATATCTTTAAACTTGGGGGACCCATGATCCCCAATTGTCCAGGGGTCCCTTGAGTTGTCAGTCCACCCCTGGCCCAGACTGTGGCTACCCAGCAGTGTTGCTCACTGCAATTGTAAGCCAAGAGTGTCTGCTACACTTTTTCTCACACTGCACTGCCCCAAGTTAGTACACTAATGTAAGGAGGGGGGGGGGGCTCTGATGTAAGGGGTTCAGACTCAGGTGTAAGTGGGAACACTGCGGATCCAGATGTAAAGGGGGAACTCTGTAGATTCTAATGTAAGGGGGGCTCTGGAAACCCTCATTAAAGATAAATGCTGGGAAATATGATGTAAGTGGGGGCTCTGATTACCAGATACCCCCTACACCAGAGTTCACCTTTACACCAGAGTCTGCAGCTTTCCTCCTTAAAGCAAAAAACAAGAGAAGGGCACACCGACCTAGTGCAATACCATAACATATTTGTTGGAAAATTGTTAAAACCACATCATGCATTATACTCACAAGAGCAGGCTATGTAAAAGCAAAAACCAAAAGAGTTCCTTTGGCTGTCCAGAGACTGCAGGACCATGATCCTTAGTAATGACAGGCGAACTTCTCTTGTTTTTTGCTTTCCGTTTGTATAGATACCCATCATCCTGAGAGGGCAGCAAGACTTCAGATGCCAACGATATAGCCATTGCCTCTCTCTGTCCCATATGCAACATTTGAGCGCAGGAGACATTTACTTGTCTTTTTTGTTTTCCTCCTTAAGTCAGAGTCCCCAGAGTCCCCCTCACAGTGTAAAGGAAGACTGTGAAGTCAGATGCAAAAGGGTACTCTGGAGATTCAGATGTAAAGGGGACTTCTGCGGATTCAGATGTGATGAGGAACTCTGCAGATTCAGATGTAAAAGGAAACTCTGCAAATTTAGATGTAAGAGCAAACAGCAGATACAGATGTAAAGGTAAACTTTGTGGATTCAGATATAAGAGGAAACTACAGATTCAGATGTAAAGAGAAACTCTGTGGATTAAGATCTAAAGGGGAACTTTATGACTAATGTTAAACGAGACTCTTGTGATTAACTCCATGTGATTAAAATGTTATTTGATCACAAAAATATATGTATAGCGGTCACATGATCACAAAGCTCCCGATTGTAAGCAGCGATTTCCATTAGCTGCTGGTAACTGTGCAGAGAGCCTGCAGGGCACGCACTCTTGGCACAATTGTATTTGCACTAATACATGCAAGTATGCGGCCACTCAGTGCCAAGGCCCACTCACCGAGAGGCCGCATATTTGCATGCGCCCGGTGCCAAGAGGTTAGTTCATCTTTCAGTGTTCATCTTTTCAGTATTTTAGTAATGCGATCGATTACTATAGGTTATCAATTTCCCCCTAAAACAGTAACAGTGCTGATTTTCACCCACATTTTTATTAGTAAATCTTACACAACACCTAAACCCCCGTCCATACTTTCCACTTACACTAACCCTGTGGTCTTTTTTGGAAACATTACTGCTTTTCTTCAGAAAACCTTTACAATTCAAACATTTCTTTGTCTTCAGTACACTTTAGAAACCCTGTTCCATGTCAGAGGAAATATTGGTACTACCATTTTCTAAACACTCCACTTATGGTAGAGGCTTCTTGCTACATCCTTTGAATATATCACCCACTGTGCCTGTATGTCATTAAAGACTGACGCTCTTATATCAGAGCTGAAGAATCTCAGTTCTGACATTAGACTGTGGTGTATTTCTTTATACTTTATATATTTGGATTGAAAAGAAAATTGATTACAGAGTTAATGCTCAGCCAAGCCAAGGGAGCATAGAAACATCAAATAGCCCACATTGTTGAAGCTTTTCTTGGTCTCCATAGTGACTGGACATTACTGGAAGAAAATGATGGCGGTACAAAAAGGAGTTCATGCCAAATGCAGTTTTTAGACACAGATAGCAATACATTATATATTTTTACAGAAATACATGTCTTATCTACATAAAGAGTAGGTTGGCAACATCTAAAGAAAAATAGCACTTTGCTTTGGGTGGCAAATAGGCTAGATGGGGCATTGTTAAGGGAAGCAGTACTTACCACTACTTGAGAAGAAATGCACTGCAACTTTAGTGTAACAAAAATAATAATTTTATAAATGATGTAATGATGTCTAAATTAAAAAAAAAAAGAAAGCTTTAAAATATGTGTGAAGATATACATAAGTAATTAAAAATATACTTTGTTGTCAATTTTGAAAAATTATATCCCAAAATGTACTACCTATGGGACCTGATGTATCAGTAAAATGAGCCGTTATTATAAAAAATGTAGACTTTTCAAAGTGGATTCTAGCTGAGACTTCCTTATTTCATCCAATATTTTGCCCAATTTACTTACTTGGAAATATGTCTAAACATGAGGAGAATGAAAACGATTAAAAGATTAGGGGGGGGGGGGTTGCTGAAAGGAAAATTTTGGCAGGATTACATAATGGTAGTGAAAAGTAACAATGCAACTACAGGTGGTGATAGAGATGCTGCTGGTTATGGACAATGGAGTTCTCTTTCAGTAGTTGCCTGTAGTGTTGGTTAGAGGTGACTTATTACAATGACCATGGTGATAATGATGAAGTATGAGTTTTGTGACATTTAGGAGGGGCAAAAACTGAAATCTTAGGTCTTTTTTTATAGATGTTATCTTCTTGCAGGCTACAGTCTGTTGAACTTCAGGGACAATGGAACCTGCTGTATTAAACAAAAGGTTAATGTTTATAGTAAAGGAAGGACTATGTAAATGATGCAAGTCAGCTCCTCCCTACCCTGATAAAGTTCATGCAAGTTTTGGTTAGAGCACATTGGTGATTTATTCAAACGTTTAAGTACCCAGGGCATGATATGTGAAGGACTAAAGGCTGACAACAGACATAACATAGAAAACTGATTTTAGAGGTGAGATCTCACCTCTATATGTAAAAAATATTACTGCTGCACTACCAGTGAAATAAAATGGTCCAAAACTAAATGTAACAGCAAATGTAACAAATGATGTAGTGTTCAGTAGCTGGTAGCACATAATGTGTTCCCACAAAAAAAATCAGTTAAATAATATATCATAAATAGTAAAATCCTCAAATTCATAATAAATACTTACTGTATATAAACAACAAAGGTTGAATATACATATACTGTAAGTGGACAAACATAATACTATCAATAATATGCTTTAAATGCAATAGTAAAAATGTGTAAAATGAATAAAAAAGTAATAATCAGTCTCTCTTTTGGACCTATGATCCTGTTAGGACCAATACCTATCCACTGTAAATCTCCCATGACATTGGATTAACACACCACAACTTTCACCTCCAATAATACTGACAGCATGTATATAACACAAAAAAGGGTCCCTCCTTTTATACACCATTGGATCTTTTATGCTGTAAAAAAGGAATGAACAGCTGCCCAACCCATTCACCTGGAGAAGTTACGTAATCATGACGTAACGCGCAGAGCAGAGCAAACAGATGTGGGCCGTAAGTGATGTACAAGGAAGTCAAAACCAGTATTTTTGCTCATGATGTCTATGCAATTTTAAAGGTATTTTTATTGTGAGTGTATTTATATCTAGTAAATTAGCCTTATAGCCTAATTACTACACTATGGGAGCCTTTGTATATGCTTTTTTATGACATGGGCAAGGCACTTGGGCCACATGAATGATAAAGAGATTTAAAGGAACCGCATCTTACATTTCCTGGAACCATTGCTGATTCCACCAAGGGAGAACCAGGTGGACAGGAGGCTTCAATGTGTCCTATCCAAGGAATGGTGAGACATTGATGGTGTTATATACACAAGAGTCATTATTATCTTGGAGATGAGAGTCCTGAGAGCACTGAGGTGGCACTGATCATATTTATATGAGCACATCACCTGGTATAGGGATCCAATATCACAGAGGACAATAGTGGATGAGTATTGGCCCTAACAGGATCACGGGTCCCAAAGAGAGACTAATTATAATTTTCACTCATTTTACACATTTTTAATATTGCATTTAAGTCACATTGTTGATGGTATTTTTTTTTTTGTATTCTTACATGTCTGTTCAACCTTGTTTATTGTTTATACTATTGTTTATACACATTTGAGACCTGCACTATTTATGATTTAACACCACATACTCAGGCAGTAGCGCAACACTTTCTTTATTATTTATTACTACTTACTTATTTATTTAATTCTATATGAACACTTTGGAGGACCCGATGAACATATTGGTGTAGGCCCTTGTGGACAGGTAAGCAGTTAGCAGATGTTGTATGTTGTTGTATGTTGTCATGATAGATGTGTTTTTTTTTTTTTTTTTTTTCAATTAAAAATAGATGCCTCTTTTTTTTCCAACTTAAAAAAACAAAACAAATGTAGTTTTAAGACCAATCTTATTTTCTCCCATATGTACCCATTTTGTATAGTATAGTATTTCATATAGTAAATCTGGTTTCCAGGGAACTCAGTAAAATCCAAAGCAGTCTGTAGGGCATCTGCCTCTGAAGTAGTAAAGCAGCTACTGCTATGCCCCGCTATAACAGTACAGCATTGATGCTGGGGTTTTCTCCAATTGTTTTTTGAAACCAATACATTTTGGTAAGTAAATTGATAGAATCTAGTAGGTAGATTGATTTGCAAAATATCTAAATGTATTTGTCATTTTCTTTTTTAGGTAAAGTGTTGAGTGCTACAAGCAAACTGTCATGAGAAACAGGCAGAATAGAGATGGTATAATGGAGGCTGTAAACATTAAACATTGTGCATTGAAACATTTCAAAATATTATTTATGTATTACAGCATTTATTCAGAGCTGAAACTGTATGCAGTGCTTTATACACTGTATATTCACATCAGTCGCTGCCCCCATGTAGCTTACAATCTAAAGTCTCTATGTCATATGCATACATACGCACCCACATACAAATTGTAGGCCAATTTAGACAGGGACAAAAAGAAAACACAAAATAGAGTCTGCTTTAAGTGCCAGTTCACTCCACATGCAGTCCAATGTGTTTTTTTCTGCATCAAAAATGCATGTAAAGTGGGTTATATGGTTTTCAATGGCATAGTTCACACCAGTGCAGTCAGTTCCAGTGCGTTCCAGTTCCAGAAAAAAAAGCAGAACATGGTGAGCATTTTTTCTGCACTGGACTGTCCTGGAACGCGGTAAAATGCACTAAAAACGCACTGGAACACACATGTCTTTAATGAAGGTTATGAAAAAAGAGGGGGGGGGGGGGGAATGCAATGGAATGCATCAAAAATGCAGCATAAAAAAAACACATAAAAATCGCATCCAGAACGCATCCGGACTGTGTTTCTATGGTGTGAACTGGCCCTAAAGCCAAATAACAAATTACAGCCAAAACAAACGGTACAAAGGAAGGTATTATACCATCTTTAAAATTTCAAGAGTATCTATTTTTTGACCAGGTAAAAAAAAAATACAACTATACAGGTATCAGTCAGTAGTCTAATTATGAAATGTTAATGAGGAATTCAACTTCAACTGCCTAAAAATACAATAAATGTAATTTTAGTTGCCACAGTCAATCAGCAGGCAGATTCTTCTACACTGGATATATATATATACTAACAACTAGGGATGATCGAACGGTTCGGGTCGACCATTGGCTCGACCCGAACATTGGGTGTTCGAAATTCGGCCGAATTCCGAACTTTTTGCGCTAAAAGTTCAGAATTCGGTCACCAGAACCGCCCAAAATGCAATGGGACAGGATCTGGGCTTTAAAAGCCAGTGATTGGCCCAGAAACGTCAGTAAAAGCCAATTGAGGGGGCAGGAGTCTGATAGGAATGTGATTGGAGTGACTGCGGGGTCCAGAGGCCAATCAGGAGTGAATACGCCCCCCAGTATATAACATAGCCCCGCCAAACCTCTAGCACTGTAATACAGGGACTGCAGGAGAGAGTGGAAGCATGTGTGTTTCTCCTGCTGCTTGTAAAGCTCCAGTGTCATTTTGCAATTATCTTCTGCTGTGTAGAGCTGTTCTTTTAGTGTGAGGAAAGGGATATGCAGTGTAGTTAAGGTACTATATACCACTATAGTTAGATTCAATAATCTAGTTTTTGTAGGGATACTTTTAAGTGTCAGGGTGACCGTAGTGTAGTTTAGGGTGACCTGACTCTGCCATGTCAGGGTGACTGTAGGTTAGTTTAGGGTGACCTGACTCTGCCATGTCAGGGTGACCGTAGTGTAGTTTAGGGTGACCTGACTCTGCAATGTCAGGGTGACCGTAGTGTAGTTTAGGTTGACCTGACTCTGCCATGCCAAGTTGACCCCACTCTGCCATGTCAGGGTGACCGTAGTGTAGTTTAGCAAAGAAAAGGAACAAGGGCACCAAGTCATAAAGGTAGATGAACAGCTGTGTAATTTAATATAGTAACTTACATGCTAAAAACAGGTATTCCAATAAGACAGCATACATGGTGTGAAAGGACAGTCCCCACAGTGGATCCAATGGAAGATGCAAGATGAAGGATAGTCACATCTGGGTCCTGTGTGGCGGGTCTTGCATAATGGTGAAGGCAGGCCTGGATACCGGCAATATTGGTTGATGCTGCAAATGGCGTGGGCTCCCTGGCTGGACAGCCTCACCGCAATCCGCCGTGCAGCAGGGTGGTAATGACCCGGAACCGGAAGTAGAAAAGACAAGTCTGTCGGTTCCTCCACGGAAGCCAACAGGAACAAACACTGAACCAAGAGTGGAGGGCGGGCCGCAACATCGTTTCGGAGGACCTCCTCCTTCATCAGGCAGCTGCCTTCACCATTATACAGGACCCGTTACATGTTTTACATGTTTGGAGGGTATCCCTACCTCTTGAGGAGCTGCCTGTCTAATCTTCACCCCAGTACCCTGATTTGGACTTTTTGTATTCTTTTATCAGCAAGGATCCATTCACTCAGGATCATCGCATTATTGAATAGGACTTCTACACACTTGAGGTTCTTGTATCTTGTTTGCCCTGTAACATTTCCATTGTCACTCAATTCATTTTTTTTTTTATTTATTTAATGTATTCAATTTATCCATTTAATTTTATTCACATTTACATTTGTGATTTCATCTGTGGCACCACTGGTCATGTGGTCCCTTCCAGAGTGGTCCAGTGAGCGCTGATTCACTGACTTAGGTCAGTGTGTGTCTTTTTATTCACTGTAGTGTAGTTTAGGGTGACCTGACTCTGCCATGCCAGGGTGACCCCACTATGCAGATTCTGGGTTAGGGGTATATATATATATATATATATATATATATATATATATATATATATATATATATATGTATGTATATGTGTATATATATATACACACACACACACACACATATATATACACATATATATATATATATATATATATATATATATATATATATATATATATATATATATATATATATATATATATATATATATATATATATATATATATATATATATATGTATATATACACACACACACACATATATATATAAATATATATATATATATATATATATACCCCTATACAGAAGTTCAGATGTCATGCCTGCCTCCAAATGCCTTCAATAAACGCCCAAAAAACGCCTGAAAAACGCCTGAAACAAAAACGCCCAGGTGTGAAAGGAGGGTAACACCATCCCTGCGCTACTGAAATTCTAAGAAAAATAATCTGTTTTTTTTTTCTGATTCTGGACATGCTACAGAGCTGAAACTTCACAGGTACACTTTTTAGACCCACCAGACACTAAATCCAAAGCGATCTCTTTTTTTTTTTTTCAATATTTTTTTCAATAATTGTCTCTCTATTAAAAACGACAATTTTTAGGAACTTTTTTTTGCCTGATTCATAGTCCCTGGGGCATGACCAAGAACCCTAGGCACTTTTTAGAGGCATTTATTGGGTTTTAGGGCTTCAAAATGGTCTTTTTGATTCCCAAAGTTTGGGTCCCATTGATTTCAATGGGGTTCTGGAATCTGAACCGAACGTTCGGGAAATTCCTGCTAACAACCTGTCTGTGTAAAAAGACCAGCACTGCCCTCTTTCCCTCTTCTCACATTACACACAAAACAAAAAAATGCAGCCTACATCTGTACGTTGGGTTTTAATATGGGCGAGTGTCTATTCACTGCTGTTTGGCTGTCGGAGGTAAGCTGTTTCTGGGGCCAGAGGGAATTCTAAGGATTATTTCAAGAATAGATAAAAACAAATACGTGACACCAACGTGGCAAAAATAGTGCTGACATGGGTTATCCACAGGCATCCATTTGTAATATATTATGAAAATTTCAAAATGACTTTATTTGATGTTACATTTTAATTACTGACATTCCGCTGTAAATTCCATATTCAGAAACAGGCAAGTATTGCCTGTGTCTGGAAATTTACACTATGATGTCAAAAGTATTGGGACACCTGCCTTTACATGCACATGAACTTTAATGGCATCCAAATCTTAGTTAGTAGGGTTCAATATTGAGTTGGCTCACCCTTTGTTGCTATAACAGCTTTAACTCTTCTGGGGAGGCTCTCCAGAAGGTTTAGGAGTGTGCCTATGGGAATGTTTGACCATTCTTTCTGAAGCACCTGTGGGGACAGGTGCTGATGTTGGACAAGAAGACCTGGCTCACAGTCTCCACTCCACTCCACTAATTCATCCCAAAGGTGCTCTATCAGTGTTGAGGTCAGAACTCTGTGGAGGCCAGTCAAGTTCCTCCACCCTAAACTCACTCATCTATGTCTTTGTGGACCTTGCTTTGTGCACTTGCCCAAATCCTTTGGTGGAGGTGGGATTATGGTGTGGGGTTGTTTTTCGGGGGGGGTTGGGCTTGGCCCCTTAGTTCCGGTGAAGGGAACTCTCTGCCTGTACCTTTGTATGGACTGTCAGTTTCAGAGCTGCAGGATGAGTCAATGGAATATGAAGGCGATGATCAGCATGCTCGTAGTCCACTGAGAACTACAAGTCATCTGCTTAGATTTTAAATGTGACAACAGCTGTGGGGGAGAGGAACTCCCACACGCTGTCACAGGGAGGAGGGCTATGACAATGGGAGGCTGGTGATTAGGAGCATGTTACATGTTATGCCCTAATAAGATAAACCTTGATTAAAATTCTGTTGTTACGATGGCATGCAAGTATTCTAAAAGGCTAGAAGTGGGCCATTTTCTATTAACTCTTTTTATCTGCTTGAAAAATATTTTTTTAAAGTAGGTAAAGTATAGTACAGTTTAATGGAGAACAACTATTACTGCAGTATACCTTAAACTTTCAGAAACAAAAAAAAAATTCCTCTTGCATTGTAATATTATAATTGTGCAAATATGCATCGCATGTTAACACATTATGAAAGACTTACCTTAAAACAAAGCCCTACAGCGGTGCACTGTCACCACACATAGGGCTTCCATTTTCAATAGGTCTTCCTTCCCGGGTTTGGGGAATCTGGCCGTTTGAATGACTAAGCCGCAATGAAGTCACTCCCACGCACTTTTCTTTTCTCTTGATTGGATAATTGAAGTGAGTATTTACACATTTTTTGATTGAAGATTCTCAAATCCTTTAGTAACTGGGCCCCTAAATTTCTGCCCACAACTTTAGAGATAAAGCACTAGAGATTATTCACTAAAGTAAAGCTAATAAAATAAAGGTGTTGTGCTAAATGATAACCAATTGAAAAAAGGTCCATAGACAAAACCAAAATGTAAAGGTCTGAAATTAGGTTAAACATTCCAGCTTCAAAATCCAGTGAAAAAGATTCCATATCTCAATCCAAAACTCCCTCCACCATGTGTGTTTACCGCCACCAAATAAGGATGTGCATACAGGCTATAATGAATCCCCCAGCACTGATCTCAGATAGGAGACTGGGGAGCTGTTCCAATCCTTTTGTCCTCAGCCAGTCCACTTGGTGGTAATGCACCCAGTAAATGAATACAGAAACGCTGATAGTGTAAAACCTTCTCATGACTGAGTAGTGTTTAATAAAAAGTATTGCACTTACAGTACATAATTCCAGATAAAAAGTAGCGTAAACAGCAGATATCACAGTGATGGTGGCCATAAAAAACATACAAAAGTGTGATATTCAGACTGTAGCTCAGCTCGAGCGCTTTCGTCGCTAAAGGACTTCTTCTGGGGCACGAACATCACATCCTGCTATCGCTATTAGTAGAGGAAAGAGTAACTCAAGCCTTGTTTCCTTAACTGAAGCCCTGTGGTTCAAAACAGCACTCCGCCTCATTTTCAGGGCAGAAGTAGAACCAAGCCTCGCTCTCAGGGCGGAAGATGAGGACCAAGCCTCACCCTCATAACAGATGCGCTGCATCTAAGGTCACAGAGCACCACCCATATCAGGAGGGGAAATTCAGAAGTCCCCCTATATTAAAACAGGAGCAATTCCAGTTCATCTCATATCTGATTAGCATGACAAAAAGTAAACAAAATGGTTGTTTTTTTTTTTTATTTAAAAAATCAAAAACAAAACTTTTTTTCTGCTATAGCCAAGTGAGTCAAACAACACCGCAATGTCCCACACCAACAGTGGCCAATAAGTGTCTCCTCTTCACCAGCATGCAAACATACAGCCCACTCAATGGAACTTTTTGACCCCTATTACAGGTAGTCAAAAACAGCCCTAGGTAATTAGGTTCCACTTTACTGTCTCGCTGTCTTGATCATACAAGCGTTAACTCAGGGCACCCCCACTTGCAGCACTACTGCACCTTTGAATTCATATACCAGACCTCGATTGACCAGAGGTATAGATGACAGCTCCTGGCAGCACCTGAAGTATTATTAATGATGATATGTTCCTTTTCTTCAGCCCAATAGGTGGCTGGTTGGCTCAAGGCTCCTCTTTGCTTGCGTGTGTGTGCTCTCTAATATATATGTTGTATATCACTATTTTGGTTTTATCACTTGTACTATTTTTCGTTTGCAACATACCTATTCATTGCACAAATACACCAGAATGCATGGCATGTATGTTGGGGTAGGTTTTAGGATGGCTGCATTGCAACTTACTGTATATAGGGTGCCAATCCAAATAAATGCCACCACAACACAATGCATACAAATGTATAGCCTAAAGCAGTGATGGCAAACCTTGGCGCCCCAGATGTTTTGAAACTACATTTCCCATGATTCTCATGCACTCTGCAGTGTAGTTGAGCATCTTGGGAAATGTAGTTCCAAAACCTCTGGGGTGCATCACTGGCCTAAAGGGTTTTTTTTTCTTTCACATAAAGATTTTTTGCCTTAGGCCTTAGGCGTACCATTGAAGAAAATGTCTTTCCCTTTCTGTTCCAGAACCTAGAGATACAATAGGAAGTTAGAAAAAAAATCTCCCAAAGTGAGGGGAATTCTATTTTTAGACAATTGTTCCTGGAACAAATGCCCCCATTGGAAAGATTCACCTCTAGTTTTGAGAACAACCCTAACATTTTGGTTTCTACTCTATATCTTGGTGAAAGAGGGCACCAGTAAAAATAGATGGGTGAAGCTCCTCAGTGAAGACACTGACAGCAATAAAAATTTGATAGCGGGTCAGCCCCTTTCCCACTATAATTAAACTAAAACTGTAAAAAGATTTTGCCTATAGATACAGTTTAACACCTGGTAAACCAAGCTTTTTGTATGTGTTGCTGGAACACACAGATGAATGGGGCATTAATGAATTAACCCCTTTGACTTTTACCTAGACAAAACGGTAAAGAACAAACATTGTGCAGCACGACAAAGCAAGAAGTAGAACCTGAGCATGTAATGAAAAAAATATAAATGCTTCTGTGAACTTATTTATTTGTAAATTGAATACGTAGAAATTTTTTAAACATTAAACCATATTAAAAATGTATTTTACAGCAAGCTGATATATTGTTCATTGAAAAAAAATATGTAAGGTAAACTATACTATGTGTTTTCTAAACCAAATACTTACCAAAAACTATCAAATAATTGTTGCTCGTATCCCTTTTGTTTTAATCAAATTTCCTTTTTTTTCTGCAATATAGCTGTATCTCTGTTGTCTTCAGAATGCTGGTCTGACCATTGATAATTCCATTTACCCATTCTTCATTTATGAAATTATACGCCAATCATAATTATTTTTGAAACATAGTTAATTTGCTAAAAAATTACTGAGGATTCATTTTACTGAAGTTGGTCCTTAATTTACATTATAAATGATATTACCATTGAAATGTTATTTTGATTTGTCTTCCCTTATTTTTTCAATAATTTTACAGTATTTCTTATTTTTCCAAATATGCTTTATCTAACAATGAATGAATTGCATTTACCTTTTTTCATTTCCATTTTAATTTGATTTCCGGTAGGATTTGTCAGTGCGGTTGTTTTTTGTAAAACACAAAATTGCATTTGCTTTCTAGAATGCTGATAGATTCCCTGCTTTTTCCTATGTTGTTTAGAGCAGGAGTGATTTAGTAAATGGATAGAAAAATGGATCGAAAACAAAAGAGATGACTGTATTAGAGTAATCAACATTATGGATCATGAACTACCAGGCTGACTGAACCTTACTTCTTTTGTAAAAGGTTATCAAACAATGGCAGTTGATTTTATATAGATGTTTCCTTATACACAGGCAGTGTGGCAATACAGTGGTTTGACAGTATAGATGATTGTACTAGGGTTATTAGTTTATTCATCAAGCTCCAATAAAGCAAGAAGGATGTAAAGCAAAATTATAAATGCTAAAACAGGGAAATATTATATGGAAATAATTATTCTCCAATTTTTTTAAATTTATATATTAATAGCCAGCAGGATTCAAAATTAAAAATCAGCTTTGGCAGTAATTTTAACTTTCTCCTCAGGGCTGCCCCCCTTTAGATCTATCAATCTGTGATCCAGAATTGGTTATTTTCAAGGATGAATGATATCCAGCATCATTCAACCCACTTGCTGTGAGCCGGGCCTGAAAACATATCAGTGCTCATAGAACAATTGAACACAATTGTCCCTTTCAACTCAGATTGTATTCTTTATTTGCCTTTAGTTTTACGTGCATACTATCAATTTCACCATATCTATGGGGATTTTACTATGTGTTTGCATGGGACTTCAGGTTTGGTCGTAAGATTCTTTACTGATATACATTTTGGAAAATAATGTTGTTTGCGCACCTTGATTTTAGTTAGGTATACATATAGACATTTTTGTACGTTTAGACACAATAGGGAATTGTTGAATCCTTTTTTTGTTGTTTTATTTATATTTTATTTTTGTCCCTTGACTTCCTATTATACATGTAGTCAGGTGCTTGGCTAAGAATACAGAGTAAGACAAACACTGGCTGCAGCTGCTCTTTGTAGCTGCTGCCCTGCGATGCTAAACTGGTTAACAGCTATATCAGAGGAGAGAGCTGCTGATCAGAAGAGTTCAATTGAGTGCACATCACATCCAACACTGCTGCAAAATGGCAGCCTGAGCAGGATCCAGAGTGCTAAGTTGAGGTGTTCCAACAGCGAGATTCCCTTGGATGCAGAACACAGAGTCGACTAATCAGTACAACCCAACTGTACAAGTGGGCCCCAACACTAGCCGGCTGAACATTCAGGCCTAACGACCGTAACTCTGAACTCTAGACTAGTCAAAGTATTATTATTCACATTGTAGATAATGCTTATTGTTTATTGCTAACTGTTTATTGCTGTCTTTACTGAATTATATGTTGTCTCCAGTCTAGTAAAAGGCATCTACACTTCTTATAAGTGCTTGCAGTAACTTTCATTTAACCAAGTGTGCCAACATGCTTGGCCAATCCATCACCTTTACCCTCAGCTTCTTTAGCAAGGCAGTCGTCGTCCTGGAGGTGTGTTTGGGGTTGTTATCATGTTGGAATACTGCCCTGCGGCCCAGTCCTTGAAGGGAGGAGATCATGTTCTGCTTTAGAATGTCACAGTACATGTTGGCATTCATGGTTCCCTCAATGAACTGTAGCTCCCAGTGCCGGCAGCACTCATGCAGCCCCAGACCATGACACTCCCACCACCATGCTTGACTGAAGGCAAGACACACTTGTCTTTGTACTCATCTGGTTGCCGCCACACACGCTTGACACAATCTGAATCAAAAAGGTTATATTGGTCTCATCAGACCACAGGACATGGGTCCAGTAATCTATGTCCTTAGTCTGCTTGTCTTCAGCAAACTTTTTGCAGGCTTTCTTGTGCATTATCTTTAGATGAGGCTTTGTTCTGGGACGACAGCCATGCAGACAAATTTGATGCAGTGTGCGACGTATGGTCTGAGCACTAACAGGCTGACCCCCCACCCCTTCAACCTCTGCAATAATGTCATAGGTTTCTTTTCCAAAGACAACCTCTTGGTATAACTCTGAGAAAGTGCACTCAACCTCTTTGGTCGACCATGGCGAGGCCTGTTCTGAGTGGAACCTGTCCTGTTAAAACGCTGCATGGTCTTGGCCACCACGCTGCAGCTCAGTTTCAGGGTCTTGGCATTCTTCTTATAGCCTAGGCCATCTTTATGTAGAGCAGTAAGTATTTTTTTCAGATCCTCAGAGAGTTCTTTGCCATGAGGTGCCATGTTGAACTTAGGGGTGTACTCACTTTTGTTGCCAGCGGTTTAGACATTAATGGCTGTGTGTTGAGTTATTTTGAGGGGGTCAGCAATTTTACACTGTTATACAAGCTGTACATTAACCGCTTTACATTGTAGCAAAGTGTAATTTCTTCAGTAGTGTCAAATGAAAAGATATAATAAAATATTTACAAAAATGTGAGATTATTTTGAGAGATACTGCAAATAGACAGATAAGCCACAGTTTTATCTCCACTCGACTACCCCTATTAAGCTGCAAAGGCAGCCGGAAAGTTTAACACATGCTGCAGCTGCAATGCTTTGCTTCACAGCTGTGGCAAAAGTTATACTCCATATCAGCAGGCACTAAAAATTCTGGATAAACCACACTGCTATATATCCTTTGCAAAAAAGGCAGGGATTTTTTCTAGTTTACATATATTGCAATACATGTTTAAGCTAGCCAGCTGTATAAAAGTAATCCTTCAATGGCCAGTGCAGGTCAGTTGCAGAGCAAAGTAGGGACTGGCCATAGAAGGATTACTTTGATGCAGTTGGCCAGCTTAAACATGTATTGCAATATATGTGAATTAGAGATACACTGTAACTGTTTTTTTGTTTTTTGCAAAGTTTGCTAGATAGGGTATATAGCGGTGAGCAGAGGGTTCATCCAGATTTTTTTGTGTTAACAAGGGCACCCCCTTTTAGCACCTGATAGATTATATATACATGTAGAAGTTATTGGGATATCAGCACAGGTATGTCTTACTTCAGCTTATTGCAGGTCAGTAACCAGCCCTGAGACTTGTAGCTCTCTTAGAACGTGTGGCTATATGCCCCATGTTGGTGATATATACATTTTTAAAGAGCAAAGTAGGGACTGGCCATAGAAGGTAAACTTTGACACAGTTGGCAAGCTTAAACATGTATTGCAATATGTGTGAACTAAAAATCCCTGTTTTGTTTGCAAAGGGTATATAGCAATGTGCAGAGGGTTCATCCAGAATTTTTGGTGGTAGATTTGGTCAAACCCTTTAGCACTTGATGGATCATATGCATGAATAAGTTATTGGGATTGGGTATGTCTTACTTCTGCCACATCAGCAAGCAGTATCGTTGAACTGAATTCCAAATGTTAGGCTCACTGTTGAAGTGGGATATTACCATTCACAATCACCATTCCACTGCCCCCCCCCCCAAAAAAAAAAAGAATTAAGGAGGCTGTATATTGTCTTCTGAATGCCCAGCAGGCACCCTTTTCCCTCTCTCCATAGCCGCTCCTGAAGCTGCTTCTGCACTGAGGGGTGGCAATGGCTGACACTCATGTGAATGAGTTCCAACAGCAATGTTTTCATGTTTGATTGGACTGTACAAATAATACTGTATTATGTCCTTCAAAGAATGTCTTTGGTCTATAAATGAATGTATGCGTGTTCTTTAAAAACCTAATACACACTCCTTCCTAAATACAAAATAGCTCTTTGTGATTTATAATGGGAATCAATTATTTTTTGTACTTGCTCCAGGCTCACATATGCCTTCCAACATGCCCGTTTGAAACTGCATTATCATTTGGTATCATTCTATGTAACTATTCAAGCAGAAAAAATCCTGCATCCTATCAACAAACAATACATTGATTTATGGTGTTCCTTTTTTCTAAAATGAGGCCCTTTCATACAATGCATAGCATTTATGTATTTACTCTACATCTAGATATAGACCATTATCTTTATTGGAATTGGATTTCCTAGCAATATTAATACAGAGATGCTTCTTGTAAATAGTGAAGTTTATACATTTGTGTATAGTCCCTATCTGGAGTTGTATAGTTCTCAAGATATCATCTGCTGAAGGCAATTTTCCTTCTGTAAAAGCGATCAATAAGTTTAAACCCTCATGTCAATTATGTACATGCTGTAAACCACAAGTACAACAGCATTTCAACAGCAAATGTGCATGCTTTCTTATAAGAAATGTTTAAAACTGACAGCTTTTTTAGAAGACATCTGAACAAACAAGACAGTTTGCCCTTATGGACTGCTGCAAAGGTAATTTACCTAAAGGGTTAATACACTGAAACCTGACATTACCACTTTAGTTGGACACAGCTGCACTAAATTACCTAGCCTAGAATCCTGGTTCTGGCACTATAGAGTTTCTTTTAATCCCTCTCCAAATTATAAAAAAAAAAAAAAAAAAAAAAAATCAAATGTTGGATTATTCCACTGATAAAGCTATTTAAATGATGTTATTTTATCTTGTGAAGATTTTCTCACTAGAAGCTTCAATTTACCTATAAGTATACAATAATGCCTAATTTGTGTGGATCAGCTGTTTTACCATTGCAAGCCTTTTATCTTTAAAAATTGGATATTTATCCTATGAATCAGAATTTTTCAAAAAAGGAAATATAGCCAGTGATTTTTTTTTTTTTGCTCCCCTGGAAAGTAAAGGCATAATGTGCTAGTATGCATAGTATACTAGCACATTATGTGACACTTGCCTTCAAACTAAGCCATTGTCATTCCCACTGGAGGCCGCATCCATCTTCACTTGTCTTCCTTCCGGGTCTGCGCACTCCGGCTATGCTACTGGCCGGACGGGTGGCATGCACACGGGAGCTGCCCGTCATGGCGCAGGGCTTTGAAGAAACAGCACAGGCGGCCATTCCTTTAGAGCGCATGCACCAATAAAGTCTTCGGCACACAATACAGTAAATATCTCCTAAACGGTGCAAGTTTAGGAGATATTTACAGTACCTATAGGTAAGACTTATTATAGGCTTACCTATAAATACAACTTACAGTGGGGGGTTTACAACCACTTTAAACACAAATTATACAGCGCTAAATATTAAAATGTTCAAACATATTTTGTGCAATCGTGACAATGGTTCCAGTCATTTACACCATAGTGATCCAATTCCACCACGTGATCCACCACCAATATAAGAAGGGCTCTTACCCGAGTTGAAGGACTCTATTACAGAGTCAAATGCGCCTAATATGGTGTATCCACATATATCAAGCATCTAGGAATCACATTTAATCCAGGAACATCATAATAAATCACATAGAATGCAGGTACATCTCAATAGATATGGTGGAATTGGTTGTCACTATGGATATAAAACAGAAAAAAAACATCCACATAGGAGCTTTATTTGTGCAAAGAGGGTTAAAAATACTCACATAATATATGAATAACCCCAAGGAAGAACTAGAATTTCACATTGTCTTCATTCTTATGTGTTATGGTACTTACTTAACATGCATTAAACACGGCACTTTGTGCAGTGTGTTGTGATACTATTAAAGTGGTTGTACACCCTTAGATATACCCAGTTAAGTGACTGGCCTCAGATGATATACAGAGATGAAGTAAATCCTCCTATATGAGTTGTACCTGTTTATCTACAGTCTGCTCTTCTCTACATCCTTTCAAAGTGCAGAATATTTAAAGCTTGTCTGAAAGTTCAGCAAAAAGGGGGTGGAGAGCTGAAGTCACACTGCAGAGCTCTGTGAGGAGAGCTCTGAGAGCTGATTGGAAGGAAGGGACACACCCTCCTGCACACAGAAACATAGCTGAAGCTCTCAAACATCTCCATTTTTCTCTTGGTATCAGGAAAACTTGTCAGAAGTGACTCATACTGATAGGAGAGGAATGAAGCAGCAGACAGAAATGACACTTAGTGCTCTTAATTGAGAAAAGTACACACTGTAGTGTGATGTGCTTTGTTCATATTTCATGTCTGAGGTTTACAACAACTTTAAATTAGAATAGCACCTCAATGCACAAGTACAGTTGCTGGCTAACTACCCGCATTTTAGTGGACCATGATACACAGGCTGTGCACTGTGGGGTAATGCAATACAAAAATGACACTGGTATGTTTCTATTTTTTCAGAACATTGGAAGCCCATTTTTTTTTTTTCAAATTTATTAAATTTTTTTTGAGAAATCACAGGCATACATGAAAATGAAAATAGAACATAACCTCCAACATAGGTACTAGCCAGGTAATACAAAACTGGCAGAAAATCAGGAGGTAAAGTGAAATCAAACTAAACATACCATACGTACGACCTGTGGGGGGGGGGGGGGTGGCAAGGAGATGGGGGAGGAAGGGGGGGGGGAAGGAAGGAAGGAAGGGGAGGGGAGGATAAGCAGTAGTAGCAGGGGGGGAAAAGGACGGGGGAAGAAGGGTTGGGTGAGGTGGGAGAGGGGAAGAAGAGGGGGTGTATAAGAAGGGAGGGGGGCACGTCATTTGTAACATGGTAAAAAGTCAACATCAATACATATAACAATCAAGAACAAAGCTGTGGTCAAGTGAAGGTCTAAATGGACACTGAGTCGAGGCAATACCCTAAGGAAGATAACCGGAGAGTGGGCCTAAGCCCAATTACACCATCAGTACCTTAATGGGGATTTAAACACCAGAGGCGATGTCTGCCATTTGAGTCAAATAAGAGTGCACTGCATTATGTTGCAAAGGTAATGGAAGGAACGGTGGACCCAGGAGGGTCATCAATCAAGGAGTGAGCGTTGCACTAGTCCCGTGACACATAAGTATTAAGGTTTCTGAGAGAGGAAGTCTCAGGTTCGCTTGGAAGGGTCTTTACAGAGTGGACCAGGGGAATGGCTATGGAGCAGGGTAGAGGGCCCAGGTGGAGAGGACCTTCCCACTGTATTTGCAGACCAAGGGACCAGGCCCCTTAGTGAGGCCTGTGGCAGAAGGTATTTTTCCACGTAAGCAGACCATTTGTCCATCAATCGCGGATTTGGGTGTGGAGAGTGGTATGAGTCCAATAGATCCCTCCCCAGAAGCTTGTTTAGTTCCGTAAGTACCTCACCAATCGCAGGTGGGGAGGTGAATATCCACTTGTTGAGGATGGCCCTTCTGGCCAGCATGAAGAAAGTAGAAAGCCACGGTCTATGTTGCACTAACCGAGAACATTGAGAAGCAGTAAGAGATAAAACTTGTCCATCTAAAAGTCCAAATAGCAGCATTAAAGGGTTATGGATGATAGGTAAGCCCGTGAGGGAGGAAGCAAAAGACTCAATCTCACTCCAGAATTTAGCAATATTTGAACAGAACCACAACCTGTGTGCTAAAGTGGGCCTATGAGCCAGACACCATGAGCATTTGTAGGGGACATTTGAGGTTGTTGAGGTTGAGAAGGGTGTATAGGCCCTGTGTACGATTTTTAATTGCTGTTCCCTCCAAAATTCATTGACCACATATTTCCGCGTGGTATGATATCCTTTAAGTATATGAAGTTGAAGGTGGTCAAAAGGAAAGTCTTTGAACCAAGGTGAAGGTGGTGGAGGGTCCCTCTGTGAGAGTCTGTAGGATTGGAGAGGCCTGTAGATGTCCGAAATGCTCAACTTCGGAAGGTCCAGGAAGTTGTTGAGGAGTGAGCTAGGAAAACGTTTCAGTTTATCTGGACACAATCGGGAGATAAAGGCAATTGATTGGCGCAAATGTAGAAAATGACTTGAAGGAATGAGGTAAGTGTTAGTGATATGGTCCATGGGAAGGGGGTCGCCCGTCCCCGGGTCAAAGAGCTGGCGGAAAAATTTCAAACCGTTGCTCGACCAGAGGGAATAGGCAGAGTATTCCCGAGGATGCAGGAACTGGGGGTGACCATCAATAGGTAGGAACCTGGTTATGGTGGGAGAGAGTTTCAATAGTTTGCAAGTTTCCCTCCATGCCACAATTGTATCTCTGAGCATGCAATTAGATCTAAGGACAGGTGGGATAGAGGCCAGTGAGCAATGTAGGAGAGCTCCCAACGAAAGAGGTGCAACCATACTTGATTCAATGCTATAATTGGAATACCTCGAAAGACCTGAAACCCAGTCCATCCCAATACGGAGGAGGCAAACGATATTGTAAAGTCTAACATCAGGGAGATTTACCCCCCCAAAACGTTTTGGAAGGTACATTTTAGTAAGGGAGATACGGGGGCGTTTTTTCCTCCAAAGAAAAGCCTGTAATGCTCGATACAGCAGCTGGGTGTCTTTGTGCTTCAGTAACAGGGGTATGGTCTGGAGAGGGTATAAGAGTTTGGGGAAAGACATCATTTTATAGAGATGGCATCTGCCAATGAGAGAGAGAGGTAGTTCCGACCACGCTTCCAACTGGGAAATTATCTTTTTGAGGACAGGGGGGAAATTTAAAGTGTAAATGGAAGAAGGGGATTTACCGATGTTGATCCCTAGGTATTTTATGTGAGACTTTGCAATTTGGAAAACTGAGTTTTGTGCCCACGGAGGAGACCTCGCGTGGAAGAGGGGGAGGATTTCACTCTTGGTAAAGTTAATCTTTAGCCCTGAGTAAGTTCGAAAGTTTGTGAATATGTTGTGGATGCAAGGGATATCGGTGGACGGTTGGGAGGTAAAGATGAGGATATCATCTGCGAACATTGCCGTCCAGATCTCTTGATCACCCACCCAAACCCCGTGGAGATCCGGGTGAGAGACCAGGAGCCGGGAAAGTGGCTCCATGGCCAAGTTAAACAAAAGGGGCGACAGGGGGCACCCCTGTCTGGTGCCCTTGTGGAGAGGGAAGGATTCCGATGGGTGCCCATTGGTGATGACCATGGCGCTGGGGGATGAGTACATAGCCTTGACAAGATGCAGAAAAGTCCATCGAAACCAAACTTCTGGAGCACAGTAAACAACCAGGAGAAGACTACATTATCGAAGGCCTTCTCTGCATCCAAGGTGATGATAGCCAAGTCCAGGGATGGGTCCAATTTAGCCTGTTCAAGAACCGCCAGCACTTTCCTAATGTTGGTCGTGGCTGACCTACCCTTTGTAAATCCAGCTTGAGCCGGGTGAATAATGTCAGGTAGGATGCAGGCTAACCTGGAGGCCATAATTTTGGACAAGATCTTAGAGTCCAAATTTAGGAGGGATATGGGGCGATAAGATCCTGGTTCTAATGGGTCCTTGCCCGCCTTCGGAATGAGTTTGATATGGGCCTGGAAGCCCGTAGGCAAGTAATTCCCCCCCATCAAGGATATGTTGGTACACATCTTGCAAGGAAGGGGCTATCGAGGTATTCAGCATTTAAAAAAAATCAGAAGTATACCCGTCCGGGCCTGGAGCTTTTCCGGGGGACAAGGAGGTGATCACTAGGGATGATCGAACTTTTGAAAAGTTTGGTTCGACCAGAACACCCGAATTTCCCGAAAGTTCGGTTCGGATTCCAGAACCCCATTGAAATCAATGGGACCCGAACTTCGGTAATCAAAAAACACAATTTTTATGCCCTAAAACCCAATAAATGCCCCTAAAAAGTGCCTAGGGTTCTGGGTCATGCCCCATTAACTATTAATCACACAAAAAAAGTTCTTAAAAATTGTCATTTTTGATAAAAAAGCCAATTATTGAAAAAATAAAAATAAAAAATAAAAGAGAGATTTTTTGATTTTGACTTTGGATTTAGTATCTGGGGGGTCTAAAATGTGTGCATGTGAAGTTTCAGCTTTGTAGCATGTCCAGAACCATGAAAAAAAAAGATAATTTTTCAGTAGAACAGGGATGTGGGACCCTCCTTTTACACCTATAGGATCTTTTTTTTCTGGTTCTGGACATTCTACAGAGCTGAAACTTCACAGGTACACCTTTTAGACCCCCCAGACACAAAATCACACAAAAAAAGTTCTTAAAAATTGTCATTTTTGATAAAAAAGCCAATTATTGAAAAAATTAAAAAAAAAAAAAGAGATTTTTGGATTTTTACTTTGGATGTGAAGTTTCAGCTCTGTAGCATGTCCAGAACCATAAAAAAAAGATTGTTTGTTTTAGAACACTTTCAGCACAGAAGGTTGGCTTCGCTGCTGTAACACCTTGCCGGTTTAATAGCAGGCATTTTTTTGGGTTCTTTGCAGTCAGGAAAAACATCTGAACTTGTGTATAGTGGTACTGTGCACAAGTTCTGATGTTTTGCCTGCCTCCAAAAACCCCCAAAAAATGCCAGCAAAAACACACCTGGACATTTTTTTTTTTGACACTAGCGTTTTTTTTGGCATTTTTTTGGGTTCTTTTGAGGCAGGCAAAACATCTGAACTTGTCTATAGTGGTATATATACACACATACTTATATGTTTATACACACCTAGCCATATATAGGTGTGATAGTAGCAGAAATATATTAGTGTAAATGATTTCATTAGCGCAAGCATATATTTCTGCTACTATCACACCTATATATGTCTAGGTGTGTATATAAATATATGTATGTGTGTATATACACCACTATACACAAGTTCAAATGTTTTGCCTGCCTCCAAAAACCCCCAAAAAATGCCAGCAAAAACACACCTGGGCATTTTTTTTTGACGCTAGCGTTTTTTTGGCATTTTTTTGGGTTATTTTGAAGCAGGCAAAACATCTGAATTTGTGTATAGTGGTATATATACACATATATGTCTGTATATATACACCTAGACATATATAGGTGTGATAGTAGCAGAAATATATCAGTGTAAATGATTTCATTAGCGCAAGCATATATTTCTGCTACTATCACACCTATATATGTCTAGGGGTATATATACAGACATATATGTGTATATATACCCTCTATACACATGTTCAGATGTCATGTCTGACATCAAACATGTCCTCAAAAAAGCACTGGCAGTGGCAGCCCCTGCAGCATTAAAAATGCTTGGCTGGTGAGAAGCCATATTCCTGTCCCGAAGCAACTCAGAGAAATGATCATTTCTCTATAGCGGTCACCCTGCTATGGAAGGGTTTTGTCACCCTTCCATAGCAGTCACTGTCAGTTAACCCTACACTACACTACAGTCCCCTTACACTTAACACTTTCCCTACAAAAACTACATTTTTGAAGCTAACTAAAGTGTAAAAGGAGCACTCTAACTACACTAGATATCCCTTTCCTCACACTAAAAATAGCTTAATGACACTTTGTAACACATTAGAACAGAACAGCATTCCACTCTCTTTCATGTCCCGTACAAGAATGCTAGGAATTTGGCGGGGGCGATCTTATATACTGGGGGGCGTATTCACTAATGATTGGACTATGGACCCCCTAGTCACTCCAATCACCTTCCTAGCATTCTCCTGCCCCTCAATTGGCTTTTACTGATGGTTCTGGTCCAATCATGGGCTTTTAAAGCTAAAGCCCATTTCCTGTCCCATTACATTTTGGTCGGTTCTGGTTGCCGAATTCCGAACTTTTTGGGCAAAAAGTTCTAAATTCGGCCGAACCTTGAACACCCAATGTTCGGGCCGAACCGATGGTCGACCCGAACCGTTCGATCATCCCTAGTGATCACCTTCAAGATCTCCTCAATCGTGATCGGAGCGTTCAGTAGCGCTAGATCTTTCGGATCCAGCGTGGGAAGCTGTACGCTATTCAGAAAGTGATTAGCCTGGTGTTCATCGACCTTGTCCGGGCCATAAAGGGCGGAATAGAAAGATTGCATTACCTTGGCTATATCCTGGGGTGAGGTAAAGAGATTTCCCTCGGAGTCTCTAATTTTGGGAATATGGACCGGGGCGTGGGGGCCTTTGCATAGGTGAGCTAACAATTCCCCTGCTTTGTTACCAAATTTATGAAAATTTAGGTCTTGGAGTGATTGTCGAAATTTCTCTTTGGACTCCGCCCAGTGGTCGAAAGCTAGTTTAGCTTCCTTCCACTGGGCTCTGTTGGCCGAGGAATTGTGGTGGGAAAGTCGAAGTTGGGCTGCACGGAGGTTATCACTAGCAGTTTTAAAATGTGCCAGGGTTTTCTTTTTGTGGGACGCAGCAAAGGATATTATCCTGCCTCTGAGAACCGATTTACCAGCCTCCCATAGGAGGATTGGATCTGAGGTGTGTTGGGCGTTATCGCGGAGGTAGTCCATCCACGTCTTCATGAGGATATCTTTCAATTCCTTGTTATCAGAAAGGTACGAGGGGAATCGCCAAATCCTAGCAGAAGGGGGGATCGACTGGTCATCCATCGTCAGAAAGATGGGAGCGTGGTCGGAAATGGCAATCTCTCCTATATTAGCTGATGACGTGTATTTAAGCATGGGCTGGTTGCAGAAAAGATAATCAATTCTAGAAAGACTGTTATGAGGGTGTGAAAAGAAGGTGAATTCCCTACCTAGGGGGTTGGAGAGTCGCCAAGTGTCTGTGAGCGTCAATGAAGTTGCAAAGTCCGGGAACGGTGAGACAGGGCCTGGAGAGGAGGGCGTTAGAGGATTCCCTTTGGACCTGTCCTTGGAAGGACTCATGATGGAGTTAAAATCCCCACCTACCAGCAGAGGGAGGTGGGCAAATGGAGCAAGGCGGGAGGTCAAATTTTGAAAGTAGGAATTGGGAGGGGAGTTGGGGGCATACACATTGGCAATGGCATATACTATGTCATGAAGTTTCAGAGTGAGAAGTAGAAGCCTACCCTCAGTGTCAGTGTCAACCGTCAGTATGTCACATGGAAGATTCTTATTGATAAGCACAAGGACACCCGCTTAGTGATTGGGAGAGTCAGATCCAATTACCTGACCCACCCAAAGTTTCTTCATGCGAAAATGATCGCCGGGTCTAAGATGGGATTCCTGCAAAAGTGCTATATCTGTTTTAAACATTTTCAAGTGGCGCAAAACAGCCATCCTCTTGCGGGGTGACCGCAGACCTTTGACATTCCAGGAGGTTATATTAATATTAAGGTGGGCGGAAAAGGGGGAATTTAAATGTGGGTATTGTATAATACACGGGAGTGTGCAGTGATTTCTTAGAAGGCTGGTGTAACAAAACACAGATGGGGTGCTTAGAAAGGCTTGCCTCAAAGCCGATGGGGATGAAGAAGGTAGTCTCGACCACAGTAACAAGTAATAAGAACAACCGTAGTGTAAAAAAATAATCACATACCCAAGGAGTCTGGGACTTCTCTTTTTTCCCAATGAGACCCATGTTCCAGTCATGGCGTTACCGGAGTGGATCTGGTTGCGGCTGGTCTCTGATAGGCGTACCCAGAGCCCCGGGGAGCTCCGGTGATAAGGTGACGTCTCCGCTAGGTGATGAAGAGAGGAGGGACAGCTTCCAGAGGGGGGACCCTCGAAGCCGGGCAGAATCGCTCCAGTAAGGCTGTGAGGGAACAACTG
Organism: Pelophylax lessonae; assembly: GCF_965119305.1. Taxonomy (NCBI): domain Eukaryota; kingdom Metazoa; phylum Chordata; class Amphibia; order Anura; family Ranidae; genus Pelophylax; species Pelophylax lessonae. The sequence goes on along the minus strand of NC_138779.1, from coordinate 104,617,975 downwards.
ATAACTACAATGCATGAAAAAATAGAGGAAAAAAAAATCGTTAGTCAATGCACAATAGAAATGATAACGACATTCAAGAGACTCATGTCAGTACAGTAGTTGCGAGCAATAGCACTGCGAGATATCGCAAACATGGCAATCGGATAAATCCTGAGGCTAACTGGAGAAAGAGGAAAAAAAATAACAAAACAAACCATAATGTTCCAAAATTCCCTGAAAAAGGAAAGCTGAGTGGGGCCTTTCCGGCCGAGCTCAGCGTGGCCTGTCCCTACGAGAGTTGGAGGAATACCTAGGCCTCTTGGGCGAGTGCTTTCTGGGGCTGCGGAGGTCCCTATTTCCAGGTGAAGATGCTGGGTTCAGAGAACTTTGCGTTTCCATTGCAATATGTAAGTGCGCTTTCAGGAAATTTGCAGCGTTGTCCGGATGATGAAAGGTTTTGGTATCGCCATTATCAGTGGTAAGACGTAGGACTGCAGGGTAGGCCAAGGTAAATTTTATACCATTTTGGTATAAAGCAGAACAGGTGGGCTGAAAGGCCTTGCGTCGTCTTGCGACTTCCTGGGAATAATCGGCAAAGAGAAGGAACTTCTGGCCATCCACTTGCAGAGATTTGGCACTTCTAAACGATCTCAATATAGCTACCCGGTCAGCATAATTAAGATAGCGCACGATGACAGGGCGCGGTGTGCGCCGTTCGTTAGATGGGGGGCCAATTCTATGGGCTCTCTCCACCGTGCAAGGCATAGCGAGCCCTAAGGTCTGAGGGATGCGGGCTGAGCAAAGTTCCGGAAGTGCCCCAGGTAAGACAGTCTCAGGAACACCGATAATGCGCAGGTTGTTCCTGCGAGAGCGATTTTCTAAATCCTCCAGTTTATCAAGAACATGCTGCTGGGTTTGCGCTGTCTTTTGATCCTGCAACATGTTCGACTGGAATTCTTCCTCGACATCAGAGAGCCTGTGCTCAAGATCAGTGATGCATTTGGAGTGGTCACCTAGCTCTCTGCGCAGCTGTGCAATGCCTGCTGTGACTGCTGTGTCCACTGCTGCAGTAATTGTGGGCGATAGAAGAGCAGCCACAGCCTGGGCAATTTTTGCATATTGTTCCTCTTCAGGCAGTGGCAAAGGATTCCCTGCTTGTGGCTGTGTGAGCGGGACGGACCCCGCCGACGCCTGCATGCTGCTGGCGGCCATTTTGGAAAGTTCGGGAGCGGGAGAATCGGCGGCCGGTCGGGTTTCCCCAGAGCCTGGGGTACCGTGTATTACGTACCGGTCCGTCGTGGGGGTACAGCGGAGCGAGCCTGGATCGGCAGCGGGAGTCAGCGGGCGAAAGTGAGCCTTTAGCGAGGTCTTGTATGCTGGGTATGCCGGAGCCGCCGTACACACCGCCTATCTCATCGGGCGCCGGAACCGGAAGTCGGAAGCCCATTTTTAACATATGTGCGGTAACACATTTCAACACTGCAGAAAAGTTTGAAAGAGTTGAAAACTGTGAAGTGGTATATTAATAAATACTAAATAGCACATGGAAAATGCTAACACTACACTAAGTAAACCCTAAAGTGAGAAGCCCTTTTATTGGAATAACAGGAGGTGAACTGAGCTGTTGTTGGGCTATTTATTCCTGTGATATCTACTTACACTTAGTTTTTTTGTCAGGATGACCCTGTTGTCCCACGTTCTGCCCACTGCTAAGACAATTGTTGATTGGTGATTTTAGCCTGTGACTAGATATTGCCCTAAACTCCGTCCTATATGAGGCCAGACCAAATCAAGCTTTAAGATGAAGACATGTCACAAAATCCCTGTATGGAGTAAAATGCTTTCATTAAGGATCTTTATGTTAATGAGCAGTTTTATAACACACATACACAAACTTTTTTCTGACTTTTTTTGTTTCATTATATAATTAGTTCATATAAAACACTGTAACTTTCGCCTGTTACTAACATTGTTACATGCCTATGTAACCTTTAACTCATATTCTGTTACTGTACAGCATGTACTGATTTCCCTGTATTTGTTTCATAACCTAGTAATGTATGGATCAGTAGCACAGGCACAATAATTGGTTCCTTGAATTACATAGTTACATAGTTAGTCTGGTTGAAAAAAAGACACAAGTCCATCTAGTTCAACCAAAAAAAGGAAATAAAAATCATACAGTCCCATATACACAAACCTATACCCACAGTTGATATAGAGGAAGGCAAAAAAAAAAAAAACACCAAAGCATGATGTAGAAGCTCCAATGTGCAGCACCTTTTCTAATAGTTCCTACATTCATAAGCTCCAAAGTGCTCAAGGCTGAATATTTTGAGATTTATACACACAACTCCTACAGTGACAGATGAGTAACCAGGAAATTAAGACCTGTCCACCTGACACACACTCAGATCGTGGTGGTCTAGTAAAGTAGAACTAAACCTGCCAATTTAATTGTTTTTTTTTAAAGAAAGTTAAAAAATGTGTGATAAATGTTATACATTTCTTAGTCAAATATGACACTTTAATTTTCCGGCAGTTGCCAGTGCTTATATCAGCTTCTAACTGATCTTTCAAGCCCTAAAATGGCTACTGCCATAGCTGATCGCTTGTGCAGTACCAGGCTAGCTGCAGATCTAACTAGGGGCTAAGATGGCACTGCCCTCAACCGATAGTAGGAAAGGAGTAGAGTTGAGCGAACACCTGGATGTCTGGGTTCGGCGGGTTCAGCCGAACTTGAAAAAAAAGTCCAGGTTCGTGACCCGAACTTAACCCGAACTTTAACCCGATCCCGAACCCCATTGAAGTCAATGGTGACCCGAACTTTTGAGCACTAAAATGGCTCTAAAAAAAGATGGAAAGGGCTAGAGGGCTGCAAATGGCAGCAAAATCTTGTTAAGAGCATGGCAAGTGCTCTGCAAACAAATGTGGATAGGGAAATAACTTAAAATAACATAAAAAAAACATAAAAATAAAAAAATCATCTTGATCTAGGAGGACGAGGCCCATATGGAGTAGGAGGTTGAGGTGGCGGTGTATGTGGCGGTGTAGGTGGAAGTGGTGGTGGAGGAGGACGAGGTAGCCAACACTGGTTTTTGTTTTTAATTTAAAATTTCTTTTTAAATTAGGGTACACCCCAAAAGAGTGAGAAAGATCAAAAATACAACAATGGCTGGGTAAGGCCGGTATATATGACTATTCTGCACAAGGTACAGACAAGTCCTGTGGGATCCATGCCTGGTTCATTTTAATGAACGTGAGCTTGTCCACATTGGCTCTGGACAGGTGGCTGCGCTTGTCTGTGATAACGCCCCCAGCCATGCTAAATACACGTTCAGATAATACACTGACTGCAGGGCAGGCCAGCACCTCCAAGGCATAAAGGGCAAGCTCAGGCCATGTGCCCAATTTGGAGACCCAGAAGTTGAAGAGGGCAGACCCGTCATTCAGTATATGTATAGTACGTAAGGAACAGTAAGGGACTGTATATGGTATATGGTATAAAGCAAGGAACGATGATGGCAGCAGGGTTTTTTCCCCCTTCTGGGTTGAGTCTGGCCTTGGAAAAGATATGTGTCCCTGGTTGTGGGCCAGGCTCTCCCAAAGCTGTCTAAGTTTTGAGGTCTTCTGGTAGGGACAGGGCTGCACTGGTCTTGCCAGGGACTAGGATTCTGAAAAGCCTGTGGTGTATGTGCCCCTGGAGTAGCAGTCCAGGGGTGCCATAATTCACGGTGGATGGCAACACTATGGTTATGGCACCAAGGACACTGCACTTCCTACACACATTTTTCACACCTGCCTCTAGGGCCAGGCCTTTTGGTCAGGAGTCAGGACCAGAGGAATTTTTGGCTGAAGGGACTGCCATAGTATTGCAAGGTGGCACTAACCTTGCACTTCTCCACTATCCCTTTCCCCACTCTTTTGTGTTGTGTGTCTCACGTTTTGTGTTTTTTATTGTGGTGGTACACTTTATTTTGCACAGTGTGATTAGTAGGATGTAGGTCCTTGGGCCTGTCCCTGAAAGTCTTGGGAGGGGGTGTATATTGCCTGCTGGCTTGGTTCGCCCTCTCTCATGGGGTTTCTCTTCGGGAGAGCCCCACCTAGTACTTGGAGTGGTCTGTTTCAGCAGACCTCCTAAAGAATGGGGCTGCCTAGTTTCGGCCAGGTTAGCCAGTGCCTGTCAAGAGCATTGCGCCATGGGGGATCAGGGTCAGGGACCATGTGCACACCCTGTGCACTTTTTGTGTTTCACTTTTTTGGTGTGCACTTTTTTATGCACCCACCGGGTGATAGTCTGTGTGTGTTCACACAACCCACGGGCTTAAAAAAAAAAACAGCTGGTGGACCTGGTTGTTGTGGCATGCCAACAAAGCAATTTCACATTTCATACATGCTAACCCTGCCTTCTGAGGGGCTGGCGGTGCCCTGGCTGCATTGGCGACCTCCTCCTCCTCTGCCTTCGCCTTGTGCTTCCATTGTGCCCCCGCTGTCAGGTGGGAATGCCACCAGCATCGCTTCTCAAACTTTTGGCTAAGATCAAGTGTAGTATCTGTTGTTATCTGTTATCTGGGTGCCACCCTGCTGTGAACATGGTTCCTCCTCCTCCATCTCCTCCTCCTCATCTTCCACCTCGTCATCCTCCAGAACTGTGCTCTTGCTGGACAATTGTGTACCTGGCGTTTGTGGGTGCAGGAACCCACCCTCGGAGCCACTTGTGAATGACTGCCCTGAAAGCCTTGGAAATGATCACTGATCCGGATGCGGAGGCGGTAGAGGATGAGGATGAGGAAGCCGAGTAGGAGGAGTTAGCAACAGGAGGCAAACTGAAGCGCCCTTCAATCCTTGGTGGTGGAAGGAGATGCGCCAAACAAATTTAAAGGGTGTATCTCACAGTAACATATTCAGCAAACGCTGCAAAATTATTAATTTTCCCCTAAATGGGTGTTTATTGAATAGCAGAATAGAACAACAGTATCTAAAAGGGTGTATTTCACACGTACAGATACAGACTAAGCCACAATTTAATATATTTCTTTCCCCTAAATGGGTGTTTATTGAATAGCAGAATAGAACAACAGTATCTAAAAGGATGTATCTCACACGTACAGATACAGACTAGGCCGCAATTTAATATTTTTTCCCTAAATGGGTGTTTATTGAATAGCGGAATAGAACAACAGTATACAACGGGTGTATCTCACAGTAACATATGCAGACTAGGGCACAATTTTTTTTTTCCCTAAATGGGTTTTTATTGAAAAGCGAAATAGAACAACAGTATCCAATGGGTGTGTCTCACAGTAAAATATGCAGACTAGGCCGCAATTTTTTTTTTTTCCTAAATGGGTGTTTATTGAATAGCGGAATAGAACAACAGTATCCAAAGGGTGTATCTCACAGTAATGTATGAATAAAAGATTTTTATTTTTCCCTTTAATTGGTGATTTTTGAAGAGCAGATTAGAACAACAGTGTCTAAACGCTGTATGTCACAGTAAAATATGACGGAAATTTTTTTTTTATTTTAAATCCAGATTAAGCAGACACATATGCACTGAGCTTGCATTACATGGCCGCTACACGCCGCACGCCGCCCACCTAATAGGTTGGATACTGCTAATTGAATAAAAATCCATTTGAATGAAAAACTGAAAAATAATGTACGATCCCGAACAATACAGTCCTTGTTTGCTCAACCCTAGAAAGGAGTATTTAGTTATGCTTTAAGGTTCCTAATGTCTACCAAAGAAGATGTGACCCAACCAGCACAGTGTTGCATAATATGCTTTAATACAGTGGAGGGGGATGTTCACCTTCCAAAAGTGCAATATTAAACCAATGGTCATGTGATCATATCCTGGGCACTTATAATTACTTGCAGTAATGCTCTGGAGGAAGCATACATGCTCCCTTGTTACACATATTAAAATTAAAATTAAAATTTTCCCAGAGCCAATCAAGGTATAAAAAAGGGAAAGGAAGGGGAAGTATGGTGGCACTGCCTAAAAATAAAGTGTCATATGTGCAAAAAAATGTGTCATATGTGTAAAAGAATGAATATAGTGGCATAACCCGTACATATACAGTGGGACAAACAAGTATTTGATACACTGCCGATTTTGCAGGTTTTCCTACTTACAAAGCATGTAGAGGTCTGTAAATTTTATCATAAGTACTCTTCAACTGTGAGAGATGGAATCTAAAACAAAAATGCAGAAAATCACATTGTATGATTTTTAAGTAATTCATTTGCATTTTATTGCATGACATAAGTATTTGATACATCAGAAAAGCAGAACTTAATATTTGGTACAGAAACCTTTGTTTGCAATTACAGAGATCATATATTTCCTGTAGTTCTTGACCAGGTTTGCACACACCGCAGCAGGGATTTTGGCCCACTCCTCCATACAGAGCTTCTCCACATCCTTGAGGTTTCGGGGCTGTCGCTAGGCAATACGGAGTTTCAGCTGCCTTCAAAGATTTTCTATTGGGTTCAGATCTGGAGACTGGCTAGGCCACTCCAGCACCTTGAGATGCTTCTTACCGAGCCACTCCTTAGTTGCCCTGGCTGTGTGTTTCGGGTCATTGTCATGCTGGAAGACCAAGCCATTACCCATCTTCAATGCTCTTACTGAGGGAAGGAGGTTGTTGGCCAAGATCTCACAATACATGGCCCCATGCATCCTCCTCTCAATACGGTGCAGTTGTCCTGTCCTCTTTGCAGAAAAGCAAAAAATGATGTTTCCATCTCCATGCTTCACGGTTGGGATGGTGTTCTTGAGGTTGTACTCATCCTTTTTCTTCCTCCAAACACGGCAAGTGGAGTTTAGACCAAAAAGCTCTTTTTTTGTCTCATCAGACCACATATCCTTCTCCCATTCCTCCTCTGGATCATCCAGATGGTCATTGGCAAACTTCAGATGGGCCTTGACATGTGCTGGCTTGAGCAGGGGGACCTTGTGTGCGCTGCAGGGTTTTAATCCATGACGGCGTAGTGTGTTACTAATGATTTTCTTCAAGACTGTGGTCCCAGCTCTCTTCAGGTCATTTACTAGGTCCTGGCGTGTAGTTCTGGGCTGATCCCGCACCTTCCTCATGATCATTGATGCCCCACGAAGTGAGATCTTGCATGGAGCCCCAGACCTAGGGAGATTGACCGTCTTCTTGAACTTCTTCCATTTTCTAATAATTGTGCCAACAGTTGTTGCCTTCTCACCAAGCTGCTTGCCTATTGTCCTGTAGCCCATCCCAGCCTTGTGCAGGTCTACAATTTTATCCCTGATGTCCTTATAGAGCTCTCTGGTCTTGGCCATTATGGAGAGGTTGATTGAGATTGTGGACAGGTGTCTTTTATGCAGGTAACGAGTTCAAACATGTGCAGTTAATACAGGTAATGAGTGGAGAACAGGAGGGCTTCTTAAAGAAAAAATAACAGGTCTGTGAGAGCCGAAATTCTCACTGGTTGGTAGGTGATTAAATACTTATGTCATGCAATAAAATACAAATTCATTATTTAATAATCATGCAATGTGATTTTATGGATTTTTGTTTTAGATTCTGTCTCTCACAGTTGAAGAGTACCTATGATAAAAAATTACAGACCTCTACATGCTTTGTAAGTAGGAAAACCTGCAAAATCGGCAGTGTATCAAATACTTGTTCTCCCCCCTGTATATAAATAAAGTATCATGTGCGCTAGAATGTGAAACATACAAAGATAAAGTGCAAAGGTGCAAGTTGATACAATAAATTCTAAATCCTCCCTAAATTGCAATAAAGTACATAAATAATACAGTTAATTCAGTGGCAATAATAAAATATACAACCAATCATAAAAATATCATAAAATTCAAAAAATATTCAAAAACCAAAGTATATATATATGTAAAAAGTATTAAAAACAGGTTTAAAATTTAATATAAAAAATGCATAATAGGTAAAATGTTAAAGCCGCTCCTATCCTGACATAAATAGCATAAATTAACAATTAATATGTGTAATCATAAGTAGATAAATAAAATCGGTGCTTCATAAAAAAATTAATAAATAGTAAATCCAAGGTGCTCATATTGCCACAAAATGTGCAATGATAAAAAACATATACACAAGCGTAAATAATCCATAAAATTTAATCTGCTGTGAAGAAAGGTGCTATGTGCAAAAATAACAATCCAAAAAAAGTCAATAGATATGCAAACAGAATATTCGTCCCAATGTGAGGACTAACTATGCCTCCAAAAAAGTAAATATAAAGTGACAATAGTGACAAAGTGAATGTGGGCTGCGTGACAGTAAAATACACTGTAAATAATATAGGTTATAGAATCATCAAAATCTAGCTAATAAAACAAGTCCATTCAGTGGTATGTTGCAGCATCAATCATCATAAACTGACGGTGGCGTGGACTCAAGTGATAGGATCAGGTGGGTGATTCCAGGCACCAAACAGTGAACCGTGACATAGAAAATATGCAAAGCTTCTGGGTATGCTACACCCTTACCTTACTGCTGTAAGGTAACAGCATTTGAAAAATATTTTTCCAGTGATCCTGCGTACATCCAAGGGGGGTGCTGGGAGGGGGTATCTTAATAGGATCCTTCCGCCTTCTACCTTCCGACTTCTAGGGGTGAGGGGGGAGTTATTTGTATCCTGTGTACTCCCAAGTGGGGGCAGACAAACAGAAAGCTTCCTAGGTTTGAAGATTCTCTTAGTTTGTGATCCCAGTGTGAACTCAGGCTTGTTCACAGCCCACATTCACTTTGTCACTATTGTCACTTTATATTTACTTTTTTTGGAGGCATAGTTAGTCCTCACATTGGGACGAATATTCTGTTTGCATATCTATTTACTTTTTTGGATTGTCATTTTTGTACATAGCACCTTTCTTCACAGCAGATTACATTTTATGGATTATTTACGCTTGTGTATAGTGATGGACGAACATCGGCCGGTGCGGTTCGCGAACGTCAGCCGCAAATTTTCTCAAATGTCCGCGAACCTCAAGTTCGTGGTGGGCCCCATTGACTTTAATGGGAGGCGAAATTTAAAAACCTTTAGGTCATATTTGCAGCCACAAAAGACTTACTAGCTGTGCACAAATAGTCCCACCACATGGACAATGTCATAACTGTAGTATTGAAATTGTAAAAGTTGCCCTAAAAATTTTTTTTTTTTTTTACAGCAAAAATTTTTATTTTTTTTTTCATAAATCAGCCAGAACTGACAGCAGCCGGTAAATACATGTCAAATACATATAGGGTCCATTCACACATATGTAAAATGGATCCGCATCCATTCCACAATTTGGCAGAACCATTACAGACCCATTGATTTCCAATTCCAGTCTGAAAAATTAGGCATTCACAGGATAAAGAAGTAAGTGTCGGCCAGTACAGGCCCCAAAAATTAGCCCACATGCGTTTACTTGACGGCTAAGAACTTTGTATTCTGTGGCTGAAGGTACATTAGGCATTCACAGGATACAGAAGTAAGTGTGGAAAGGGTGGAATTTTACAGTATAGGCTGACCATTTAGTCTGGAAGCGAGAGAGGTTGGACTTGAAGACAATCAAGTCTAGGTGTTCCTTGTTGAGGCGGACATCTAAGTCAGATTTGACTTCGCTAAAAGACGGGGGAGAAGAGGAAGTCCAGTGTCTAATAGGGATGATCGAACTTTTGAAAAGTTCGGTTCGGCCAGAACATCCGAACTTCCCGAAAGTTGGGCCCGGATTTCAGAACCCCATTGAAATCAATGGGACCCGAACTTCAGTAATCAAAAAACACCATCTTTAAGCCCTAAAACCCAATAAATGCCCCTAAAAAGTCCCTAGGGTTCTGGGTCATGCCCCTTTAACTATTAATCACACAAAAAAAAGTTCTTAAAAATTCTCATTTTTGATAAAAAAAGCCAATTATTGAAAAAAAAAAAGAGAGAGATTTTTTTATTTTGACTTTGGATTTAGTATATGTGGGGTCTAAAAAGTGTACATGTGAAGTTTCAGCTCTGTAGCATGTCCAGAACCATGAAAAAAAAAAGATAAGATTTTTCAGTAGAACAGGGATGTGGGACCCTCCTTTTACACCTATATGATCTTTTTTTTTTCTGGTTTTGGACATGCTACAGAGCTGAAACTTCACAGGTACACCTTTTAGACCCCCCAGACACAAAATCACACAAAAAAAGTTCTTAAAAATTGTCATTTTTGATAAAAAAAAGCCAATTATTGAAAAATTGAAAGAAAAAAAAAGAGAGATTTTTTTATTTTTACTTTGGATTTCGTATCTGGGGGGTCTAAAAAGTGTACATGTGAAGTTTCAGCTCTGTAGCATGTCCAGAACCATAAAAAAAAAAGATTGTTTGTATTAGAACACTTTCAGCTCAGGGGGTTGGCTTCTCTTCTCGGTTTTCACACCTTGCCAGTTTAATAGCAGGCATTTTTTTGGGTTCTTTGCAGTCAGGAAAAACATCTGAACTTGTGTATAGTGGTACTGTGCACAAGTTCAGATGTTTTGCCTGCCTCCAAAAACCCCCAAAAAATGCCAGCAAAAACACACCTGGGCATTTTTTTTGACGCTAGCGTTTTTTTGGCATTTTTTGGGGTTCTTTTGAGGCAGGCAAAACATCTGAACTTGTGTATAGTGGTATATATACACACATAATTATATGTATATAGACACCTAGCCATATATAGGTGTGATAGTAGCAGAAATATATTACTGTAAATGATTTCATTATCGCAAGCATATATTTCTGCTACTATCACACCTATATATGTCTAGGTGTGTATATAAATATATGTATGTGTGTATATACACCACTATACACAAGTTCAGATGTTTTGCCTGCCTCCAAAACCCCCCAAAAAATGCCAGCAAAAACACACCTGGGCATTTTTTTTTGACGCTAGCGTTTTTTTGGCATTTTTTTGGGTTCTTTTGAGGCAGGCAAAACATCTGAACTTGTGTATAGTGGTATATATACACACATAATTATATGTATATAGACACCTAGCCATATATAGGTGTGATAGTAGCAGAAATATATTACTGTAAATGATTTCATTAGCGCAAGCATATATTTCTGCTACTATCACACCTATATATGTCTAGGGGTATATATATAGACATATATGTGTATATATACCCCCTATACACATGTTCAGATGTCATGTCTGACATCAAACATGTCCTCAAAAAAGCACTGGCAGTGGCAGCCCCTGCAGCATGAAAAATGCTTGGCTGGTGAGAAGCCATATTCCTGTCCCGAAGCAACTCAGAGAAATGATCATTTCTCTATAGCGGTCACCCTGCTACGGAAGGGTTTTGTCACCCTTCCATAGCAGTCACTGTCAGTTAACCCTACACTACACTGCGGTCCCTTTACACTTAACACTTTCCCTACAGAAACTAAATTTTTGAAGCTAACTTAAGTGTAAAGGAGCACTCTAACTACACTAGATATCCCTTTCCTCACACTAAAAATAGCTAAATGACACTTTGTAACACATTAGAACAGAATAGCATTCCACTCTCTTCCATGTCCCGTACAAGAATGCTAGGAATTTGGCGGGGGCGATCTTATATACTGGGGGGCGTATTCACTAATGATTGGTCTAGGGACCCCCTAGTCACTCCAATCACATTCCTAGCATTCTCCTGCCCCCTCAATTGGCTTTTGCTAATGGTTTTGGTCCAATCACGGGCTTTTAAAGCCCATTTCCTGAAGCATTGCATTTTGGTCGGTTCTGGTTGCCGAATTCCGAACTTTTTGGGCAAAAAGTTCTAAATTCGGCCGAACCTCGAACACCCAATGTTCGGGCCGAACCGATGGTGGACCCAAACCGTTCGATCATCCCTAGTGTCTAAGTATGACTCTCCGAGCGATCATGAAACAGGTCGAAATCCATGCTTTGTGAGTTGCGATGATGGAGGTTTGTAGCTTGGTATGAGTGATTTAAATGAGTGGCAGCCTATTGTCCAGTAGGCCGAAGATGAGGGAGATAAGGGTTTTTTGTGGGTTGGAAGCCCCGTGACGGAAGAAATCAGCTGTTTCACTTTGTCCCAGAACGAAGAAACATATGAGCAGCTCCAAATCCTTTGCTGAAAGGTAGGGCGATGCGTAAGGCACCAGGAGCATCCTTGATACGGGGTGTGGAGAGGTGATGATGAGAAAGGAGAATAGGCATCGTGAAGTATTTTCAGTTGCTGCTCTATCCAAAATTAATTTCTTATAAATGCACATGTGGAATTAAAGCCCGCCAGTAGGTATTGCTTTGAGCCAGGAAAACGGAGCGCTGGATACCTGAACCTATACTGAAGAGACTGTAATAGACCTATACTGACATTGCAGCCCTTTAAATGACTTTTGTGGACATTAACAGAGCAATTTGTGTTACTGCAGATTTCTAACTGCCCCTAAAGCACAGACTGGTTACCTGTCCCTATACTGAAGAGAGACTGGACCTATACCGAAATACCAGCCCTGAAAAGGACTTTTGTGGACATTAACAGAGCTATTTGTGTGTGACTGCTGCTGATCTCTAACTGCCCCTAAAGCACCGACTGGATACCTGCCCCTAACCTGAGAAGATACTAGTAGACCTATACCAAAATACGAGCCCTGAAAAGGACTTTTGTGGATCTTCACAGAGCTATTTGTGTCTGGCAATCTTTCCCTCATGAGCACAGCAGACCTCTCCCTACACTGGCAAAAAGCGGAATGTGAAATGGCCGACAGCTCAGGTCTATTTATAGGGTAGGGGGCATGTCCATGTGCTGAAATGTTTTAATTGGCTGTCCTGTTCCACCTGACGGCTGTGTCATGGGTCAAAGTTCTCAGCAATGTAAACTAATATGGCCACCGCGAACAACACCATGTGTTCGCAAATTTGGCGGGTAGCGAACAAGCTAAATTCGCCGCGAACCGACCACTGGGCGAACCGCAAGGCCATCCCTAGTTTTAAGGCCCCTGCGATATTTGTGCAAATGTTTACCAATCAATATTTTCGCTAAAAATACAATAAAATCATTATTAGCAGATACAAACACAGCAAATATTACAAAATTTCTGCTAAGTCCCTTCTAAATATGAAAGCTAAACCTGTATTGAGTCAATAAATAACAAATATTTGTAAATTTTAAATTGCGCCTTTCTGTGAAAGAGTGAGAATCGGACATACGCAAAGATTTCTTTAAAATCTGGAGGTTTTCCTTTATTTTCGCCTCCAGGCCAATCAGGGCTGGAGGCGGATCGGGTTGAACGTTACCGTGGAGAGGATGAGTGCGGGAAGACCTGGGGGGGGGGTTATTTACTGGCCCCCACAAAAAAAGGTTTAGCAGCAGCTGCCACTGGGTCTTACTATGTTTTTTTTTTTTTTTACAGTTATATTTTTATAATTTTTTTTGTAGTTTTTTTTTGGGGGGAGGGGGTCTTATGTGAGATATCAGAGATTTAAACAGACCCCCATATCTCTTTTTTTGAGACAGAGAAAGAGACTGAAGATAGTCCCTTCTCTCCAGCACTTTACATGAGTGTACAGAGATGTATAGAGAGACTCCTTATCCAGTCATAAACTGACAGTCTGACACAAAGTAAACTCTCGGTTTACTATGATCAGCTGTCAGTGGACATAGGAGCCATCAGTAGCGATGGCTGCCTATGTCCACTGTACTACAGGGAGGGGGCTGATAAACACATGTTTACCAAGCCCCTGAAGCCCCGCACTGCCCCCCGCCCGCTCTCAGCCTGTCGGCTTGCCACGGCTCAGGGTGGGCAGCAGCTGCAGGTGGCGGGAGGGTAAGGAGGGATGCTGCTCGGAGGTACGATGGGAGTAACAAAGGGATGAGGGGACACATCTGGATCCTCTCTAAGCCCCATGCAGCACATGAAGCTTACAGGTGGGGGAGGAAGGATGCCGGCTTATGAGGGTAGATGCAGGGGATTGGGTTTGTGAGGAGGGTTGGATCAGGTGAGGGGGGGGAATCAGTGCTGGGGGGAAGATGGGTGATGAAGGGGATAGGAAAGGAGAGAGGGGGGAGCAGTTTTAGGTGACAGGGAGCAGCGGAAGGTGGAGAGGCTGGGGACAGGGAAGCAGCGGCATGGGAGGCGGTCACATTTGAGGTTATTAACTCTGACTACAATCTGCTGATCAGAGTTATAAAATTGTTCAGCAAAATCTAATGAACAGTTCTACTATAAATGTATGGTCATTGAAGTGATTATGAGCTTATAGGAGAGGGATAAATGAGGTCCATATAGCGTACGGACCTGGCTGTCAGGATGCCAGGAAACCAGACCAAACGGGATGCAGGTAAAATAAAGCAGTTTATTGCAGCAAACAACAATAAACGCACAGCAAGAGTGAGGAAGTGGGAGCAGGAACAAGCCGGGGTCAAGTCCAGAAGCGGGTAGTCATCCAAGCCAGGGTCAAGTCCAGGAACGAGTGGTCTGCCGGTGCCAGGTCATCTGCCGATGCTGGGTCGTTTGCCAATGTGGGGTCGAGAGCCAGGAGAGTCGTGAGCCAAGTCAGGTCATACACGGAGGAACACGGAGAACAGAAGACTGCTAGCAGAGATGCACCTTGGAGCACAAACACAAGAGCAAGGACTGCAACCCATCAGGTGATAGATATAGTCAGGTGTGCAGCATCATCATCACTGTACGGCGCCCAGGCAGCAGGCAAGTGATGAAGTAATCAGAGTCTATAAGAGGCAGCAGTCTGCACATGTCCAAGATGGCTGCCAACAGGAGGGCAAGGTAAGACCTTGACACTGACCAGCTGCAAACAGTGCTGTAGGTCCATACGGCGTACTGACCTGACAGTGAAAGGGTTAAAAAGTAAGGATCCCAACAATGAACCGTGGGGTACACCATTAATAACCTTAGACCATTAAGAGTAAGAATCATTAACCACTACTCCCTGAATTCTGTCTTTTAGTCAGTTTTTAATCCATTTACAAACTGATCTTAGCATGCCTGTAGACTTTACCTTACATATTAGCCGTGTGTGGAGAAATGTGTCAAACGCTTTTGCAAAATCCAAGTATACTACTTCCACAGCCACCCCTATTTCCAAGGTTTTACTTAGCTCCTCATAAAACGAATTCAGGTTTGCTTGTCAACTTCTGTTTTTCATGAATCCATTTTCCAGCAAGAACTCATCTATGTGGTCTTTTATTAACCACTTGCCAATCGCCGCAAGTACATATACTGCGGCGGTCAGCCCCTCCTGGGCAAAGTGACGTACCGATACGTCCCTCGCCCATGAGCCAATAGGGGGCGAGCGCGTGCCGCCGGTGGCGCGCTTCCGCCCCTGCTCGTTCACAGGGATCCCCGCGCGAGTGACCGGTGGCTCCGATGTCCGCCGGTCACTCGCGATCTCCCGCTTGAGAGGGAGAAAGGCAGGGGGCTGATGTAAACAAAGTCGCCTGTTATTCTCCCTGGTGTAACTGCAGAGATCATGTTTCTGTGGTTAAATCAAAAGCCACGCTTCTTGACAGTTAGAAGCATGCCCCTAGGGACACACTTAACCCCTGGATCTCTAATAAAGTTAACCCCTTCCCTGCCAGTGTCATTTTTACAGTAACAGTGCATATGTATAGCACTGATTACTGTAGTAATGTCACTGGTACCCCCAAAATTTTTAAAAATGTTAGTCAGGGGTCCAATCTGTCCGCCGCAATGTCGCAGTCCCGCAAAAAAATCGCAGATCGCCGCCATTACTAATTTAAAAAAAACAATAAAAATGACATAAATCTTTCCCTTAGTTAATAAACTTAATAACTTTTGCTCAAACCAATCAAAATACGCTTATTGCGATTTTTTCTTACCAAAATATGTAGCAGAAAACAAATTGGCCTAAAATGTTAAAAACCTTTTGACTTTTACTTTTTTTTGGGGGGGAATTTCATATAAAAAAATTTGAAAAATATTGTTACTTTTTCAAAATAGACGCTCTTTTTTTTTCAAAATAGGCCCTGGTCTTTGAGCAGCCAAATCCTCCGGGGCTTAAGTGGTTAAACTGTAATCCCTTTTTAAGTATAGGCACCACATTGGCTTTACGCCATTCCAGGGTACTACAATGACTAGAAACAATATCTTTGAAATGGCAGAGCTCAATTCTTTTAGGATTCATGAGTGGATGCCATCTGGCCCAGGTGCTTTATCTACACTTATTCTGTCTAAATATTTTTGAATATTTTGATATATCACTTTTAAGCCATTGTGGATCATATGGGACTGTGTCAATACCATCCCCATTATGACCATGAGCTCCCCCATATTCCTTTATATACACAGAGATGAAGAAGGTATTTATTAAATTTGCCTACTCTATGTCCCCAGTTACCCACTCTAGATTATTTTGTAAAGGGCCTACATGCTCAGACCTGTCCTTTTTACCATTAATATATTTGAAGAATTTTTGGGTGTTTGTCCTACTATCTTTTGCAATCTGTCGCTCGTTTTTAGTTTTTGCATCTTTGGTTTTCTTTTTACAAATTCTGTTATATTTTTTGTAACATTTAAATTATGATAGTATTCCTTCTTTTTATATTTTTTAAAAGCTCTTTTCTCGTTTTTTATTGATTTTTTAACTTTGGCAATGAGCGACATATTATTTTTTTAGCCTTTTAAACGTATTGCCCATTAGAATATATTTTGCAGTAAGTTCACATACAATTTCTTTGAAGAATTCACATTTCTGTTCTGTGTTCATTGATGCCAATATTTCCTCCCAGTCTAAGTCTTGAAGAGTAGCCCTCATCCTTGGAAAATGTGCCCTCTTAAAGTTAAATGTTTATTATTTCCAGTATGAGCTTGTTGTTTACACCTAACATTAAATTAAATCATGTTATGGTCACTGCTACCCAGATGTTCTTTTATATGAACATTAGTAATAAGCTCTGCATGGTTGGAGATTACCAGGTCCAACAGAGCATAATTCTCAGTTAGGGACTCTATGATTTGTAAACAGATGTGACTGGTTTAAAATGAAACACATTCCCATTCTCAAAATTATACATTTTAGTTTTTATCATTATCTTTAGAATATTGAAAAATAAATGATGTCTACCTTTAAGTTCTATGAGTTCTTTGCATTAATACATATATGATTTGCAGGTCTTTAATGCATAAAATAGAAAATTGGCAAAAAGTAAGATGGTTCATTGTAGCAGGAAGAATAAATAATTAAAGTTAAGTATTACATTGTAAGACCTCTCTGTGTCCATTCTCCTGAAAATATCTAGATATAAAACATTTTTCTATGAAATATAGCTCTTCTACTATACAGTATTATGTTGTATCTTAAATGTTCCTTTTACAGTAATTGTCAGGTGTCTTTCAGAAAGTTAACTACTATACACCTTGTTATCTTTAAATGAAACTCCTCTTCACTCAAACCAATTCCTACTGGGACTTCCTCTAGGTTAAAGGGTAGCACTGCTTCCATTCTTTTTCTTTTATATTAGATCTCCGCAGAGCTGTAAAACTTTCAGTTTTTTGTTCAAAATAAGCACTGACTTGTAGTAAATATATAGGTCTGCACACTCCATTATATTACTATTATTTTTTGATTGTCTGTATTGGGCAACATATTATTTTATATTTAAAACATAATCTGCAATTAAAACCAGCATGGTAAATTTTTCACATTATTCCTGTGTTTGAGTATTAGAACCCGTAAGGAGTTTATAATTGTATTTTACATATTTAAATTATATGAGCATAATGATACACTATAGCAATCCTGCAGTTAATGTAGTAGCAAATTTTATATACTTAGTGGAAATCTGTCACCAATGTTTGCTGGCTCGCACAGTAATGGATGAGGGCATGCACATTGTATTTAGGACGGCAATTTCAATATCAATCACTGCAGAAAGACTGCAAACTGGGCTCATGCTTGAAGATACTACAAGAACCCAAAGACATATAGATCCTGAGTCTGTACAGGTTAAGCACAGCCTATAAATCAAAACAGGGGGACCCAGACAGACCTACAAGCCAAAGGATGGTAGACAGGGGCCCTGGAGGATGAGGCCCACCTCTTGCAATAGTATTCCAAGTACTCAGCACTGCAGTGAGAGACACTCACTCTCTGATCCTAGACTTTACTTCTATAGCAGAGAAGAGGAAACTCAAGGAAGAGAGGGAGAGAGGGAAGGAGAGAGGGAGAGAGAGAGAGAAGAAAGGAGGGAGGAAAGTGGAGAAAGGAGGGGGAAACAGAGATAGAGGGGGGGAAGAGTGGGAGAATTAGAGAAAGAAAGAGAGGGTGGAGGGGGAGAAGGATGGAGAAAGAGGAGGAGGGAGAGAAGTATAAAGAAGGGAGAGCAAGGGAGTGTGAGAGAGATAGCAGATGAGAAAGTTGGGGGGGGGGTGAGGGAAGTGTAGAAAGGTGAGGAAAGGGGAGAGAGAAAAAAAGAGAGAGGGGGTTGGGAGGGATGAGGGAAAGTAAGTGGAGGGAGGAGGATGTGGAAGAGGGAGAGAGAGAGGAGGAGAGGAAGAGAGAGAGTGAGGGATTGAGGGGGAGAGAGCAGGGAAGTGAAGGGAGGAAAGAAAGAGGAAGAGAGTTCAGTGTACAGAATGTGATACATCATTTTGTAATGTTCTGGTACCTCTGGTACCCTTGTTCCATATTTCTCCTTTGCTAATTGCGTCCCATCTTGTGTAACAAGAGACGCATATACCTTTAAGACCGGATGACATCATTGCCGAGCGCCGCTATGAGCGGCTATTTCAATCGCCGGCTTTCTCTCACTCATCGCTCGTTCAAACCACATGTTCACCGCACCTTCTCCTGTGAAGTCGGAGCTGCTGACATTTCCTTTGCTGAACTGACGCCGGAACCTCGCCGCTGATCTGTATCTCGCTACGGGATCACCTCTCTATCTATGGACATTGTTACTACTAACCTATCTAAGTGATAAGTACCCCACAGGGGATTCCTTACTAACCAATCTCCTACTGTCATCTACTGCAATTACCAGGACTATCTATCTATCTATTCCATACCATCTGCATAGACTGTTAGCTCTTGGGACTACCTTCAACTATCCTTGCACTAGGGTATACTCCATCTGTGTCCTCTTACCATCTGCACTATACTAGACATCAGAACCTATCTGCTTTACCATCACCTGCAACTCTCCTAATATTACTCCTAGTAATCACCATACAACCTGTCTCTCATCTATACATTCTCATATGTTCTATCCCTCCACTAAAACATCTGATTGAGTATATGTATATTGCATAACAGGCTGTACACCGTGATGAAGTCCTGAGAGTTGGATAGGTTTATTCAACAGTATCTCTACAAGGCTACTGAGTGTGATAATTCTGCAGCTGAAAATCCATCCATTAACAAAACCGCATGAACGTTACACATTTACAGCTCACTCCCTAGTTAAATAACCCCACAAGGCCCAGACTCAGCTCATTTCAGGCTTAAGTCTCGTACACACTATTAGTTTTTTTCAGGGTTTTTTTTAAATGAAAAAAAAAAAACCTGAAAGCTCGGGCTGGAGCCACTGTACTAATAACCCCCTCCCCCGCCAGAACACTCCAGTCAACCATTGGCTGAGAGCACCGATCAAGAGCCAGTCAGAAGACCTTTTCCGGTCATGACCCTTCGACAGAAGCCGGCTGCACAGCCGGCTTCTGTTGGACTGGCTGCCATACACACAGGGCCCAATGTCAGCTGGTTTCTATTAAACTGGCCAATGCATCTTGACATTTGGCCTGTGTGTACTAGGCTTTAGTCAGCAAGCTTTGTCTCCCTCAGGCCATGCTCAGGCAACAAGTAATGAACATCTGGGCTGAAGGCTGTCATTTTAAGTCTGCAACCTACACAATCCATTTCACAGGAAAAGTGTGACCTAAATTATATAATTGCATGCTTGAGGAGTGTGGACAGGTGCAGGGGACAGGGTGGGAGGCGTAACATATCTTTATTTTTCGGAAAAATGGATTCGGATCCAGTGGTTAACCTGGGAATTGCCAACATCCCAAAATAGTAGACAAAAGAACAGATTCCCCTGGGGTGTGGTACTTTGAATGGCAATGACCAGGTCTTGAGTAATGGTAATTTAAATAAGTTTATTAATATTCAACAAACAGTATATGTCGTGAAAATACACAAAAAAATGACATTGAATGGACAACACTTTAAAAATACATGTGGCCATAAGTTACGTCTCTAGGACTGAAGATGACTGAGACTTCCAAAGGAGACCAGATGCGTTTCGGTCAGTCGCCGAATAGAATAGATCTCAGGCACAAAAAGTCATCCTGGACGAAAAAGAAGGGCCACAAAGATTAAAACAAGCAGGTAGAGACCTGCATCTCAGAAAGCTACTGTGCTCCTGATAGACTCATTTGACACTCTGCCAGAGTAGTAAGTGAGCAGGTCACTCTTTCACAGTGGGGGGAAAGGGCCAAAAAGAGCCCAAAGGTTGACAGGGACTGTAAAGCAGTGTAAGATGGTAAAGCAACAGGGATGGCCGCGCCCAGCAAGAGGGCTCCCACAAGGATCCCAGGGATCGGTCCAACATATGAGGCGTTGTATGTATCTCTGTCTTGTTATGCTCTCCGTGGAGATATATTGTATGCAAATATTAGAGTTGAGGGGTTTCTATGAGAAGAATCCCTGAGTATTGAGTGGACACTTGAGTAATGGCGGCTCGCCCCTGTCAACCTTTGGGCTCTTTTTGGCCCTTTCCCCCCACTGTGAAAGAGTGACCTGCTCACTTACTACTCTGGCAGAATGTCAAATGAGTCTATCAGGAGCACAGTAGCTTTCTGAGATGCAGGTCTCTACCTGCTTGTTTTAATCTTTGTGGCCCTTCTTTTTCGTCCAGGACGACTTTTTGTGTCTGAGATCTATTCCTACTGACCGTTGAGAAAGGCGACTGACCGAAACGCGTCTGGTCTCCTTTAGAAGTCTCAGTCATCTTCAGTCCTAGAGACGTAACTTATGGCCACATGTATTTTTAAAGTGTTGTCCATTCAATGTCATTTTTTTGTGTATTTTCATGACATATACTGTTTGTTGAATATTAATAAACTTATTTAAATTACCATTACTCAAGACCTGGTCATTGCCAATCAAAGTCCCACACCCCAGGGGAATCTGTTTTTTTTTGTCTATCTTTATTTTTCAGGCAGAGGTGAGCGGTGCTCGAAGAGGTATCTGCTAGGTACTGGGAGATGGTCATTGAGACAGGGGCATTTATAGCTAGGCCATCTAATGTGTTTTTTTTTTTTTTTCACAATTCACAAAATGTCACTAGTTTTTACAAACTGTCCAAAAAAATACAGATGGTTGGGCAGCTTTGGCTCCCAGCAGGGTTAGGGCTCATTCATACTATCTTTGTTGAGTTGCTGTTCTGTATAGATTTGTATAAACTGTCATTTTGTGTCACTTCAAAAATTTTAAATAAATAGTAAACAGTGCATTGAGTTGTAACAGCAAAAAGCACCACTCCTATGCAATGGACACCAGTCTGCCTGTGTTTGTAACGCTCCAGCGTTTGTTTAGTGAACTGGATTTGCAGCTGCAGAATTTCCACTCAGTAGTCGTGTAGAGATGTGTTGAATTACCATATCCAACTCTCCAGACTCATCATTGTGGCCCAGCCTGCCTCAGCATGCAAATATACAGACACTCAGATAAGATGTTCCTGGAGTGATAGGTTGTATACGATAGTATAGAGGTGATGTGCTGAAAGGACAGGCGTGAATAGTGATAGCAATGATAGGCACTCAATAGTAATGTTCAGGAGTGTTAGCCGATGGTGATAGATAGTATGCAGATAGGTTAGCAATCATGTACAAATAACAGGTGGTAGGGGACAGCAGATGAAGTGTACAGGAATTGCTAACTCAGTGCAAGGATATAGATGGTAGTAGACTCAAGAGCTAGCAATCTATGTAACAGTGCAGATGATAGAAATAGTAATGCATAGATAGCAACAGTCTTTAGTATGCAAGAGTAGATAGTGTAAGTTGATAGGAAGGAATCCCCTGTGGGGTACTTATCACTAGTTGGTTTAGAGAGATGAGGGGTCCTGTAATGAGATAAGGATCAGGTAGCGAGATATAGGATCAGTAGCGAGATACAGGATCAAGTAGCGAGACTCCGGTCTATCCAGATACTGGGGAAATAGCTGGAGGCTTCGGCAGCGTCAGACAAGGCTGTATAACAAGCGGTTTGCACGAACACCTTGTGAGTGAAAGCCGGCGATTGAAATAGCCGCTCAGAGCGGCGCCTAGTGATGACGTCATGAGAATTAAAGGGACAGGTAGCTATATGCGGAAGAAATGGGCTGGAAGGGTACCGAAGGTACCAGAATCTTACAGTACCCCCCCTTAAGGCCGGCTCCGGAAGGCCTATAGTGCTGGTCTCTCCGGGTATTTGGAGTGGAACCTTCGTATAAGCCTGGGAGCGTGAACGTCAGAAGTATCCAACCAGGTGTCGTCTTGGGGTCCATAGTTTTTCCATCTTATGAGATATTGGAGTTTCCCTCTGTGGATACGAGAATCCAAAATCTCCTTAATCTCAAATTCTTCTCCGCCCTCAATTTGTACTGGAGGTGGAGGCGAGATGGTAGGTCTTATTCCTTGGTTGGAAACATGTGGTTTCAGTAGCGACACGTGAAAGATGGGGTGTATTTTAAGATCTGCCGGTAAGGTGAGTTGAACTGCAGCTCTCCCAATGAGCTTCTCAATTGGGAAAGGTCCTAGAAACAAAGGCCCAAGCTTTTTACTGGGGATCTTTAACCTTAAGTTTTTCGTAGATAGCCAAACGAGATCCCCAATAGCATATTGAGGAGAAGGTCTTCTACGGAGGTCGTAGTACCTTTTTTGTTGGCTATGAGCATGTGAGATGGTGGTGTTAAGTAAACCCAGAGAGTCTTTTATTTGGGTAAGATAGTCAGAGGCTACTGGGTTACTTGATGGCAGGATGCGTGGTGGAAGAAGTGTGGGATGAAACCCATAATTTAGGTAGAATGGACTTTGCTTAGTAGTACTGTGGGTTGCGTTATTGTAAGCAAATTCTGCCAGAGGGAGGAGGTCCACCCAATCATCCTGTAGGTATGAGGTGTAGCAACGCAAATATTGTTCAATGCACTGGTTGACTCTTTCAGTTTGTCCATTGGTCTGAGGGTGGTAGGGAGAAGTACGTTTTCGCTCAATTCGTAGTATATGACATAGAGCTTGCCAAAACTTGGAGATGAACTGTGAACCTCGGTCAGATAAAAGAGTCTTTGGAATTCCATGTAGCTTGAACACATGTTTCACTAGTAATTCCGCTGTTTCCTTAGATGAAGGTAGTCTGCGAATAGAAATGAAATGTGCCATCTTTGTCAGATGGTCCACTGACACTAGAATGGTAGTAAATCCTTTGGAAGGTGGTAATTCTACTATAAAGTCTAAGGACACAACTTCCCATGGAACTTTGGGTATTGGTAGACTGCAAAGTAGACCAGATGGTTTTGTAGTGTCAATTTTGGACCTTGCACAGATGTCACATGAGGAAACAAATTTTTGTACAGACGTCTTCATATCAGGCCACCAAAATTGCCTGGTGAGCAAATTGAATGTCTTAGTCATACCCATATGTCCTGCCATAGGTACGTCATGTGATAATTCCAAGATCTTGGTACGCATACCAGGAGGTATGTAGAGTTTGTCGTTAAAGTAGAGGAAGCCTTCTGCATCAGCACTTAGTTGTGGTGGTGGTGAATCCAGTCCTATACTGTGCAGAATCTCTTCCTTCAAGGAACGAACAACACCAATAATACGGTCATGGGGTATTATAGGAAGTGAAGGGATTTCGGCGCAGTTATCTTCGGTTAGCCGTGATAGCGCATCCGCTTTTTTGTTTTTGTCTGCAGGCGTGTAGGTCACTAGGAAGTTGAATCTTAGGAAGAATAATGACCAATGTACCTGCCGGTGGGAAAGAGTCTTGTTGGTCTGAAGGTATTGGAGATTCTTATGATCTGTATATATGAGTATTGGCAATGGAGTACCTTCAAGTAAATGTCGCCAATTTTCTAGTGCCAGTTTTATGGCAAGCAACTCGTTTTCACCCACTGGGTAATTCACCTCTGGGCTACTTAGTGATTTAGAGAAAAAAGCAACTGGGTGGAGTGGTGAAGTATTCGTTGGTCGTTGGGAAAGAACTGCTCCTACAGCCATATTTGACGCATCTACCTCCAGGATGTATTGGAGGGATGGGTCTGGATGGCGTAGTATGGGAGTAGAAGTGAAGCTTGATTTTAACAAGCTGAAAGCTTTATTTGCTTCTTCAGACCATTTGAATGGTTTCTTTACACTTGTAAGTTGTGTGAGTGGTCTCACAATAGAAGAGAAGTTCTTGATGAACTTCCTATAGAAGTTTGAAAATCCAAGGAATCGTTGTAATGCCTTACGAGTTGTTGGTACAGGCCAATCCAGTATACACGATATCTTGCTCATATCCATCTTGATACCGTTCTTAGATATGATGTATCCTAGGAATAGTACTTCTTCCTTATGAAATAGGCATTTTTTCAATTTTACGTATAAATTGTGTGCGAGTAATCTGGATAGCACAAGTCTTACATGTCTTACATGTTTGGACAAGGACTGAGAATAAATGAGTATATCATCCAGATATACCACAACACAAACATCAAGTAAGTCTCTGAAGATGTCATTTATGAATCGCTGAAATGCTGCGGGAGCATTACACAACCCAAAAGGCATCACTAGATATTCGAATAATCCGTATCTGGTTCTGAATGCCGTCTTCCACTCATCCCCATTACGGATTCGGATGAGGTTGTAAGCCCCTTTTAGGTCCAATTTTGAAAAGTAGGTAGCTCCGCGCACTTGTTCAATGAGTTCAGGAATGAGAGGTAAAGGATAGCGATCCTTTATCGTAATGGTATTTAATTGCCTATAGTCAATAATAGGCCTGAGACTTAAATCCTTATTGCGGACAAAGAAAAGTCCTGCAGCTGTGGAAGAAGTAGAGGGTCTAATAAACCCTTTCGCTAAATTCTCATCCAAGTATTCCTTGAGATGAGAAAGTTCATCCTGAGAAAGAGGATAAACATGACCAAAAGGTAGTTTACTATTAGGGAGTAGATCAATAGAACAATCGTAGTCCCTATGGGGAGGCAATACTTGAGCATTTTTCTCAAGGAAGATTTCTGATAGATCCTGATCACATGGTGGTGGTGAAATTTCATCTGACACCATGGACAGGATTTTTTTATATGATTGGAGGTTACACGTGGTCTCGCAGTAGTGAGAGGGGAAGGTTAGAGTCCGTGTTTTCCAATCAATGATTGGTGGATGTATGTGTAACCAGGGAAGTCCCAAAATAATGGGAAAATGTGGTGAAGGTAATACATCAAAAGTGGTGGTCTCAGCATGAGACTCGTTAGCAGTAGCAAGGAGTGCTTGTGTCTGATTGGTAATTTGACCAGAAGATAACGGAATACCGTTAATAAAACTAACAGAGACAGGTTTAGATTTTGAAATAATAGGTATTTTATTTAAAGCAACAAAACTAGTGTCAATGTAGTTCCCACAAGATCCTGTGTCGATCATAGCCTTTGTGGTGATCCTATTGTGGTCCCACTGTAAGGTCAAATGAATAAAAAGATAGGGATTAGAAAAAGAAGTCGTTAATCCCCCCAGCAAGACATGTGAACACTCACCCTCTTTTTTGCGGACAAGGGGACAGACGCTTATCAAATGATCCGGGGAGGCGCAGTACATGCAGAGATTTTCAGATCTTCTCCTGGCTCGTTCAGTAGACGATAATGGTGGGCGTATGGTTCCTACCTCCATAGGAGTAGGGTCAACGGGCGAAACCTGAGAAGGATTGGATAATGGTACTCCCATTTTCTCAGCCTTTCTTTCTCACAGTCGCCTGTCAATATTGATGCTGAGTTGTATTAAGGCATCCAAAGTGCCAGGTAAATCCGCTCGGGCGAGCTCATCTTTAAAGGCTTCTGATAACCCGAGTCTGAACTGGGTTCGCAAAGATGCATCATTCCACCCTGAATCAAGGGTCCATCTTTTGAACTCTGCTACGAAGTCTTCAACAGGTCTCCTTCCTTGTTTTAACCACTTGCCGACCGCCGCACGACTATCTACGGCGGCGGTCAGCCCCTCACAGGCAAAGTGACGTAGGTCTACGTCGCTCGCCTGTGAGGGTTTAGGGAGCGAGCGCGCGCCGCCGGAGGCGCGCTCCCGCTCCCGCGTGGTCACGGACCCCCCCGCGCGTGTGACCGGCGGACCCGATCGCCGCCGGCCACTCTGCGATCGGCGGGGGAGAGGGAGAAAGTCAGGCAGCTTGTGTAAACAAGCTGCCTGTCATTCTCCTCTCTGTATGAGAGCTGATCACATGGATCTACTATGTAGATCCGTTGATCACTCTGCATACAGTTGAAGCCACAGCCAATCACAGTTAGAATCACGCCCCTAGGGACACACACAGCCCCTCCCTCTCAAATAAAGTTAACCCCTTCACTACCAGTGTATTTTTACAGTAACAGTGCATATATATAGCACTGATTACTGTAGAAATGTCACTGGTAACCCCAAAAGTGTCAAAAATGTCAGTCAAGGGTCCGATCTGTCCGCCGCAATGTCGCAGTACCGCAAAAAAAATCGCAGATCGCCGCCATTACGCGTTAAAAAAAAAAACAACAAAAATGACAAAAATCTTTCCCTTTGTTAGTAAACGCAATAACTTTTGCGCAAACCAATCAAAATACGCTTTTTGCGATTTTTTTTACCAAACATAGGTAGCATAAAACAAATTGGCCGAAAATATTAAAAAATTTTGATTTTTACATTTTTTTTGGGGGGAATTTCATATAAAAAAAAGGGAAAAATATTGCTATTTTTGCAAAATTGACGCTCTTTTTTTGTTTATAGCGCGTGATCAAAAAATCGCACAGGTGATCAAATACCACCAAAAGAAAGCTCTGTTTGTGGGAAAAAAAGGACGCCAAATTCGTTTAGGTACAGCGTCGCACGACCGCGCAATTGTCCGTTAAAGTCACGCAGTGCCGAATCACAAAATACCCTCTGGTCGTTTAGCAGCCAAATCCTCCGGGGCTTAAGTGGTTAAAGCCCTCAATTGGCTGTCAGCAGTACTCTGCCTATTTGGGTCTTCATATAAGCTAGCGAGTTCTGCTAAGAATAAAGGATAGGAGTTAAGAAGAGGGTAATTTTTCTCAAAGAGAGAGTCTGCCCAAGCCCGCGGATCACCCGACAAGTATGAGATAGTGGTGCAGACTTTAATTTGGTCTGTAGTGTAAGTACGAGGTTTTAAATTAAAAAGCAATTGACATGCATTTTTAAATTCACGAAATTTTTTCCGATCACCAGTAAACACGAGAGGGGGGTTTATTTTGGGCTCACGAGGTTGAGCAGCAGTGAGCTGTGAAACACGGGCTATCTGCTGTCTCAAAGTCTGATTTTCATTTTTCACTTCGGCAAGGGAAAGGATTAATGCATCTACCTTTTGTGTTAGTTGTATCACATGAGTGGCTAATTCTGCTGAATCCATTTTTTTTTTCTGGTTCGTGCAATCTGTAACGCTCCGGCGTTTGTTTAGTGAACTGGATTTTCAGCTGCAGAATTTCCACTCAGTAGTCGTGTAGAGATGTGTTGAATTACCATATCCAACTCTCCAGACTCATCATTGTGGCCCAGCCTGCCTCAGCATGCAAATATACAGACACTCAGATAAGATGTTCCTGGAGTGATAGGTTGTATACAATAGTATAGAGGTGATGTGCTGAAATGACAGGCGTGAGTAGTGATAGCAATGATAGGCACTCAATAGTAATGTTCAGGAGTGTTAGCCGATGGTGATAGATAGTATGCAGATAGGTTAGCAATCATGTACAAATAACAGGTGGTAGGGGACAGCAGATGAAGTGTACAGGAATTGCTAACTCAGTGCAAGGATATAGATGTATAGGCTGTATAACAAGCGGTTTGCACGAACACCTTGTGAGTGAAAGCCGGCGATTGAAATAGCCGCTCAGAGCGGCGCCTAGTGATGACGTCATGAGAGTTAAAGGGACAGGTAGCTATATGCGGAAGAAATGGGCTGGAAGGGTACCGAAGGTACCAGAATCTTACAGTGTTATAGAGCACAAGCTGGTGAGAATGAGTCCTTACCCAGAAGCATCTGCAATATTTTCATACTGCTGGCATGGGGAAGAAGAAGCATACCCAGGCAGTAGTCTGTACTTTTTTAGGCCCGAGATCTTTTTATTTGCTTGTGTAAGTTATGCCTCGGAGTGGAATCCCAGCAGTAATTTGGAAGCCATTGTGATATTATTTCTGATGTCTCACAACACTTGTCAAATATCTATTTCTTGTACTGCTATATCCAGTTAACATATGAAAGAAAATGAATATAGGATATTTGATTAACGTTGTTTCTAGAAAAATTTAACATTGTTTAAAAAAAAAATATGTGTGTGCAATTAAAAAAAAAAAAAATTCTGGTATACTGCCAGTTATTCTATCTGAATGAAATTTACAAGCTAAAAAGAGCTGAGGACCTCTGCTCTTCAATAAGAGGGGTGAAGTAAAATGAAACATCTGCTTTACAGAGAGTTGGATAGATGAACTGGGCTTAGAGCCAGATTTAGCATTAGGCACAGCAGTTTTGTGCCTATAGTTGGCAGAGGCAAAGACATGGCTATTCGTTGTATAGTAATCAGCCACACACCCTTCTCCATTCTTAGTAAATGCACAAGAATCTCACATACAATATGTATGCTTATTTACACAATGATCCTAATTTACTAAAGGTGAAGAGTATGTTCACTTTCAAAGTAAATTTTCATTAATCTTAGTGAATGATGTTAAACAAAGTGAACAACTTCACCTCATTTACCACAAAGAGAAAATGTACTTGTGCTTTGCTTATTTTTCTTTCAAATGATTCAGTAGAGTGCTGCAATCAAAAGGCAGCTTGAAGAACTAACGATCTGTAACAAGTAATCTTGTACTTTAAACACCCCAAAGTAAAAGTAAAAACCCTGCTTTTGTCCACTGGCAATTTTCTCAGTAGATATACACTCGCCGGCCATTTTATTAGGTTAACCTGCTCAATTGCTTGGTAACACAAATTGCTAATCAGCCAATCACATGGCAGCAACTCAATACATTTAGGCATCTACCTGTGGTGAAGGTGGCTTGCTGAAGTTCAATCCAAGCATCAGAATGGGAAAGAAAGGGGATTTAAGTGACTTTGAACATGGTATGGTTGTTGGTGCCAGACAGACTAGTCTGAGTATTTCGAAAACTGCTGATCTACTGGGATTTTCACATACAACCATCTCTAGAGTTTGCAGAGAATGGTCCAAAAAAAATAAAAAAATATATCCAATATGTGTCAGTTGTGTGAATAAAAATGCCTTGTTTATGTCAGAATTCAGAGGAGAATGCCAGACTGGTTTGATATGATAGAAAGTCAACAGTATCTCAAATAACCACTCACTACAACCAAGGTATGCCGAATACCAATGTCAATATGGACCAAACTTTCTGAGGAATGTTTCCAATACCTTGTTGAATCTCTGCCATGAAGAATTAGGGCATTTCTGAAGGCAAAAGGGGGTCCAACCCGCTACTAGCAAGGCGTACCTAATAAAGTGGCCGGTGAGTGTACATGGTAAACAGTTTTCTTATACCTATCTGATATTGCAAGCTTATAATTGGCACGATATACAGTACTTGGCGAGTAAATTCAAAAGGACCCTGCAACTTGGCTAGCAGTTTGTTTTTTCTTTAGTTGGGAGCAAAAACATCTCATCAGGGTGAAAGCTACATTCCCCTGCTTTCTGTACATATGAATTAAATCATGCTAACTTGCTAAGTTATTCCTGACAATTTCTCATGCATATTAATAAAGTACATTATCACATGTCACAGCTCTAAATTACCATCAGTCCAATTCTCTTTGATTATGTCCAGGATATCTCTTGCTTGTCTAACATCTGAGTTCCCAACTATGTGACATATATAACAATGCACAAACTAAGAGCAGGCTCACTTGGATGCAGCTCCTTTCTCCTTAAAGTGTATTTCCACTTTTGCAGCCCAAGCTATGACTAGGCGCTAAGGGAGCATGAAAACGTTAGCTGGTGATGCTGTTCCCCTCTATTTTGTGTTTTTGGATAAATTTTTATGGACTTTCTGAAATAAAGGGGATTTTACTGGTCATGCGGCCAACCAGAATTATTTTTGCTCATTGGAATCTGTGATGGACGGGGCCAGCACTTGGTCTGTGTGTTACTGGAGGTGGAGATGGCAGACTGACCTAGATCAGTGTTCACACACACCCATTATATGGTTGGTATGTGTTCCTAGTCACTCCCCAAAAAAATAGAAAAGAAAATTATTTTTTCTTACCAATTTGATGCTTCTTAGGGAAGGTGTAATGGCTGACTGCAATTATTTCTCAGCTAAGATGATCTGTACCAACAGCTGGGGGACTGGCTGAGTTTAGTTCTCATTAACATGCAATGAAGATTCCATTGGGTATTAAGTATTATTACAATTTGGCTGCAAAAGTGGAAATACCCCTTAAAGGTACAGCACATACCAGAAGCTTAACGTGGCCATACATGGATCGCAATTCGGCAAGTTCAGCTCAGACTGGCCAAGATTTGATCCACATATGAGCAGGCTAATTGTACCAAAGTTTGTACCCAAGTACATCCAAGCTGCCAGATTTTTACATATTAATACTGCTGGCTGCTATAATCTGGTGGTAGAAAAGAACATTGAATCATCTGTAGGCTGCATTAGACATCACTTTTGCAAGGCAGCTGAAGACTTCTAGTCAAAGAAATACCTAAAAGCAACAATGGCAGAATGTCAGGTGTGTGTAGTGCTCCTGCTCCATCACAGCTTCTGATCTTATTCCAGCATCCTGGTTTTGTCTCTGATGCATTATCCATGTCTGCTTGTTCACCTACAAGGTGATTGATGTAGCCAGTCTCTGGGTGGAGACCAAACCTGATTTAATCCAGGCAAGACTGCAGTCTCATGCTTGCGGGGGGGGGGGGGGGCTGCTATGGGCGAAGAAAACAGTAGCTATCTATAGTGACTGAACACCTGTGTTATGGGTAAGCGGTTAAACAGTCACTCAGGTCAGTTTAACCATTTCAGCCCTAGAAGATTTTACCCTCTTTATGACCAGGCCATTTTTTGCGATATGGCACTGCGTTGCTTTAACTGACAATTGCGTGGTTGTGTGACGGTCGATGTCCTTTTATTTTTACCACAAATTGACCTTTCCTTTGGTGGTATTTGATCACCTCTGTGGTTTTTATTTTTTGCACTACAAACAAAAAAAGACACAATTTTGAAAAAAAAAAAAAACAATATTTTTTACTTTCTGCTATAAAACATATCCAATAAAAAAAATGTGAAAAATCGAATTTCTTCATAAATGTAGACCACTATGTATTCTGCTACGTGTTTTTATTAAAATTTATAGTGTCTACAAACTATGGGATATGTTTATAGCATTTTTAGTTATTTCTTTTTTTATACTAGTATTATTGCAGCGGACAAATTGGAAACTAAGTGACACTTTTGACACTTTTTTGGGGACCAGTGACATTATTGCAGTGATCAGTGCTAAAAATATACACTGTCACTGTACCAATGACACTGGCAGGGAAGGGGGTTAACACCAGGGGCGATCAAAGGGCTAAATGTGTCTTAGGGAGTGTTTACAAACAGTAGGGGAGGTGCTTGTACTGTGGGTAGGCAGAGATCTGTGTTTCTGGTTAGAAGAAACACAAGTTCACTACCTACCCTTCTCACAGAATGATGATCTGCCTTGTTTACATGAGCAGACTGCCATTCTGCCTCTCTCGGGAATGATCGCCGGGTAACGGCAGGCATCGAGCCTGCTGGACCCAATGATTGGCCAATCACAGCGTTAGAGGGCCGCCGGCGGCACGTGCGCCCCAGGCCCTGTGTACAGAATGACGTACAGGTACCAGATTCTGCGCAAAGGAGCCGCCGCCCAGCAGTAAATGTATTTTGGGTGGTCAGCAGCAGGTTAAAGATTAGGGATGGGCTCTGTGTTCGTGTTAAGCGTAAGTTTGACTCAAACTCGCTCGTCAGGAATTTTGCTCGTCGATGAGCGCCTCATAATTCACTGCGTTTGTTGCAGTGCATTGATTGCTGATGATTGCCCAAAGCATGCATCTGACTTGTATGCTTTGGCCAATCACAGCACAATGTCCTTTCAGAGCCATGATTTTCCAAAAGCAGGGTGCCTTTAGCCAATCATGGCTCAGGGGCTAAGTCCACGCCCCACACTATATAAGGTTGCTGCTTACATGGCAGCCATGTAAAGTGTGTGACAATAGAGATTAGGCAGGTAGTTAGTGGATAGTGAGTTTAGTCAGATTAGTGCAGTCAGTGTAGTGTACAGGGATACTCCACTTTTAAAATGTGTGGATATGTTGTAGTCCTGGGTCCCCTATCAGTGCCCCTCAAGTTTGGTGTCCCTGTCACTTATTGTTCGGGAGCAGTGCCATGTCAAGCTGACTAATATTTCCCATAGACGCCAATCTTAAAGAGGGGAACAGTGCCATGTCAAGCTGACCAAGCTTTTCCGTGGACGTCAATGAGCACTGAAAGCTGAAAATTGGTCTGGGCAGGAAGGGGGTGAAAGTGCCCTGTATTTAAGTGGTTAAGGGGAACCCTATGACAGAATTTTTTAAAAAATGGCGTAGGGTCCCCCCAAAATCTATACCAGGCCCTTTGGGTCTGGTATAGATTTTAAGCCCCGGTTCACACTAGGGCGACCTGTGAGGCGACCTGGTCGCCTCACAGGTCGCCGCAGATCGCCTCCCATAGGGAAGCTACGGACCCGTTCTAATAGGAGCGACACAAGTCGCTCCGACCTAGAAAAAGGGTCCGGAGCTTCTTTGGGGCGACCAGGAGGCGACCGCCATAGACTTCAATGTTATGAAGTCTGTGGCGGCCGCTCCGAGGTCGCGGCGCGCTGCTCGCACCGCAATCTCAGAGGTCGCCCCTGAAAGTAGCGTCGCGCCAGTGTGAACCGGCGCTAAGGGGAACTCCACGCCAAAATTAAAAAATTAAAAAAACGAGTGGGGGTCCCTCCCAGAATCCATACCAGACCCTTATCTGAGCATGCAGTCTGGCAGGCCAGGAAAGGGGGGGACGAGGGAGCACCCCCCTCCTGAACCATACCAGGCCGCTTTCCCTCAACATGGGTAGGGTGCTTTGGGGTGCCTCGATGTAAATCATCAGCTTTGACAGTTCTTATATAGGCAAGGGGCAGGGCCACCACCCCTTTCGACGTCACGTTACATCATGTGACATCAGGCGTGGGTGATGCCACTGCCTATTAATGATGAGCCGAACACCCCCCTGTTCGGTTCTTACCAGAGCATTTCGAACATACGAACACGAAAAATCACAAGTCCTCATTTAAAAGGCTTAAATGTAAGTGACTATTAATCACCCACTGGACAAGAATTCAAACCAACAGCTTCTCACTTGCTAGCCTGTTATTCTAACACAGGGATCTTCAAACTATGGCCCTCCAGTTGTTCAGGAACTACAATTCCCATCATGCCTATTCATGTCTGTGAATGTCAGTGTTTTACAATGCCTCATGGGATGTGTAGTTCCGCAACAGCTGGAGGGCCGTAGTTTGAGGATCCCTGTTCTAACAGCTACGCCACTGAGGCAGCTGAGTAACCCAAGACTCTCTGTCTAGCAATTCTCTATCTGAGTTTGACATCTCTTTTATAGGACTCTGATATCACCAGCGCCACATAATTTTTTGCTCAGGTGCAGTGAATAAATTACTGATGTCACTTCAGAAGGGGCGGGACAATTAATAGGTTTTAATTAAAATCCATAATTAATATTAATCACCTGCTGGCCTGGGGATTCAAACTCATAGCCTTTCGTTTGCAAGCCTGTTATTCTACCAGCTAAGCCACGAGCCAACTAATTAACCTTGGACTCTCTCTGGCTAACTAATGTCTATCTGAGTTTGACAGCTCTTTTATAGTGCTCTGACATTGCTCCATAATCCATTGCTTTAGGTGCAGTGAATAAATTACTGACGTCAGTCATTTATTCACTGCACCTGAGCAGTGCATTGTGGGATGGCTTGTGATGTCAGGTCACTATATAAGAGCTGTCAAAATCAAAACAGCTCATTCCACAGGAAGCGTCCGGAGAAGCAGGAGCTTCTTCTTTTTTTTATATATATTTTTCTGACAGACGGGCAACTGATCATCGGGGGACAGTATTTTTTTTATTTTTTAATAAAATACTTTTCCAAAACTGGCTTTTGTCATTATTTTTTTGTACACTTTTTTGGTGAATGGGTAGGGGTACCATGTACCCGATATCCATTCACATGAGGGGGGCAGGATCTGGGGTCCCCTTGTTAAAGGGGGCTTCCAGATTCTGATAAGCCTCCCCCCGCAGACCCCCACAACCACAGCCCAGGGTTGTGGGGAAGAGACCCTTGTCTCCATCAACATGGGGGCAAGGCATTTTGGGGTGGGGGGCAGAGCCCCTGCTGCCCCAAAGCACCCACCCCCATGTTGAAGTCATGTGGCCTGGTATGGTTCAGGAGAGGGGGGTTGCTCACCCCCACCCCCATCCTGGCCAGCCAGGCTGTGTGCTCAGATAAGGGTCTGGTATGGATCTATGGGGGAACCCCACGCCGTTTTTTTAATTTTGGCACTGGGTTCCCCTTGAAATCCATACCAGACCCGAGGGGCCTGTTATGGACTGGGAGGGGACCCCAGTGCCAATTTTTTTTTTCAGCAATACTGACATAAACTGATATAACTAAACGAATACACAGCGCAAATTGGGATATGCAACAAATAAAGTGATTGGTGCCAAAAATATATATATATATAATATGGGTGATAAATAAATCTCAATGTGCAATGTTGCAAATAAATAAATAAATAAATAACTTCACCCTAATTATAAAGTGCTACAATGGTGTAAAAAATGAAGTGCCAATATTAGAAATCAAAATATGTCTGCGTGATTTGATTAAACAAAAATATCAATCCATAAATCAATACATCTGCAATAGTGCATATAAATAAATAAAGTCCCAAAAAATATATATAAGCATATTAATAAATATATTAAGTCCCAAAAAAAATTAAATTCCTTAAGCAAGTAGCCAGTGAAAGTGTGAAGTGCTTAGGTGCTCCTTAATAGACAAATTGGTGACAATCCGTGCCAAAAGATAAAGTGCAATGGTACGAGGGTCCACTCCCCATGAATACTGCCACTTACCAGTCTGCCAGGACCCCTTAGCAATATTGCATGTGGGTCAATTGCACTTAGTCCGGTGTGGAGTGGGGTGTTTGCTTTAAGGGCTGATCCTGTGGACTCCAATACCAATCTTTCCTCGGTGGGCCAATGAGTATGGGACCATAAAAAGGAAAACTCACAATAGTGTAATCCCATATCCAAATTTGATTAAATAGTGCAGAGAATAAAACTCACATAATAGAAGTATAATCAGGCCTTGTAATAATACGATCTCCTTGTGGCAGAAGAGACTTTCTGGCTTGCGGTGACTGCACGGGCTGCGCGGTCCCGGCTTGCGTTCCACCGAGGCCAGAAGTGACGTATACTACAGGCGTAAACCGGAAATTGCATCAACGCGTTTCACCCTCCTCCAGGGCGTTATCAAAGACGTATACCAGGCCCGAAGGTATGGATCTAGGATGGGGGGCCCCATGTTGTTTTTTTTCCAAATTTTTTTTGCCGCCAATTCTTTTTTACATTCAGCTGTCAGCGGAAAAGCCCGCTGATGACTCATTGGTTGTTAAGGTCACAGTGGCCGGCTTCCCAGCTCACAACTCTCTAGCAACTAGCTATACACAGTGTGTTAAAGAGAAAAAAAACACAAAATGCATGAAAACTGCATGCAAATGCGCATCAAAACGCGGGTTTAAAAATAATATGCACCGCAAAACGTGCAAGAAAAACGCATCAAACCCGAAAGAGTAGATGTGAACCTAGACTCAGACACTGGTACAAAAAAGTGTCTATACATTTAGTTCAATTGGCTATATACATTGCTTTTGTTATTTATAAAATTACTGGAACTGGATCCTTCTTAAAATGTCAGGAAGCAATCATTACAGCCTTTTTGTATCCAGAACGTGCTGTGGCCCAATGTCCATATCCAGATGCAGTTAGCTGGCTACATGAGAGGCATTTTCCAGATGTCCACCTAGGTACCTCAACACAAAGTTCATCCTAAAACAGACATTGGGTCTGAAGTAAACACAGATTGAGGCGTGACCAGGCCCGGACTGGGACAAATAAAAGGCCTGAGCATTTTTGACTGTGCAGCCCATACCAGGCGTGGACTGACAACTCATGGGGTCACTTGCAATAGGGGATCAGAGGGCCCCCTGTGTCCCCACCTACACTCAAGCCACAGCTTCACAAACCCCACCGAAATATTACAGCTAAGCTGCATAGAGGGGGTATTTAAATATCAGCTGCAGCATAGCCTGCTGGAAGTCCCCAGCTTTTTTCCATAGAAGCTGCTGGGAACTTCCATGTTTACCATTATATCTCTGAAAGATTTACCCCATGTCAAATCTGCTACATATTTTTGGTAAAAAAAATCCCAATAGTTATAGCGTCTACAAACTATTGGATATATATATATATATATATATATATATATATATATATACTGGAATTTTTATTTATTTATACATTTAATTATTTTTACTAGTGATGGTGGCAATCAGCGACTTATTGCGGTGGACATTCAGACACAAACTCACACTTTTGACAGTTTTTGGGGACCAGTGACACTAATACAGTGATCAGTGCTAAAAAGATGGACTGTCACTGTACTAATGACACTGGCTGGGAAGGGGTGAAACATCTAGGGCGATCAAAAAAAAAAATGTGTGCCTAGCCAGTGTTTTTGTGTACTGTGGGAGGTGCTTTTACTAGGAGAAGAGATGGATTTTATTCCTGCTTTGCAGGGAAAGAAAATCCATTACCTCCCCACTGACAGGGCAGGGCTCTGCCTTGATTACATAGGCAGGGCTCTGTCCTGTGCAAATTCATGACGATCGCCAGGTGTCGGCAGTAATCCATTGGCTGACACGCAGTGATCGACATCTGCTGTGTTTAATCACACACAGGTCGCTGGCAGTGTGCACTCCCTACACTACTGTGTCAGATCACGTACTAGGTACCTGATCTAGAGAAGCTGAGCCGCCTCGTCCCCGTATATTTATGTCTAGGAGGGAGAAAGAGATGGTGGAGATGGGAAAGTAGGCAAAGTAGAAGAGAGATGGAGAAAGGGGAGAAAGGGGGAGGGAAAGAAGGGGGGGTTGTGTGAGAGAGAGAGAGGAGGGAGTTAGAGAGGGGGAGGGGGAGGTAGGGAGAGAGGAGGGAGAGAGGAGGGAGAGAGACAGGGGAAAGTGAGGATGAGAGAGGGTGTGAAAGAGAGAAAGGGTAGTGAGAGAGAGGCAAGTGAGACAGAGGGGGATGGTAAAAGAGGGGGTGAGAGATTGGGGGAGGGAGAGGTTGAGAGAGAGAGAGGGAGGAGGTACAGGGTGAGAGAAAGCGAGAGAGGCAGGATGAGAGAGAGGGGGTGAGAGAGAGAGAGGGGGGAATGAGAGAGAGAGGGTGAGAGAGAGGGAGAGGGTGAGAGAGAGGGAGATGAGAGAGAGGGGGTGAGAGAGAGAGAGATAGAGGGAGATGAGCGAGAGGGGGTGAGAGAGAGGGGGGAGGGAGATGAGAGAGAGGGGGTGAGAGAGAGAGAGAGAGGGGAGGAGAGGGAGATGAGAGAGAGGGGGTGAGTGAGAGAGAGGGTGGGTGTGAGAGAGGGGGGAGAGAGGGGTGGAGAGAGAGGGGGGAGAAAGGGGGGTAGGGAGAGGGTGAGGTGAGAGAAATAGGGTGGGTTGATCAGTATGTCTGCTATTTACAATTATGCCCTGTCCCACCATTATACTGTGGGAAGTGCAACGCATAACCACCCACATACACAGGTCTCCTCCCAGTGTGTCTGGTCCCCTCTCCATGTAGAAGGCAGGCTGTCACACTCTGGTTCTTGCACGTTTTGCGGTTCTACACTTCGGTCCTCCTCCCATCGTCACAGCCAGTAACGCTTACCGAGTCCTCTTCCTCTCCGTGCTCTCTCTGTCTCTCTCTCTCCTCTCAGGACCGGAATATCATCCATCCCGCGGCTGAATCCTTCCTGCCCCATCCACCCAGGAGACTCTCATAGGTCCCCCAACTGGCCCTGGCCCCTGGGCACTCAGTCCGAGGGCCTGAATCGCCTGTCTGCCCCTGGTGGCGGGCCTTGCAGCTTTCACCGAGCAACAGCAGCTGGCACTGATTGGAGCTCGCTCGGCAATGCCTCGCCCCCTAGGAGTGAAAAGAAGACGACAGAAGGGAAAGGAGTGAAGGCACGGTTTCAACATCGGATTGTATTTAAGACATGTGGCCCGGCAGCCCACTGGGCAACTGCCCGAAATGCCCTATTGCCAGCTTGGGCCTAGGCTGGACACATTTTTTTTGTCCTACCTGTCCCGGCCAACCTGGCCTCTGCACAAGAACTGCTTCCATTGCTACCACACACTCATGGACTATTAGTCTAGGGTACAGCACGGCACTGTCTAGGATACTTCAAGTACACATCTCTGCACAAAGAAGGGTCAGGAAACTGTCTATCACGCGTTGAGAGACCTTAGAATCAAAGGCTGGAAATGGTATAGTTAAGTTACAAAAAAGTGAAAAAAAAAAAAGAAAAAAATTATTGTTTTATTGAGTAAATGTTATATCATTACTGTGTGTTATTGTTAACTGTTGTTGTTTGCTTTGCAAAAACGCCAGTCAGCTGAAGCACTGATCTGTTTATTCTGAGAGCAGCAATGTGATTTCTTAAACGAGGTAAAAAGCCTAAGCGCTAACCATAAAACAGGATGTAGTAAATGGAGAGTAGGTAAAGTGTGATATAGTATGACTAGCAGCCAATTTTCTGCAGTGTCACCACATACATAGGGAAATCTAAATGGAATAAATAAATTGGCGCTAATCTATCACAAATGTGAATCTCCTATGATAACAATTATATCTCCAATATTGAGAGATAGAGTGCAAATAAATAAAGCACTATACATAAATATATAGTAATAAATAAGTGATAAGATCCCGAATATTTAATAATAAATCCCCAAATAAAAGATTCACCCACAAATGAAAAATGACATCATAGGCAAATGACGAGAAGGTGGGAATAGCAGCTAGAGGGTGAATGTGAATCTTAAAGTGCACTGTGCTGAGATGATTAAATAGATAAATACATCAAACAAAGAAATATATCATCACAAAAATATCATCATAAAAAATGCTGAAATGTGGGGGTAGCAGCTAGAGGGTGAATGTGAGTCTTAAAGTGCACTGTGCTATGATTAGAATACATTTACCAAAAATATATATTTAAAACATATGTGGAAGATGGTGCTTCTTAATCCAAAAGAAGGGGGGGAGTAGTAATAAATAAATAAATACAAAGTGTCCTTTGTGCATATCAATTAATGCATAAAAGTTCAGGTGCTCCAACGTGAAATGTATTAGAGATAAGTGATGGTGTCTTCACAAGTTGCCAGTAGTGGAAGGAAGTATATTACCAGGGCGTGAGCATTTATCCACAAATAAGTGTAATGGCCGCTCACCTCCAAAAGAGTGTTTGTATTGGATATCACAGTAAGCTCTGCTGCAGGTAATTCCTCCACATCAGGAGTCTGGATAATGGGGTCACTATTAGTTTTCTCTTTATCTGTTAGGAAGGTAACGACCCTCCGGTAGATGGTGGTGCTTTATGAGGGGGGCAGATCCTGGTGGGGTTTGAGCTCAAACCATGGATGAAAGAAGGGACTTCATAGTGTAGTATTTACTATACAATTTATTACAAAACGTAGTAAAACTCACATTTCAGTAGACAGTAAACAGCATACAGGGTAGCAACCGCACACAGCTGTGTTTTCCAATTACTTCCGGTCTCGGCCGTGGACTTGAAGTGGCGTCAACCGGCTTCTCCCTTTGGATATAATTTTGGTAAATTTATTCTAATCATGGCACAGTGCACTTTAAGACTCACATTCACCCTCTAGTGGCTACCCCCACGTTTCAGCATTTTTTATGATGATATTTTTGTGATGATATATTTCTTTGATGTATTTATCTATTTAATCATCTCAGC
Source organism: Pelophylax lessonae (assembly GCF_965119305.1). Taxonomy (NCBI): domain Eukaryota; kingdom Metazoa; phylum Chordata; class Amphibia; order Anura; family Ranidae; genus Pelophylax; species Pelophylax lessonae. Next base: position 104,577,669 of record NC_138779.1, on the reverse strand, counting down.
ACAGTGCACTTTAAGATTCACATTCACCCTCTAGCTGCTATTCCCACCTTGTCGTCATAAAAGATTCACCCACAAATGAAAAATGACATCACGTGTATTGTAAAATTTAGATGACCCTTGAGAACGTCAGCTACGTGCTGACGAAACGCGTCGGGGCGTCTGATCGCATTACACCTAGCCACGCAATTTCTGGCTCCGGGGTGGAACGCAAACTGGAACGCGGAAGTGCGTTCACCTGGTGTTCGGCATTTGGATTGTGACTGATCTGCTCTGATTAAAAAAAACCCACTGTAAGTTTTACTCTATTAATGCATTTATTATGATTACTGACCTATTTCACCATGGAGCTCACCTTTTTTATTTATGCATAATATCATTGGAGCATTATATCTGGTATATACTTCATGGTGGCCGTGGTAAGATCTGGTCTGATGGATACAGTGGCAACCAACTATTAAGCCTGTCTATACCTATGAGAAAGGTCCTTACTGACCCCTTATAATTTAGGGGTCCACCATATCCGGTAAGCAGCCTGACTTACTGGGTGACCCTGTGATTTGGTGGAGGTGTCTTTCTGCTGGAAGAAGCACAATTTAGGACTCTTCAGCTTTTCCACCTATGTTGGACTGTCTTCAGTGATTTATATATATTCCTTTGTTGGGATTATTTATCACAATTTATTGATCACAAATTTTTGGCATTGTATTTATATATATATATATGTATGGTTTATTGATTTGTTTAAACACATACTCACTTAAAAATATCAATCATTTGGGTATTGTTATATAGCTTATTGTTTGTTTACACAGATTTACAGCACATGATATTGCACAATTTATTAGATATATAATTTTATTGGGTTGAGCGCAGCTATTATATTTCACTATCTAATTTTGTCAGATTTCACGTTTTTACGTTTATGCTGGGGCTATATTTTATTTATATTATTCACATATTTGTTTCAGATTTGAAACAATTTATCACATATATACTTTCTTTATCCACTGCGCTGTTGTGTTGGTGCTTAATGCCAATTTTTTCCATTTAATTAAATTAAGTGTTTGCTGAACGTCCTGCTAACCGAGCCTCGTTTGCTTATTCCCCTCCTTCAGTGAGAGTACCACCCACGCAACTTTCCTGGGTGAACTGCGGCTCCAATGATCATTTGCAATTACAGCTCCTTCAGAGTCAGCATGCCCAGAAGCTCAAATAACCTCCTCCTGGCACCTGCATGCGTCATTTTAAAACACTGGTCACACTTGGCTCACAAGACTCAATATTCAGGCTTAATACCTGCCAGCCTAAAACCTGAAAGTAGCATACCCCTGTAAAAGGAACTTGACCCTTTTTTTACATCAGGGAAATTGGAATTTTAGTGCAATGGTTCCAAGCTAAGGTATCAGTCCATTGCACCAGTTCAAAGGATGATCACAACAAGGAGATAGGCGCTAGAGCTAACAGTACAGAGGGGGGGGGTTGGCAAGGTAAAACAAGTACCATAGAAAAAGGGGGGTGTTACAATCCAGTATGCTGGATAAGGGCTAGGAAGTCCGTGAGCTTAGGGCTACCATCCAGGGAAAACTGAAACCAGGTATCCAGAGTTGTGATAAAGATGAAGGAGAGAGAGGTGCCTCTTAGTGTAGGTATCCAATTTAATGCAATAAAATAAAATTAAAAACTTACATTGAAGTAAGAATATACAAGCACATCTCATGCAGTGATTGGTGTGAAGTCAAGTCCCTGATGTCCTCTGTGTCCTGCAGGGCAGTGGCTGTATCATCCTGTCTTGTTGGTCTCTGTATAGAGCCAGCTGTACGGTGATGGAAGGTCCGACCAGGGCGAGGCTTGGGACGCTGCATGCGTGGGATTGTGACGTCACCAGTAAGCGATGCGTTTCCAAGCATTTTCAAGCTCGAAAAAGGAGCTCGGCTGTCGTACCACTCGCAGCACGCATGCTCAGAAATGCATCACTTACTGGTGGTGACATCACGATCCCGCACCTGAAGTGTCCCAAGCCTCGCCCTGGTCTGACCTTCCATCACCGTACAGCCGGCTCTATACGAAGACCAACGAGACAGGACAATACAGGCACTTCCCTGTAGGACATCAGGGACTTGACTTCACACCAATCACTGCATCAGATGTGCTTGTCTATTCTTACTTCAATGTAAGTTTTTATTGCATTAAATTGGATACCTACACTTAGAGGCACCGCTCTCTCCTTCATCTTCAAAGGATGATCAGTAGTGTGGTTATACTCTGCAGTGATCATCAGCAACCAAAGAAAAACCTAGTAACCAAAACTGGAAAAACCTAGTAACCAAAACCTTGAAAAAATATATAGCTTATTTCAAAGTAAAGCTACTTTAATTTTTAAGTGATGTTAGTCTTTAAAGAGAGAACCATAAATTATGATATTGAAAAATTATACACTCAGTGTATTTCTCAGCAAGAAACTTACATTTCGTTTTGAATTAATCTCTGCATGTATTATAGATAGTGTTCAAGAAGGTAGCTGAAAAAAAATTCTATAACTTCAAGGGTGCATTTCAATTTTCTGGTACACTGTATCATTCAAGTGCACAGAAGAGAAAGCCTGAACAGAAAGCTTTCATACATTTTATAGCAGTCCAAGCAAGGCCATGGCCAAGACTGCATTCAGTGCTATTCCATGAAGAAGATTATAAGATAATGGGCTTTTCATCTCAATGTTTGATTAATATAGGGCTGAAGAGAGCACTGAATGGGTTTTTATCAATTGAATTCCATATTGGTAGGATGAAAGATAATGCATGTACAGGTTGTCCTAAGCATACTGAAGTCTTAGTTTCCTACTTATGCGTAATTCTGTAAAATTAGTTTTAATAGAAGTAACAGCAAAGAAAACACAACTGCTGCTTTTTTAGAAAGTTTTTTTAGAACATTATCTTGCAGTTCAAAATGAATATAATTAAAATTGCAAGTTAACCTAATAACAAAATACACTAATATCTTATCTTGGGATAGTGCTCCACAAGGTTAAAAATTGCACATAGTTGTGTGTTGACAGTTGGCAAATCTGGCTATTTTGGGCCAGACCTGAAAACGTCTTGTTGCACTTCTTTCCTGTCCCCTTTAATCACTGAAGAATAAAAGTTAACAATTTAGCCAAAAAGTTCAAGATGCTGTGTACATGTTTAGCTACATTTCCATTTATGGGTACATTAAGTCAACACATATTTTTTTCTTTTGTGGCTGATACTAGTGACTAGGGATGAAATTCAAGTTCAGGTTAAGCATGGGTCCAAGGTGAACACAGTATGTCCATGGACCCAACAAATGAATGTGTGATTTTTCCACTATATCAACCAACTGCCAGTAGTAAACTTCCTTACCTTTGAACATTGTTCAGGTGGCCTAGAAGGACCAAGAAGAGGGCATTTCAATAAGCCAGTCCCCTTACTATAAAAATGTAGGTCCCCAGCAACCCTATTAACAATGTTATTTCAATGTAGCTATGATATCGAAAGCATAGAGAGTGCTGTTGATAAAGTGCATAGAGACAGATTAGTGTAGGGCTTTTAGACATCGTTCTCTTAAAGTAGACCCTTACTGAACATCCTTTATGTAGCAAAATGTTGTTCAGCTTGGGGAATCTGAGGAGGAAAATATTTTTACTTCCAGTGCTGTTCATGCGGGTCCTACAGCTTCTTTACAGTCTCTCCACATGCACTACAGTCATGCAATAAAGGCATTCACAAGGCATATTTCCCTATTCTTGCTGACTACAGTGGATTTTTTTTTTCAGTCTTGCCTTGTCCACAGAGACAACACTGATAATCCACTGCATTTTTTTTTTTCACCAGGCTTATTTCTTAAATGTTGCTGGCTGAAATTTTTTTCACAGTCTGTCCCTGTCTGTACCTGCTACACTGATAACTGGCTGTGGGTATCCTTTTTAAAGGGCATACTTCCCAATTCTTACTGTCTGCAATTCATTTTTAACAGGCATTCCATGTTTACATGAACTGCACTGACAATTGGCTGAATGTGTTTTTTCACAGGACATTATTTTGAAAGGTCCTCTTTTGTGAAAACATTGTAACATCCTTGGACGATGTACATCAGCACATAATCTGATTTTTACTTTGGGGGGAGCATGTGATTTACAGGCAGAGCATTGTAATAAACGAGGGCAGAGAGTTGTCACCCCAAAACACAAAGTACTCAAACAAGTACATTTATATCAGTATCAACAGCTGTTAAAGCTTCTATAAAAGTGTAGTGGTTAGGTTTACATATACTCTAAAAAAATATGCTTTAGCTCTTTGAATTGCAGTGCTGAGGTACATTCTTTTTTTGTTTCCCTATCTGTGTAGAACCAAACATTTCTTTAAAGAGCAGTATCTGTCCACAAAAAAATGACTGATTGCTAACTCTTTGATTGTCAACACATTAGTTCCTTTTTGTCTACTAGAAACGGGCCGAACACCCTCGGGTTTGATTCGACCCAGAACATGAAAAAAGTTTAAACCTGAACCACAAACCCTATTAAAGTCCATGGGATCTGAACTTAAAAAATCAAAAGTCCCCATTTTGAAGGCTTATGTCCAAGTTATTGGACATAAAAAGGATATGGGGTCCAGGTACTGCCCTGGGGGACAAGTATCAAGTAATACTTGTAAGTAATCAAAGATTTTTTTTTAAAAAAAGATAGTTTTTAAAGGAGCAGTGATTTTAATGATGCCTAAAGTGAACAAATAAAAATGAAAAATGATTTTAAATAGAGTGCCTGGGGGATCCCTTTAGTCTGCCTGTAGAGTGGCGCATCTGTACCATGTATAGAACCTGCAGCAAAACTGACAAATATAAAGAAAAAACAAACATTTAAATAGATTTTCTCAGCTGCAAGCTTTCTTGAAAAAAACAAACATTGCCAGCAATACAAAAATGTGAAAAGAAAAATGGCGTGAGGGTTCCCCACCCCCCCATCCATACTAGGCCCTTTCGGTCTGGTATGGATTTTAAGGGAAACCCCAAGCCAAAATTAAAATAAAACTGAGTGGGGTCCTCCACAAAATCCATACCACACCCTTATCCGAGCATGCAGCCTGGCAGGCCAGGAAAGGGGGGAGGGGTGAGTGAGCTCTTCCCCTCCTGAATCATGCCCTTTCACATGGGGGTGCTATAGGGCAGGGGGGCTCTGCCCCCCCCCTACCCCAGAGAACCTTATCACCAAACCAGCATGCACGGGTCGGTGATGTCACAGGGGACATTTTTTATTTTTAATAAAGGAATTGTCAAAAACTGTGTGTGCATTTTTATTTCTTTCTGGGTGAATGAGTAGGGGTACATTGCACCAGGATCTAGGGCCCCCCTTGTTAAAGAGGGGTTCCAATTTCTGATAAGCCCTCTGCCACGAGATCCCCACAACCTCCACCCAGGGTTGTGGGGAAGAGGCCCTTGTCCCCATCAACATAGGGACAAGGTGCTTTGGGGTGGCAGGGCCAATCTCCTCCTGCCCCAAAGCATGTAGCCTAGTATGGTTCAGCAGGGGGAGGCACTCGCTCATCCCTCTCCCTTTCCTGGCCTGCCAGGCTGCATGCTCGGATAAGGGTCCGGTACGGATTTTGGGGGGGCCCACAACACTTTTTTTCACATTTTTGTATTGCTGACAATGTTTTTTGTTATTCAGTTGTCAGCGAGGAAGCCTGTTTACAGCTGATGACTCATCCATTGTTGAGGATGCCTCCAGCCTGCTCCTTAACAGCCAGCTTTTCGCTGTGCCCTGATTGGGCAAGGCCTTGCACCTGACCAGCGGTCAGGTACATTGCTTCAGCCAATCAGAGCTTAGATTGCACTGTGCAGCACGCAGTGCATTGTGGGGCGCTTGGTGGGCAAACCTCCCACAGAGCGTCCCACAAATTAAACACGGCAAACAGGCGATGCTCAGGGTGAACTTATGCTTGATCCGAACTGCTTGCCCAAGACTATTGTTTACAGTACTAATTGGAGTATTTTGCTCTTTTTTTGTGTATCATTTGAAAGTACTTACATCACTCACATCTCATATTCACTGCATTCACTGCCCCCCCCCCCCCCTCAAATTCCTATATGTGAAATAAAATGTAGGCATACTTCAGTTAGGCCTATTTTGCCTGATTAAACTGTCCTGATGATGGCCAATTTTGCACTGCTGTATTCTCTGCAGTGTCTTAATTCTTGTAGTAAAGACTTACCCTATACTTTTTATCTCAATTAAATTTGGCTCCAAAATTGCTATTTAACTGCTTGCCTCCCAGGGCAATTTCTTTTAATTTTTCACATACATGTTAAAATTCTCATGTTTTTCCTAAAAAAATTACTAAGAACCCCCAAACATTTTTTTATTTTCTGAAAGCAGAGGCCCTGATAAATGAAAAGGTGACTGTTGCAATTTTTTATGCCATACAATATTTGCACAGCCGTTTTTCAATCACAAATTTTTAAGAAAAAAATTATTAATTTTAGTGCACACAAACAGAATATAATACTCAATTTTTTTGTGTTGAGTAGTTAGATACCAAGCTTGCCCAGATTTAACTGTGCAAGCCTGTGAAATGGTAACAAACTACAATACCTAAAATGATCACTTTTAAAGCCTTTACGGGTGATCACTTTAGATTTAAACATGAGCAATGGCATTAGAACTATTGCTCTGACTAAAGTGTTCATTACTATAACTCACATGTATGACATATATGTTCCAGACCTACGTTCACATTTTCACTTGCATGTGAGCATTGGCGAAAGGGCTAATTATTTTATTTAAATGTATTTTATTTTTACACTTTTTTTTTTACTTCATGTATTTTCATGTAGCTTTATTTCTATCACAAGGGGCGAACAAGCTTTGGGCAGTGACCGCTACGCTGTATGAAAGCATCAGGGCTCTATTCAACCCCTGTTCCCTTCCCTGCCCTGCCCTCCAAGGCAACTGATAAAAAATAGATCTGTTTGATCAGCTGCTTTACTGGCTATACCGGCCAGGGAAAGACAGCTCTGAAACTGAAAATGATTAAATCCTTATTACTTCTGGCTTCATTAGTCACAGATGAAAACTAGGAATGGATATTTCTGCATCTCCTCTGTGAGCTGCCAACCCTGACTTTGGCGGCGGGTGGCAGTGAAAGGGGGGACATTCCGAGTGCTGTAAAAGCGATCTGGCTGCTGTAAAGCTGCTACGATCACTTTTACAGGAAAGCTGATCACTGGCTCTAGAAAAACAGTTCAAGGTTCGTGTCTGTAGCTGCAGCAATTATCCTGGATTAACTGTTTGCTGCTCAGGTTGAATATATGTATATGCCGGGCAGGAAGAGGTTAGAATTGTTCTGCTGCTGGCCAATATTACACTGCTATGTTACCTTCAGTCTTTAGTAGTAAAATGCCATAATGTTCCCCTTTTTATCCTACAGTTCTCTCTGATTAAAAATGTCCTGCTAATGGCATTTTTTTAAAAGATTTTAGCTTAGATTAATTTATTAGATAGCACCAGGCAGTTGTTTCTGACACTGTTCAAGAGTTGACTTTTTTAGAAACACTTCACTACATCCTTTGAAAAATGTTTAAAATTCACAGACTATCACCCCAGATTATCTCTCAGTCACAAACTTACCCAGCTGAGGTGAAGGCCCTCTCTAACATGACACATAAAGCCTGAGCAGGTTAGTAGCTTAAGCAAATATTGGACCACCTCCCGCAAGTGGTGCATCCTTGCGACCCACCCTGTAGATGAATATGAGTATTATTGCTTCTAAGAGTTTTATTGCTTTTAAGACTCCATGTTTGCTTGATAAAGGCAGGGACAGCCATACAATAAAAACATAAAATTGACAGAAATAAAATAATACATTTAAAAAATGAGCACTGTAAAAAGTTAATCTGTAAATAATGTAAAAAAAAAAAAAAAAAAAAAAGAAGGGATGGCAGGTGGGTGAACGGCTGGGTCTGAATTTAGCTAATTGCAGGGAACCCACAACATGCAAATTTGCAGGTTGTTCACCCCACCAAACACCTTGCATTGCACTGCGTGCTGCACAATACATTTTGTGCCCTGCACAGTGCATTCTAAACCCTAAATAGGCAAAGCTTTGCCCAACTAGGGTGTAGCACAAGCTTTTTGTTAAGGAGTGAGGCCAGGAAACCGGTCGTAACAACTGATGAGTCAACAGCTGTCAATGGGTTTCCCACTGACAGCTGAATTAAAAAATAAGCTATACTGTCTAAGAATGCATTTCTGTTAAAAAGCTGCCGATTTGCAACAGTATTGTTAATGACACAGTCCTGACTATCATGAGGAAGTCCAAGTGGGAGATGTGTACAAGATATCGTGAGGTTTAGGCTTCTAGATAACCAATTTCAACACTTAATATTCCAGAATTTCATGTTTAAGGCTGGTAGGAGTTCATGAAGGAATTATCACTTCTGCTTGACACTTTTTTCTAGTATTGTTAAAAGAAATGGCATTTAGGCCTTAGAACCAAGTTTTTGTTTATCCTTTTGGCCCAATTTTTATTCCCATCATTGAACGTGGGTCAGAAAAAGTTACAACTTATTGCAGTTACACCTGTAATTGTATTGCAAGTGAATTTATGTACGTTATTTGTATTTTGCTTTTATGTTTTCAGATGAAAGTAGATGAACCAAAATTTGTAAGTCATCCTGAAGTTGAAAAAGCATTACCCCTGGATAATACTCAATTGTGCAATGGAAAATAAAGCACTGCTGTAAATAGAGAAAAAAAATGTCTGGATCTGGGTCATCATTTGTTTCTCAACACCATCAAAGATCATGTTTCTGCTCTTTTTTTTATTATTTCAGAGAGTATTGGCCTCTTACTCCTTGATTAAGGGCACCTAATCTAGTTCACCCAGTGCTTCAGAAATGTCTTTTTTTTTAATCATTAGTATTAAAACAGATATGAAACAACTGCAACGATACAGCAAACAGTTAAACTATAGCAAGGAGTATATTGCAAATAGGTGAACAGAAAAAAAAAAATATTATTTAAACAAGCAATGGGTGTAGAAAGCAGCTTCTCCTAAACACTATACTAGGGCATTCCTAACTAAGAAGAATTATGCCAATCTAAAATGTTCAGCAGTCTGTAATATACTCTCTTCTACAGACCAGTTCATTGGGGCCCAACTGTTTTGTCAGAATGTTCAGGATAATGTCCATTTTAAGCACTGATAATGACACTGGTTCTATGATACTCACGGGCAACACTGTCCCTTTTTTGTCAAAGTGTAAAGTGGATTTGGTCAGTGGCCTCTCACTAACTTTTTTGTGTTAGCAGGTGGTCTCCCTCTGTATACGGGCTGGTCTGTGTCCACAACATTCTTCCCCTTTGATCCGGCAGCAAGCTCAGCATTTGTGGAGATCTCCAATGTCCCAACATGTCTGTTGCTGTGCTTCACTCCCTCTCAGATACAGCAGTGTCTATTGAAGTCGCCCCAGAAGTCACCAAAAGTAGTGCAGGAACTACTTTTGCAACTCGATGCGGTGCCACAAAGTCGTCGTCGCACCGATTGGGACTCTCCCATTGCCACAAATATGCTGCAATTTGACATTGCAAATTGCATGTCAAATTGCAGCGATGTGAACAGAGGCTTTTTGCCAAAGCTTAACTGAACAAGCTGAAGTTAGAAGCTGATTGGTTACTATGCACAGCTGCACCAGATTCTGTGTGCTCCAGTTTTATTAAATCTCCCCCACTGTCTTTTTGCAGCCAGAGGTGCAAACTGGACTATCGCTTGCCATGTAGTATCCCTGCTCATTTAAAGTTGCCTGCCCTTCCCCCTGCATTGTGGAAGGGAGGGCAGAGTTTTTTATTTTTGCATAGGGAGATGGTGTTTAGGTCTGGAGCTTCCATTTTTCCAAAAGGTAGAATCTAGTTATCACTGCTGTTCTTGTCTGTGTTTGGTTGACCAGGGCAGGGGGAGACTTACAAGTAGAAAAAAAAAAATAACAACATTTAACATTAAAAACATAATACTTATTAAAAAATTGTAAAGTGAAAAGCTTCCTCACTAGCGCTCTATCCTTCCCTCCTTTTCTATCTCATAATGCTGAATATGAATCCATCACAGAGGCAACGATATATGCAGTCTACAAGAACCACACCTCTCAGGAACACACAACCGCTTACTCACCATAAAGGCACTCTATACATACAATTACCGTAAGCTTACTCCCTTCTATATCATTGATTCCTAACCCTGTTACACATACAAGTTTTATTACGGTCATATCTTGTTCTTCACACATCCCTAAAGGTCAAGCCTGAAACACGTTCTGGGCACTATTTTATTACATGTATCGGCACATATAAAATAACTTTTGACCAATGAATGCTTGATCTAAAACCCAGGCATATGTTTCTGAATTCCAAGTTGATACATGTTTTCTTGTTATATTTTTCTGTACAATACTCCTGCATTACCTTCATTATACAAAAATATTGTTGTACTCTTTATTTTCCATGTTTTAAAACAATAAAAAAGTTTGAAACAAAAAAAAACTGTAAAGTTGTATATATAATAATAAAAAAAAAGAAAAGAAATCTGTACAGACTTGGGCTGGGGGTAAATGATTCATGAGTCTGTGCATTGCACCTGCATTGCATTGATTGCAGTCACAATCCTCTGCAGGCTTCAATGCAAACATTTAATAAATGCACATTTTTATTTTATTTTATTTTATTAGGCTGGATGTATGTATAAATACTTTGCAAAAGGTGAATTACTGTATGCTTTTTTAACAATCAACAGTACCAGTAACAACTAGGGATGATCGAACTTTTGAAAAGTTTGGTTCGACCAGAACAACCGAACCTCCCAAAAGTTCGGCCCGGATTTCAGAACCCCATTGAAATCAATTGGACCCGAACTTCGGTAATCAAAAAACACCATTTGAAGCCCTAAAACCCAATAAATGCCCCTAAAAAATGCCTAGGGTTCTGGGTCATGCCCCAGGGACTATTAATCACACAAAAAAAAGTTCTTAAAAATTGTCATTTTTGATAGAGAGACAATTATTGGAAAAATTAAAAAAAATAATAAAAAAAAAATTGGATTTAGTGTCTGGGGGGTCTAAAAAGTGTACCTGTAAAGTTTCAGCTCTGTAGCATGTCCACAACCAGAAAAAAAAAGTTTGTTTGTATTAGTGCACTTATAGAACAGGGATATGGCTCCGCTCTTTTCACTACTTGCCGGTTTTGTAGCAAGCGTTTTTTTGGGCATTTTTTGGGGGTTATTGGAGGCAGGCATAACATCAGAACTTCTGTGTAGGGGTATATACACACACACACACACTTATATGTATATATACACATACACATATATAGGTGTAAAAGTAGCAGAACACTATACTTGCGCTAATGAAATAATAAACACCCATATGGCTCCTATAACACCTATATATGTGTATGTGTATATATAAATATAAGTGTGTGTATATATACCCCTATACACAAGTTCAGATGTTTTGCCTGCCTCCAAAGACCCCAAAAAATGCCCAAAAAAAGCCAAAACATGGCATGCTACAGAGCTGAAACTTCACAGGTACACTTTTTAGACCCCCCAGACACTAAATCACAAAAAAAAGTTCTTAAAAATTGTCATTTTTGATGGATAGCCAATTATTGAAAAAAAAAAAAATAAATACATTTCTTTGGATTTAGTGTCTGGGGGGTCTAAAAAGTGTACCTGTGAAGTTTCAGCTCTGTAGCATGTCCAGAACCAGAAAAAAAAGTTTGTTTGTATTAGTGCAATTATAGAACAGGGATATGGCTCCGCTCTTTTCACACCTTGCCGGTTTTGTAGCAAGCGTTTTTTTGGGCATTTTTTGGGGGTTATTGGAGGCAGGCATAACATCTGTACTTCTGTGTAGAGGTATATATACACACACACTTCTATGTATATATACACATACACATATATAGGTGTAAAAGTAGCAGAACACTATACTTGCGCTAATGAAATAATTAACACCCATATGTCTCTGCTCCTATAACACCTATATTTGTGTATGTGTATAATACATATAAGTGTGTGTGTATATATACCCCTATACACAAGTTCAGATGTTTTGCCTGACTCCAAAGACCCCCAAAAATGACCAAAAAAAACGCCTGCAATAACACACCTGGGCGTTTTTTTTTGGCGCCAGCGTTTTTTGGGCATTTTTGGGGGTCTTTGGAGGCAGGCAAAACATCTGAACTTGTGTATAGGGGTATGTATACACACACACACTTATATGTATATATACACATACACATATATAGGTGTGAAAATAGCAGAACACTATGCTTACGCTAATGAAATAATTAACACTCATATGGCTCTGCTCCTATAACACCTATATTTGTGTATGTGTATAATACATATAAGTGTGTGTGTATATATACCCCTATACACAAGTTAAGATGTTTTGCCTGACTCCAAAGACCCCAAAAAAATGCCCCAAAAAAAGCCTGCAAAAACACACCTGGGCGTTTTTTTTTTTTGGCGCAGGCGTTTTTTTGGGCATTTTTTGGGGTCTTTGGAGGCAGGCAAAACATCTGAACTTGTGTATAGGGGTATATATACACACACACATATATGTATTATACACATACACACATATAGGTGTGAAAGGAGCGGAGCCATATGCCTGTTAATGATTTCATTAGCGCAAGCATAGTGTTCTGCTATTTTCACACCTATATGTGTGTAGGTGTATATATACATACATGTGTGTGTGTGTGTGTGTGTATATACCCCTTTACACAAGTTCAGATATCATGCCTGACTCCAAACTTGTCCTCAAAGAAAGCCCTATAGACGCCTGCAGCAAAAAGCAGGCTGACCGGCGAGAAGCCATATCCCTGCTCTGAAAGTCACATAAGAGAAAACGATCTTTTCTCTATAGCGGTCACCCTGAAATGGAAGGGTTTGGTCACCCTGCCATAGCAGTCAGTGTCAGTTCACCCTACATTACACTACGGTCACCCTGGCACTTAACACTTTCCCTACAGAAACTTGATTTTTGAAGCTAACTAAAGTGGAAAATAGCACCCTAACTACATTCGATATCCCTTTCCTCACACTAATAATTGCTAAATGACACTTTTGAAGCAGAAGTAACAGAACTGCTTCCACTCTCTTCCACATCCCTGTATTAAAATGGTAGAAATTTGGCGGGGGCTATCTTATATACTGGGGGGCGTATTCACTAATGATTGGCCTCTGGACCCCCTAGTCACTCCAGTCACATTCCTAGCATTCTCCTGCCCCCTCAATTAGCTTTTACTGATGGTTCTGGTCCAATCACAGGCTTTTAAAGCCAATTTCCTGGCCCATTGCATTTTGGTTGGTTCTGGTTGCCGAATTCCGAACTTTTTCAGCAAAAACTTCTAAATTCGGCCGAACCTCGAACAGTCAATGTTCGTCCCGAACCGTTCGATCATCCCTAGTAACAACACCCGAGCTGGGAAAACATTTGAATAAGCCTGTTATCTATTACTAACTACAAGGCAACTCGGCTTACTTTCTGACACATTTTTTTAATAGAGGGAATGGGCGAGTAGACTATGGTCATAGGGTTATTATGATCTAAACTTTTCTTCTACGTGTTCTTCCCCTTAGCCTTAAGATTTCCCCTCTCCATCTGCTGCTGCTGTCCACTCTTCCTCTGCTTTGTGGAAGGGAGGTAGGTTTTAGGTTCTCCACATGTAACTATGACTCCAGTGCTGGGGATCTTATTACCATCAGAAAATGTGGCAAGGAGGGTGTTACAATGCACCCTTTAAGAGGAGGTAATGGGCACTAAGGATGATCGAACTTTTGAAAAGTTTGGTTCGGCCAGAACATCCGAACTTCCCGAAAGTTCGGCCCGGATTTCAGAACCCCATTGAAATCAATTGGACCCGAACTTCGGTATATTTATATACACACCTAGACATATATAGGTGTGATAGTAGCAGAAATATATTACTGTAAATGATTTCATTAGCGCAAGCATATATTTCTGCTACTATCACACCTATATATGTCTAGGTGTGTATATAAATATATGGATGTGTGTATATACACCACTATACACAAGTTCAGATGTTTTGCCTGCCTCAAAAGAACCCAAAAAATGCCAAAAAAAACGCTAGCGCCAAAAAAAAAATGCCCAGGTGTGTTTTTGCTGGCATTTTCTGGGGGTTTTGGAGGCAGGCAAAGCATCTGAACTTGTGCACAGTACCACTATACACAAGTTCAGATGTTTTTCCTGACTGCAAAGAACCCAAAAAAATGTCTGCTTTGAAACCGGCAAGGTGTTACAGCAGAGAAGCCATATTCCTGTGCTGAAAGTTTTCTAATACATACAATCCTTTTTTTTTCTGGATCTGGACATGCTACAGAGCTGAAACTTCACAGGTACACCTTTTAGACCCCCCAGACACAAAATCACACAAAAAAGTTCTTAAAAATTGTCATTTTTGATAAAAAAAGCCAATTATTGAAAAAATTAAAAAAAAATGAGATTTTTATAAATATATGGATGTGTGTATATACACCACTATACACAAGTTCAGATGTTTTGCCTGCCTCCAAAACCCCCCAAAAAATGCCAGCAAAAACACACCTGGGCATTTTTTTTTGACGCTAGTGTTTTTTTGGGTTCTTTTGAGGCAGGCAAAACATCTGAACATGTGTATAGGGGGTATATATAGACATATATGTCTGAATATATACCCCTAGACAAATATAGGAGTGATAGTAGCAGAAATATATTACTGTAAATGATTTCATTAGCGCAAGCATTTATTTCTGCTACTATCACACCTAAATATGTCTAGGGGTATATATACAGACATATATGTCTATATATACCCCCTATACACATGTTCAGATGTCATGTCTGACATCAAACATGTCCTCAGAAAAGCACTGGCAGTGGCAGCCCCTGCAGCATAAAAAATGCTTGGCTGGTGAGAAGCCATATGCCTGTCCCGAAGCTATTCAGAGAAATTATCATTTCTCTATAGCGGTCACCCTGCTATGGAAGGGTTTTGTCACCCTGCCATAGCAGTCACTGCCAGTTAACCCTACACTACACTACACTACAGTCCCCTGACACTTAACACTTTCCCTACAGAAACTAAATTTTTTAAGCTAACTTAAGTGTAAAGGAGCACTCTAACTACACTAGATATCCCTTTCCTCACACTAAAAATAGCTAAATGACACTTTTAAAGTAAAATTAACAGAACTGCTTCCACTCTCTTCCATGTCCAGTATAACAATGCTAGGAATATGGAGGGGGCGATCTTATATACTGGGGGGCGTATTCACTAATGATTGGTCTAGGGACCCCCTAGTCACTCCAATCACATTCCTAGCATTCTCCTGCCCCCTCAATTGGCTTTTGCCAATGGTTATGGTCCAATCACAGTCTTTTAAAGCCCATTTCCTGAAGCATTGCATTTTGGGCGGTTCTGGTTGCCGAATTCCGAACTTTTTGGGCAAAAAGTTCTAAATTCGGCCGAACCTCGAACACCCAATGTTCGGGGGACGAACCGATGGTGGACCCGAACCGTTCGATCATCCCTAATGGGCACATTAGCAGCATTTACAGGCAAGTGACTTTTCTGTGCTCTGGAAGACTAAGAAGAGAAGCGCTTTTTCAGCCACTTTATAACCTCTTGTGTGATTTACCAATGGGAGGCTGAAAACAAAACAGCTCAACAGAGCCTCTCTAGTGCTTATTTTATATGTTTGCCATTGAAAGAAGATTTGAGGAAAGGCAGGTAGCCTATAGTCCCATTAATCAATATATAACTTTTTGCTACTGCCTGCCCTTCCCTCTGACTGTAGAATTGTGCCCCTCTGTTTGCTGCTGCCTGCTCTCCCCCCTGCATTTAGGATGGCCAGGCAACTTATAGTCATAGATTTTCCTCCTGAAACATTGTGTGGCACCTTTACTGTTCTAGAGTACCAGAATAGACCAGGAGAGGAGGCAAGAGCTGGTAATAGAAACAGAATGGCAGCACTTAGCCTGGAATCGTACATATGCTCTAGAGTGCTTGGGGGGGACCACTGATTCAGAGAAGCATAAGGATGAGGCCAGTAAGGAGGAGGGGGTACAGGTGACTGTGCTGTCATCATCATAACATTATGCAGAGGTTTAGGCCATTGCTTGATTCTTAGGCTGGCCATATACTATACAATTTTCTTGTTCAACTTTCCTTTAGATTTACCAAAACCATGTAATATAGGGTCAAACCTAAACACTTTCAATTTGTATGCAGTCAGGCAGGCCCTTGCACTACATAGTTTAAGGTAAATCTAAAGGAAATTGAATAAGAAAATTGTATAGTGTATGGCCAGCCTTAGTGTGGCCCCATGACCCTTTTCCTTGGCATATCTTAAACCTTTGAAACTCCTTTTGAGAGTTATCTCCAAACACTAGAGGCCACAAATGTTGTGGTGGATGTAGCAGGAGGATGTTGGGGGGGAGGGGGGTGTGGAGAGATGTGAAAAGTTAGGTAGGGGTTGGATTAGTCTCATTGAAGTTCTGTTCACACCAAGCTCAGAATATAATCTAATTAATGGAGGAGGGGCAGATAGTTGAAAGGCCCACCCCTCCATTCATACATAAAACATGTTTCATTCAAAAAAGTTGTACTACGGCATCTATGAATAGAGAAGCTGGGCACAAAGGGTGGCTATAGTTGGGCACTCTTGATGAATGCCTGTGAAAGCCCCTCAGTTCTGGTAGCCCCCACCGCACTGGAAGATTGTAGCAGAGGTGGTGGTGGTGCATCGGAGGGCAAAGATTACTATTTAACTAGAAGACAGAAGCAAAGGGGACACATCATACTAAAGGTAAGTAATGTCCCTTGTGCTTTTTATGTATTTTTTTTTTTTAAGTGAAGTTTCATACCATAAAGCAATATTTCCATATCTCATGACCTACTTACCCATCTCTGTTCCTTTTAATGTTCTTTGCATTTTGCAATGAGATATCACTAAATTCGTCCTCCAATGTATCAAATATTTGAAAATAGGCAAAAGGCCAGGTCCCAATGGTTACACAGCATTATATTAAAAGAAAATTGCAGAATTTTTAGCCCCCCATTTGGCGGCCTTATATAACTCAGTCAAAAAGGGTTCAGCTTTATCCCCAAACTTATTGATCGGTAACGTTGTGATGCTTCCTAAACATGATTGTGACCAATCCTCGTGGGCTAATTTTAGGCCTATCTAACTAATATTGATATGAAAATCCTCCCAAACATCCTGATCAACTGCCTAAACTCTTTTTTGACTTGTTTTATTTAGAAAAATACCAATTTGGCTTTATCACGGGATGACAGGCGGGAGATGCCATTCGCCTAATCCAGTGTTTCCCAACTCCGGTCCTCAGGGCACACTAACAGACCAGGTTTGCAAGAAAACTGAAATACATCACAGGTGATATCATTTGTTGCTCAGTGATTGCAGTATTCTAGTCTGCATTTCCCCAAGGTAATACTTAAAATCTGGCCTGTTAATATGCCCTGAGGACCGGAGTTGAGAAACATTGGCCTAATCCTACATCTATATTAAAAAAGAATAGCGCGCAAATGCAAAAGAAATTACTACCAAATCTGAAGAGAGTCCATAAATAAAAATGGGGGTTTGGTCCCACCATATGGCCATATCGTGCTCAAGCCCACTACTGCGTCAAAGTACCCCATTATCAGTGGGTCCTACACTATCCATGAAAAAGAGATGAATCCAGCCCTTCTAACCCTTGGAGACAACACTCCTTGCTGGGAAAAATGTGCAAATGCACTACAGGGGACTCCTCCTATATCCATTTGATGGTGGACACTGATTGAGTACAGGTGTATGTGGGGGGTGGGGAGGGCTGCTCAACCTCGATAGTCTGGTCAGACCGAATACATAATAAACAGGCAAAAAATTTGGGGGAGCATACCCATGTATTTCCAAAGCTGCTGCAGCTATGAACCAAAAGACATGTATATTAAAAAAGAATAGCGCGCAAATGCAAAAGAAATTACTACCAAATCTGAAGAGAGTCCATAAATAAAAATGGGGGTTTGGTCCCACCATATGGCCATATCGTGCTCAAGCCCACTACTGCGTCAAAGTACCCCAAAAAAACTTTTTGCCTGTTTATTATGTATTCGGTCTGACCAGACTATCGAGGTTGAGCAGCCCTCCCCACCCCCCACATACACCTGTACTCAATCAGTGTCCACCATCAAATGGATATAGGAGGAGTCCCCTGTAGTGCATTTGCACATTTTTCCCAGCAAGGAGTGTTGTCTCCAAGGGTTAGAAGGGCTGGATTCATCTCTTTTTCATGGATAGTGTAGGACCCACTGATAATGGAGTACTTTGACGCAGTAGTGGGCTTGAGCACGATATGGCCATATGGTGGGACCAAACCCCCATTTTTATTTATGGACTCTCTTCAGATTTGGTAGTAATTTCTTTTGCATTTGCGCGCTATTCTTTTTTAATATACATGTCTTTTGGTTCATAGCTGCAGCAGCTTTGGAAATACATGGGTATGCTCCCCCAAATTTTTTGCCTGTTTATTATGTATTCGGTCTGACCAGACTATCGAGGTTGAGCAGCCCTCCCCACCCCCCACATACACCTGTACTCAATCAGTGTCCACCATCAAATGGATATAGGAGGAGTCCCCTGTAGTGCATTTGCACATTTTTCCCAGCAAGGAGTGTTGTCTCCAAGGGTTAGAAGGGCTGGATTCATCTCTTTTTCATGGATAGTGTAGGACCCACTGATAATGGGGTACTTTGACGCAGTAGTGGGCTTGAGCACGATATGGCCATATGGTGGGACCAAACCCCCATTTTTATTTATGGACTCTCTTCAGATTTGGTAGTAATTTCTTTTGCATTTGCGCGCTATTCTTTTTTAATATACATGTCTTTTGGTTCATAGCTGCAGCAGCTTTGGAAATACATGGGTATGCTCCCCCAAATTTTTTGCCTGTTTATTATGTATTCGGTCTGACCAGACTATCGAGGTTGAGCAGCCCTCCCCACCCCCCACATACACCTGTACTCAATCAGTGTCCACCATCAAATGGATATAGGAGGAGTCCCCTGTAGTGCATTTGCACATTTTTCCCAGCAAGGAGTGTTGTCTCCAAGGGTTAGAAGGGCTGGATTCATCTCTTTTTCATGGATAGTGTAGGACCCACTGATAATGGGGTACTTTGACGCAGTAGTGGGCTTGAGCACGATATGGCCATATGGTGGGACCAAACCCCCATTTTTATTTATGGACTCTCTTCAGATTTGGTAGTAATTTCTTTTGCATTTGCGCGCTATTCTTTTTTAATATACATGTCTTTTGGTTCATAGCTGCAGCAGCTTTGGAAATACATGGGTATGCTCCCCCCAAATTTTTTGCCTGTTTATTATCTAATCCTACATCTGCAAAATCTGTTCCATAATCTTTCAGTGAAATCATAGCTCTTATTCCTAGACATAAAAAGGCATTTGATACTTTATTTTGGCCTTATCTTTTAACTATTCTCCATCACTATGGGTTTGGTCCCTCTTTCTTGAGCTAGATAATGGCCAGGCTAAACTTAAATATTATGGTTTTGAGCCCTCTGTTTTCCTGATCCGTGGGAGTACTCAACAAGGCTGCTCAATCTCCCCACTCTAATTTATCTTGGCCTTAGAACCCCTGGTGGAGGTTATCCGCACACACCTGGACATCACAGGTTTTACAGTAGCAGGCTTTTCCCACAAACTGTCGCTATTTACTGATGACATACTTCTGACCCTGACTTCTCCTAGAATCGCCTTTCCAAATGTATTTTCTCTGCTGGTCACCATTACCTCTTTGTCTGGTTTCTTCCTTGAGGTGGCAATATGTTTTTCATATACAAGATGTCTTTTACATATACAAGATGTCTGACTTGTATACAAAATGTCGGATTTAGATCAAAATGTCTTTAAGGTATTAATCTCTTCTCTATTTGATTTCTTTTATGTTTCATGAGCTTTTAAAAGCTAAGAATATATCAGAAGACTGAAACAGTGGAAATTCCCTATCTCTCAGAATATCAACTCTGTCTGGACAGCTTGACTGCAGAACAATTAATATCTTTTACAAAAGTCCCTTGGAAAATTCCCTGATGAGCATCACAAGAAAATTTCCTGATGACAGAAAATCACAATATAGATTAACCCTAAGCTTACCATAATTAATTGCTAACCTTGATTGGACAAAAGATCTTAATAACAACCCATTTCTTGTAAGTTAGATCTTAATACCAAACCCATTTTTATACGTCATATATAGGGTTGAGCGGACACCTAGATGTCCGTGTTCGACGGGTTCGGCCGAACTTTAAAAAAAAGTCCGGGTCCGTGTCCCGGACTTTTACCAAACTTTTCCCGGACACCGAACCCCATTGAAGTCAATGGGGACCCGAACTTTAAGGCACTAAAATGGCTCTAAAACACCAATGGAAAGGGCTAGAGTGCTGCAAATGGCAGCAAAACGTAGTTAAGAGCATGGCAAGTGCTCTGCAAACAAATGTGGATAGGGAAATAACTTAAAACAACAAAAAAAAAAAAGAAAAATAAAACAATGTTCTTCATCTCTGAAGGACGAGGCCCATAAGGAGTAGGAGGGAGGTTGAGGTGGTGGTGGATGTGGCGGTGTCATAGGCGTGCGCACAGGGTGTGCCTGGTGTACCTGGGCACACCCTAATCACCTAGGGCACATAGCATTATCGCTCTGTTTGCCAGTGAGGAGATGGGAAAGATCTCCCTCGCACCTGCTCTGCTCTATTTCTCTTTGCCAGCAGGGAGAGTAATGTATCGGGGCCATGTACATGTAGGCAAACACATGCATGTGTATTTCAACTTTGGGGTGCACACCCTAATGCAATAGGCTGCGCACACCTATGGGCGGTGTAGGTGGAAGCGGCGGTGGAGGAGGACCAGGGCCGGATTAAGAGCATCATGGTCTTGGTGCTGAGGATTTTGAAGGGCCTTAAGGGCCGTGCCTTGGCATGCACCCAGAGGAGGAAGGGTGCAGCCATGCATGCCTAATTCAACATGGGATGCTGTCTCTGAAGCCCATAAACACATCCATGCATCGGCAACTGTCCCTCCTTGTCCGGCCTTCGCGCTGTGTGGGGAGGTTCTGAGGGTGCTGCCTGGGGAAGCGAGCATAGAAGCCAGACTTCTGTGTTTACAAGTGACAGAAGTGCGGTCACAGTGAATATGGCCAACCCGGGGCCTATATAAAAGGTAGGGGCCTGCATGGAGCTGCAGCTCCAATAGCCCCTACGTTAATCTGGCCCTGAGGAGGAGGACGAGGTAGCCAACACTGCTTCTTTTCACAAATTTTAAATGAGGGTACACCCCAAAAGAGTGAGAAAGAGCAAAAATGGAACAATGGCTGGGTAAGGTCGGTATCCATTGCTATTCTGCACAAGGTACGGAAAAGTCCCGTGGGATCCATGCCTGGTTCATTTTAATGAACGTGAGCTTGTCCACATTGTCTCTGGACAGGCGGCTGCGCTTGTCTGTTATAACACCCCCAGCCGTGCTAAATACCCGTTCAGATAATACACTGGCTGCAGGGCACGCCAGCACCTCCAAGGCGTAAAGGGCAAGCTCAGGCCATGTGCCCAATTTGGAGACCCAGAAGTTGAAGGGGGCAGACCCCTCATTCACTACATGTAGGCGTGTGCACACATACTGCTCCACCATGTTGGTAAAATGCTGCCTCCTGCTAAGACGTTCCATCTGAGCTGCTGGTGCTGCTGTTTGTTGTGGCGTGCTGACAAAGCTTTTCCACATTTCGGCCATGCTAACCCTGCCTTCTGAGGTGCTGGCGGTGCCCTGGTTGAGTTGGCGACCTCCTCCTCCTCCTCCTCTGCCTTGTGCTTCCACTGTGGCCCCGCTGTCAGATGGGAATGCCAGCAGCATCGCGTCTACCAGCGTGCGCTTGTACTCGCGCATCTTGCGATCGCGCTCCAGTGAGTGAATTAAGGACGGTACGTTGTCCTTGTAACGGGGATCCAGCAGCGTGGCCACCCAGTAATCAGCACAAGTTAGAATGTGGGCAACTCGGCGGTCGTTGTGGAGACACTGCAGCATGTAATCGCTCATGTGTGCCAGGCTGCCCAGAGGCGACGAAAGGCTGTCCTCTGTGGGAGGTGTATCGTCCGTGTCCTCTGTATCCCCCCAGCCACGCACCAGTGATGGCCATGAGCTGGCCTGGGTGCCACCCTGCTGTGAACATGGTTCCATCTCCTCCTCCAGCTCCTCCTCCTCCTCATCCTCCTCATCCTCCAGAACTGTGCCCCTGCTGGACAATTGTGTCCCTGGCATTTGTGTGTGCAGGAACCCACCCTCGGAGCCCCTTGCGAATGACTGCCCTGAAAGCCTTTGAAATGTTACCTCTTCATCCTCCTCCTCCTCCTCCTCATCCTGTGCCACATCCTCTTCCATCATCGCCCGAATTGTTTTTTCAAGGAGGCATAGAAGTGGGATAGTTAAGCTGAGAACGGCGTCATTGCCACTGGCCATGTTGGTGGAGTACTCAAAACAGCGCAACAAGGCACACAGGTCTCGCATGGAGGCCCAGTTATTGGTGGTGAAGTGGTGCTGTTCCGCAGAGCGACTCATGCGTGCGTGCTGCAGCTGAAACTCCACTATGGCCTGCTGCTGCTCGCACAGTCTTTCCAGCATGTGCAAGGTGGAGTTCCACCTTGTGGGCACGTCACATATGAGGCGGTGAGCGGGAAGGCCGAAGTTACGCTGCAGCGCTGCCAGGCGAGCAGCAGCAGGGTGAGAACGCCGAAAGTGCGCACAAACGGCCCGCACTTTCTGCAGCAGCTCTGACATATCGGGGTAGTTTTTAAGGAACCTCTGCACCACCAAATTCAGCACATGCGCCAGGCAAGGGATGTGCGTCAAACCGGCTAGGCCCAGAGCTGCTATGAGATTTCTCCCGTTATCGCACACCACCAGGCCGGGCTTGAGGCTCGCTGGCAGCAACCACTCATTTGTTTGCTGTTCCATGCTCCTCCACAACTCCTGCGCGGTGTGTGGTTTGTCCCCCAAACAGGCAAGTTGTAAAACTGCCTGCTGTCGTTTACCCCTGGCCGTGCTGAAGTTGGTGGTGAAGGTGTTACGCTGTCCGGATGAGGAGGCGGTAGAGGATGAGGAAGCGGAGTAGGAGGAGTTAGGAACAGGAGGCAAACTGAAGCGCCCTGCAATCCTCGGTGGAAGGACATGCGCCAAATTGCTATCCGCCTCAGGCCCATCCGCCACTGCATTTACCCAGTGTGCCGTTAGGGAGATATAACGCCCCTGACCGTGCTTACTGGTCCACGTATCGGTAGTTAGGTGGACCTTGGCACAGATGGCGTTGCGCAGTGCACACCTGATTTTTTCCCCCACTTGGTTGTGTAGGGAAGGGATGGCTTGCCTGGAAAAGTAGTGGCGGCTGGGCACGACGTACTGTGGGACAGCCACCGACATAAGGTTTTTAAAACTGTGCGTCTCCACCAGACGGAATGACAGCATTTCAAAGGCCAATAATTTTGAAATGCTGGCATTCAGGGCCAGGGATCGCGGGTGGGTAGGGGGGTACTTCCTCTTCCTCTCAAGTGTTTGGGAGATGGAAATCTGAACGCTTCCACGGGACATTGTGGAGATGGTTGTTGGTGACCCAGGTGGTGGTGTTGCTGACAGATCGTCTGTTTGCTGGGTGGCAGGTGCCGGTATCACTACAGATGTGGCTGGAGCGGCCGAGACTGCAGCAGAAGAGGAAGCAGGATGAGCCAGAGACGTTTCTTGGTTTTGAAGGTGTGTACTCCACTGCAGCTCGTGCTTTGCACTTAGATGCCTGATCATGCAGGTTGTGCTCAGGTTGAGAAGGTTTATGCCTCGCTTCAAGCTCTGATTGCACAGGGTGCAAACCACTCGTGTCCTGTCATCAGCACATTTTCTAAAGAACTTCCACGCTAGAGAACTCCTTTGAGCTGACTTTGGTGCGCTCGTTCCCTTGCTGCGTTGGGCAGTAGCGGGCGTAGTGTCTAGGGCACGGCCGCTCCGCTTCTGCACCCTGCTCCCTCTTCTGCTGTGCTGGTGGCTCTGTGCGACCACCGCCTCTTCCTCCAAACTACTCAGGTCACCTGCATGACGTTCATTCCATGTGGGGTCGAGGACCTCATCGTCCTCCACATCATCTTCCACCCAGTCTTCACCCCTGCCCTCCTTGTCGGTCTCCACAATGCTGAACGCCGCAGCAGTTGGCACCTGCGTTTCGTCATCATCGGAGACGTGCTGCGATGATCCTTGCATGTACTCATCTTGAGAAATAAGTGGTTGGGCATCGCTGCACTCAATCTCTTCCACTTCTGGGGCAGGGCTAGGTGGATGGCCCTGGGAAACCCTGCTGACAGAGTCATCAAAAAGAAGAAGAGACTGCTGTATGGCTTGGGGCTCAAACTGCTTGCCTGATTTGCAAGGGGGTGAGGTGAAAGACGGTTGGACATCGGCTGCAGGTGCCAACTGTGACCTTTCTGCAGTAGACTGGGTGGGAGACAATGTGAAGGAACTGGAGGCACTGTCAGCAGCAAACCAATCTACTATCGCCTCCACTTGTTCTGGCCTCATCACTTCTAGGGGCGTATGATGCCCTACCAAATACTGATGCAGGTTCTGTCGCCTACTCACACTTGAGGAAGGTGTTTCACTTGTGCATGTAGCTGGCACAGATCGACCACGTCCTCTCCTTGCAACAGGAGCTCTAGCAGCAGCACCACCACGACCCAGGCCACGGCCCCTATTTGACGCTCTCCTCATATTTCTGAAATTTAAGATCTTGCCCTAGAAAGGTCTTTATTGAATAGCGGAACAAAAGAACAACAGTATCGCACGGGTGTATCTCACAGTCAAATATGCAAACTATGCCGCAATTTAATGTTTTTTACACCAAAAGGGTGTGTATTGAATAGCGGAATAGGAGAAAAAACTGTGTATCTCACACGTACAAACACAGACTAGGCCCGATTAAATTTTTTCCTACCCTAAAGGGAGGATGAGGAAGAGGAGTATGGAACAGGCAGCACCCTCAAATCTTCAGAAGTATGAGATGAACCCCAAAAACTTGGAAAGGTACCGACACAGACTATTCCGCAATTTAATTGAGCCCCAAAGGTTTTTATTGAATAGCGGAATAGGAAATATGATCAAAAAAAAGTGTATGTTTTTCACACGTACAGAAGCACACTAGGCCCCAATTACTATTGTTTGTACACCTAAAAGGATGGATGAGGAAGAGGAGGAGGAGGAGTATAGAACAGGCAGCACCCTCAAAGCTTCAGAAGTATGAGATGAACCCCAAAAACTTGGAAAGGTGGATCTCACACGTACCGACACAGACTATTCCGCAATTTAATTGAGCCCCAAAGGTTTTTATTGAATAGCGGAATAGGAAATATGATCAAAAAAAAGTGTATGTTTTTCACACGTACAGAAGCACACTAGGCCCCAATTACTATTGTTTGTACACCTAAAAGGATGGATGAGGAAGAGGAGGAGGAGGAGTACAGAACAGGCAGCACCCTCAAAGCTTCAGAAGTATGAGATCAACCCCAAAAACTTGGAAAGGTGGATCTCACACGTACCGACACAGACTATTCCGCAATTTAATTGAGCCCCAAAGGTTTTTATTGAATAGCGGAATAGGAAATATGATCAAAAAAAAGTGTATGTTTTTCACATGTACAGAAGCACACTAGGCCCCAATTACTATTGTTTGTACACCTAAAAGGATGGATGAGGAGGAGGAGGAGGAGGAGTATAGAACAGGCAGCACCCTCAAAGCTTCAGAAGTATGAGATGAACCCCAAAAACTTGGAAAGGTGGATCTCACACGTACCGACACAGACTATTCCGCAATTTAATTGAGCCCCAAAGGTTTTTATTGAATAGCGGAATAGGAAATATGATCAAAAAAAAGTGTATGTTTTTCACACGTACAGAAGCACACTAGGCCCCAATTACTATTGTTTGAACACCTAAAAGGATGGATGAGGAGGAGGAGGAGGAGGAGTATAGAACAGGCAGCACCCTCAAAGCTTCAGAAGTATGAGATGAACCCCAAAAACTTGGAAAGGTGGATCTCACACGTACCGACACAGACTATTCCGCAATTTAATTGAGCCCCAAAGGTTTTTATTGAATAGCGGAATAGGAAATATGATCAAAAAAAGTGTATGTTTTTCACACGTACAGAAGCACACTAGGCCCCAATTACTATTGTTTGTACACCTAAAAGGATGGATGAGGAAGAGGAGGAGGAGGAGTATAGAACAGGCAGCACCCTCAAAGCTTCAGAAGTATGAGATGAACCCCAAAAACTTGGAAAGGTGGATCTCACACGTACCGACACAGACTATTCCGCAATTTAATTGAGCCCCAAAGGTTTTTATTGAATAGTGGAATAGGAAATATGATCAAAAAAAAGTGTATGTTTTTCACACGTACAGAAGCACACTAGGCCCCAATTACTATTGTTTGTACACCTAAAAGGATGGATGAGGAGGAGGAGGAGTATAGAACAGGCAGCACCTTCAAAGCTTCAGAAGTATGAGATGAACCCCAAAAACTTGGAAAGGTGGATCTCACACGTACCGACACAGACTATTCCGCAATTTAATTGAGCCCCAAAGGTTTTTATTGAATAGCGGAATAGGAAATATGATAAAAAAAGTGTATGTTTTTCACACGTACAGAAGCACACTAGGCCCCAATTACTATTGTTTGTACACCTAAAAGGATGGATGAGGAGGAGGAGGAGTATAGAACAGGCAGCACCCTCAAAGCTTCAGAAGTATGAGATGAACCCCAAAAACTTGGAAAGGTGGATCTCACACGTACCGACACAGACTATTCCGCAATTTAATTGAGCCCCAAAGGTTTTTATTGAATAGCGGAATAGGAAATATGATAAAAAAAGTGTATGTTTTTCACACGTACAGAAGCACACTAGGCCCCAATTACTATTGTTTGTACACCTAAAAGGATGGATGAGGAGGAGGAGGAGTATAGAACAGGCAGCACCCTCAAAGCTTCAGAAGTATGAGATGAACCCCAAAAACTTGGAAAGGTGGATCTCACACGTACCGACACAGACTATTCCGCAATTTAATTGAGCCCCAAAGGTTTTTATAGAATAGCGGAATAGGAAATATGATCAAAAAAAAGTGTATGTTTTTCACACGTACAGAAGCACACTAGGCCCCAATTACTATTGTTTGTACACCTAAAAGGATGGATGAGGAGGAGGAGTATAGAACAGGCAGCCCCCTTAAAGCTTCAGAAGTATGAGATTGTGTTCACTGTACCCCACAAAGATTGTGTTCACTGTACCCCACAAAGATTGTGTTCACTGTACCCCACAAAGGTTTTGTTCACTGCACCCCACAAAGATTGTGTTCACTGCACTCCAAAAGGATTGTCTTCACTGCACCCCACAAAGATTGTGTTCACTGTACCGCACAAAGGTTTTGTTCACTGCACCCCACAAAGATTGTGTTCACTGTACCCCACAAAGGTTTTGTTCACTGCACCCCACAAAGATTGTGTTCACTGTACCCCCCAAAGATTTTGTTCACTGCACCCCACAAAGATTGTCTTCACTGCACCCCACAAGGATTGTCTTCACTGCACCCCACAAGGATTGTCTTCACTGCACCCCACAAAGATTGTGTTCACTGTACCCCACAAAGATTTTGTTCACTGCACTCCAAAAGGATTGTCTTCACTGCACCCCACAAAGATTGTGTTCACTGCACCCCACAAAGATTGTGTTCACTGTACCCCACAAAGGTTTTGTTCACTGCACCCCACAAAGATTGTGTTCACTGTACCCCACAAAGATTGTGTTCACTGCACTCCAAAAGGATTGTCTTCACTGCACCCCACAAAGATTGTGTTCACTGTACCCCACAAAGGTTTTGTTCACTGCACCCCACAAAGATTGTGTTCACTGTACCCCACAAAGGTTTTGTTCACTGCACCCCACAAAGATTGTGTTCACTGTACCCCCCAAAGATTTTGTTCACTGCACCCCACAAGGATTGTCTTCACTGCACCCCACAAGGATTGTCTTCACTGCACCCCACAAAGATTGTGTTCACTGCACCCCACAAAGGTTTTGTTCACTGCACCCCACAAAGATTGTGTTCACTGTACCCCCCCAAAGATTTTGTTCACTGCACCCCACAAGGATTGTCTTCTCTGCACCCCACAAAGATTGTGTTCACTGTACCCCCCAAAGATTTTGTTCACTGCACCCCACAACGATTGTCTTCACTGCACCCCACAAGGATTGTCTTCACTGCACCCCACAAAGATTGTGTTCACTGTACCCCCACAAAGGTTTTGTTCACTGCACCCCACAAAGATTTTGTTCACTGAACTCCAAAAGGATTGTGTTCACTGCACCCCAAAAAGATTGTGTTCACTGCAGCCCACACACAGAAAAATGGATGTGGATCACTGACACCTGCCTATCTCCTATCCCACACCACACAGCAATATCGATTGTAGTTTGTAGAACACAGTTTCCCTAAAATTCAGCAGACTCTGTCCCTAACAGGATTGAGAAGAGATCGTAGATCAGGAGAACTAAGTGCAGACCCCAACCCACACAGCAATATCGATTGTAGTTTGTAGAACACTCTGACCCTAAAATTCAGCAGCAGCCTCTCCCTAACAGGATTGAGAAGAGATCGTAGATCAGGATTGAGTGCAGACCCCACCCCCCACACAGCAATATCGATTGTAGTTTGCAGAAGACACTGACCCTATAATTCAGCAGACTCTATCCCTAAAATGCCTACAACTCGCCCTGCCTAAACACTCCGACCTGTCCCTCAATTCTATCCGGACACAAATGTTTTTTTCCTGCCTATCTTTCCCTAATCAGCAGCCAGCACGTTGATGTGTGCTCTGTCCCTGATCTAAGCAGCATAATGACGCCGCTGCGGCTGCCTCGAACTTATAAAGACTTGGTCACATGCTTCAGACGGCCAATCACAGCTACTGAGACATTTGTAGGCATGGCTGGGATGGCTTAAGGCACACCAGTTAAACGATTGTTGATTGGCTGTTGAAAGCCCGCCATGAAAAGAGCGCCAAAGCATGCAAAACCCGGAAATAAAACGACCGAACACGGATTTTTACCCGAATATACAGTAAAGTGTCCGTGTTCGTGTTCGGGTAACAAAAATCCAATTATTCGGTACGAACACGAATAATACAGTCCGTGTTCGCTCAACACTAGTCATATAGTATATTTAAACTCCAACACGCTGTAATAAAATCAGGTAATTTTTGATTCAACTACTCTGAGTCTTATTCTGATCTCATTTTATATATATATATATATAGCTATATATATTGTCTGATTTGGTATCACTGACTAACAGGTAACAGGTATTTTGTACCTAAGGAAAATTCCACAACATTCCTCAATCATGCCAAGTCCAAAACATTGTCTATAAACCTCCTACCTTCTGCATTGGTTGATCTGCAAAATACCTATACCTTTCAGTGGCCTGCCATTTTACCATACCTAGGAATTCAGCTCTCCTCACCATATAAGGGACTCTATCAAGCTAATTTTTCTTCCCTATTTCGAAACTTGACTGAGCTGTTGTTCTCCTGAACTCACCTTCCATTGTCGTGGTTTGGCAGGATTGCTGCAGTCCAAATGACTAATCTCCCAAAATTGTTATGCGACTTCCGTGCTTAACCATTTTTCACATACACCAATGCAAACTTCTGAAATGTATCTGAGCATCATCTAGACCTAGGATCAATAGACAGGTTCTATTTACCCACAGGATCAGTGGTGGCCTCTCAGTTCTGAACCTCTAGGCCTTTTACTTAGCAGCTAACATAATTTCTTTGGTTCATCATCTTCATGAGACACATCACCTTCTGCTGTGGGTCACTATGGATCCCATAGACTTTCACCTTACTCCCCTGTCCTCTCTACCTTGGCTTCCTGCTGCCCTTCGCCCAACGATGTTCAGCCCTATTCTTTTCCATACCCTGAGAATATGGAACTCAAATTCTTGGCTGGCCTGATCGCTCCCCGTTATCTCATTGCTACACTTCCTACTCTGCCCCGTTTCCCCTGGGACTGGATAACCCAGGACAGTTTTCTTGGTGGAATGAACACAGATTCTTTTTTATCCATTCTCTTCCCACCCACTCAAATTTTGACATTTGAGGCCTTCAGATCCTCACATGACCTTCCATTATGGGAGCATTATAGATATCTTAAACTCCGGCACTTTATTTCCCAGCTTCTAGGATCTTAGCCCACTCCCTACACATTTACCCCATTTGGGAGTCTCTGTAGGGCCTGACCCCAAACCCCTGGCCTTATTTCAATCATTTATTCCTCAATAATAAACTCTAAATAAACCCTACTATATCACTACCATCTCCAATGGGAAAGCAAACTTAGGATGCAACTACACCCGGAGAACTGGCAGATCATGACCGTGGCCCTATTTAAGTGCTTTAAGAATTTTTTATGTCTTTGGAAAATGCCTACAAGATTTTGTATAGATGGTATTACACACCGACTATTCTTGCACATTTCAACCCTACCTACCTGTCAAATTGCTTCCGCGGATGCTCACAAGTGGGAACAATGACACATATCTAGTGGTTTTGCCTGAAAGTGTGCAGACTCTCTGCAAACCGATAGAAGAATTACTGCACAAAGAGTGACAATTGGCATCACACCTTTTTACTGCAACTAAATTAACCATAGCAAGGGCTTGGAAAACCCAAATTCTTAGTTTTGAAGCTGTTAAAAACTGAATGAATGACATTATGGTTAAGGAAAATCTAACGGCCATATTGTAAGACACTCATGGGAAATTTCCTTAGGTATGGCAACCCCGGATTACCCACGCTCACCTGTCTCAGTTTGATAGTGCTCTTTTGTCATTGTAACAGCCGTGGGACTTGATTCCCTGGGACTCCTTCTTTCTCTCTCTCCTTCTTTTTCTCTGTTTCTTCTTTTTAGCTCATTCTCTCTTTCTTCTTTGTCTCCTCTGTTTTTCTATCTTTTGATTTGTTACTAAGAGCGCCTGGCCGCCAGGCGTTGGCCAAGTTCAGATAGCTACAATGTGTACAATTTTTACTTTTTGTACTGAAACCAGCCTTAAGCATTACACTTTAAAGTCTATGCATTTGCATAATTAGAAATACTATTTAATACTGATGTTTCTAACACTCATATGTTGACCCAAATCTTTTACACTTTATACTGTATGGCTCAGTACATTGGCTATGTGGGCTTTCCATGCATTTATTCTTTGTTGAATGTAACTAATTGCTGGCTTTGTCTATTTGACTGATTACTAATAAAATCCTTTTTAAAAGAGATATCACTGAATTCATATAGGGCCATCCGTGTTAATGATTAACATACCATGCATCAACCAAAACCATATGAGGAGAGTTGTGAGTTACGAATCTCTCCAATTTTTTTAGGCCAGCAAATTATTATTATTCCATTTTAAAATGTAAATTCCCCTTGTCCATCTTTGTACTGGGCTAAATGTGAACTGATTATAGTACATCTGGCCTTATCCAGTCTGTTACAATAACTTATATATACCCGGCTTACGGAAAACCAATAAAAAGTTTGTAAAAGAAAATGGCCAAAATATATTTTCAAGATTTGCCTTCATTGATTTCAGTGGGGTTCAATTTAAAGTTCAGGTTCAAATGTCAAATGCAGGATTTGATAGATCCCCTGTGAACTGAACCCCGGCACATTCACTCATTTCTACTAGTGGCTTCAATCAACCCTTGACTTGTTATATATCATGAGAACTGTAGTGGTAAGATATGTGGATTCAGTCTCTCTTTCCTTGTGCTTTTTCTGGTATACAAAATAAATGTAAACATAATGTTCTGAGGTGTCTGTTTGAGATACATACTGCTAAATAAAATCATTTGATGGAGATTCTCATTCAATTACTCATTGTTCTTCATAATTAATATAGAATTAAACTTGAGTGAATTACTTATTTTCATACTTTTTTCATTATACATAGGACTGATGGCAGGGGTAAAAATACTTTCTGTATTAATGTGCTTAAAAGCTTTTAGTTAGGAAGCCGCTTTAAAAAAACAAACAAAAAAAAAAAACAATTGTAAATAGTATAAAATGTATTTAAATAAACTTCTGTACATATTCTACCTATAAGAATTTTTTTTAGTGGTCTAGGGTTACAGTAAGCTATATCACAGCTGTTGACCAGAGCTTAGCAGGACATGGTGTGCTATCTCCTAAACTGAATATGTGGTAGTATGCTTTTATGTCTGTAGTTCAAGTGCAATTTCAAATGGCATGTCAGGCAAACTTGAAGCAACATTTCAATCATTTCAATTTTTCAAGCCCTGGTGGAATCTAGATAGATTTTAAAGGTTAAGCCACACTTTCTCCGATATTGCTGTTCTGTTGTCAGACATGCTGCAGCTAGAAAATGCAGCAACCAATTTCTTCACATTATAATGCCCATGCTGTAAGTCTACCTAAAGTTGATCATTTTAAGCTGCATGTTATTCAGTACTCCTGCTTGACAACTTTTTACAACATATGAAAATAACTAGAAAACGTGTAAATAGTGCACAAATATCTTGTGCTTATACGGTATATGCTATTATTGTTTGCGTTTGTATGTACAAGTTATGTAT
Organism: Pelophylax lessonae; assembly: GCF_965119305.1. Lineage (NCBI taxonomy): Eukaryota > Metazoa > Chordata > Amphibia > Anura > Ranidae > Pelophylax > Pelophylax lessonae. Next base: position 104,544,851 of record NC_138779.1, on the reverse strand, counting down.
TACCATTAGGGATGATCGAACGGTTCGGGTCGACCATCGGTTCGGCCCGAACATTGGGTGTTCGAGGTTCAGCCGAATTTAGAACTATTTGCCCAAAAAGTTCGGAATTCGGCAACCAGAACCGACCAAAAAAAGCCCGTGATTGGACCAGAACCATTATCAAAAGCCAATTGAGGGGGCAGAAGAATGCTAGGAAAGTGATTGGAGTGACTAGGGGGTCCCTAGGCCAATCATTAGTGAATACGCCCCCCAGTATATAAGATAGCCCCCGCCAAATTCCTAGCATTGTAATACAGGGACATGGAAGAGAGTGGAAGCAGTTCTGCTAATTTTACTTTAAAAGTGTCATTTAGCATTTATTAGTGTGAGGAAAGGGATATCTAGTGTAGTTAGAGTGCTCCTTTACACTTTAGTTAGCTTCAAAAATTTAGTTTCTGTAGGGAAAGTGTGAAGTGTCAGGGTGACCGTAATGTAGTGTAGGGTTAACTTACTGCTATGGCAGGGTGACCAAACCCTTCCATATCAGGGTGACCGTAATGTAGTGTAGGGTGAACTGACTGCTATGGCAGGGTGACCAAACCCTTCCATATCAGGGTGACCGTAATGTAGTGTAGGGTGAACTGACAGTGACTGCTATGGCAGGGTGACCAAACCCTTCCATAGCAGGGTGACCGCTATAGAGAAAAGATAGTTTCTCTAGTGTCACTTTCGCTGCAGGGATATGCCTTCGCCGCCGCCAGCATTTTTGGCTGCAGGCGTTGCTAGTGATTTTTTGAGCACATGTTTGGAGTCAGACATGACATCTGAACATGTGTATAGGGGGTATATATACACACCCATGTCTTTATATATACACCTAGACATATATAGGTGTGAAAGGAGCAGAAAAAACTACTTGGGCTAATGAAATAATTAACACCAATATATTTCTGCTCCTATCACACCTATATATGTCTAGGTGTGTATATACATATAAGTATGTGTGTATATACACCACTATACACAAGTTCAGATGTTTTGCCTGCCTGCAAAGAACCCAAAAAAATGACCAAAAAAACGCTAGCGTAAAAAAAAAACGAACAGGTGTGTTGATGCAGGCATTTTTTTGGGTTCTTTGGAGGCAGGCAAAACATCTGAACTTGTGTATACGGGTATATATACACACATACTTATATGTATATACACACCTAGACATATATAGGTGTGATAGTAGCAGAAATATATGCTTGCACTAATGAAATCATTTACACTAATATGGTTATGCTCCTATAACACCTATATATGTCTAAATGTAAAATACATATAAGTATGTGTGTGTACACAAGTTCAGATGTTTTGCCTGCCTCCAAAAATCCCCAAAAAATGCCTGCAACAACACACCTGGGCGTTTTTTTTTTTTTACGCTAGCGTTTTTTTGGTAATTTTTTTGGGTTCTTTGGAGGCAGGCAAAACATCTGAATTTGTGTATAGTGGTGTATATACCACTATACACAAGTTCAGATGTTTTTCCTGCCTCAAAAGAACCCAAAAAATGCCCAAAAAAACGCCTGCTATTAAACCGGCAATGTGTGAAAAGCGAGAAGCCAACATCCTGTGCTGAAAGTGTTCTAATACAAACAGAGCTGAAACTGCACAGGTACACTTTTTAGACCCCCCAGATACTAAATCCAAAGAAATTTTTTTTTTTTTCAATAATTGGCTCTCCATCAAAAATGAAAAATTTTAAGAACTTTTTTGTGTGATTTTGTATCTGGGGGGTCTAAAAGTGTACCTGTGAAGTTTCAGCTCTGTAGCATGTCCAGAACCCCCAAAAAAAGATCATATAGGTGTAAAAGGAGGGTCCCACCATCCCTGCTCTACTGAAAAATTATCTTTTTTTCTGGTTCTGGACATGCTACAGAGCTGAAACTTCACAGGTACACTTTTTAGACCCCCCAGATACTAAATCCAAAGATTTTTTTTTTATTTTTGTAATTTTTCCAATAATTGGCTCTCTATCAAAAATGACAATTTTTAATAACTTTTTTTTGTGTGATTAATTCAAAATGGTGTTTTTTGATTACCGAAGTTCGGGTCCCATTGATTTCAATGGGGTTCTGAAATCCGGGCCGAACTTTCGGGTAGTTCGGATGTTCTGGCCGAACCAAACTTTTGAAAAGTTCGATCATCCCTAATTACCATATATAATGTAATAGTTTTACCTACTTTTAACAAAGATCCAATATAAAAGAAAAAAACTCTTAAGACCTACTACAAAAAAAAATTAAGTAAAAACTATATATATGAATACATATATGGTCATATCACGGGAGGCCACCTTTAAATTAACATGCTTATATGTGTTTTCTAAACTTTTTACAACCGTCTCATATTTCTGATAATTTTTACCTCATTAAGCTCTGGTTCGTTACTGTAGTTTTTTAAAAAAAAGACATAAGGAGGGTTCAGCAAGCGGCCTGACCTCCAGGCTGGGGGTGAAGCCGGCATCTTTATAGGATGATTTTCTTCAGGAACCTGAAGCTTTATATGATATGGAAGAGCCCTGGGGCCATCATAAAAATAATTTCAAAGATTTCTGAGTTTGAAAAATTATTATTATTTTTTTACAAAATTCTGAGTTTGAAAGTCAGAATTCTGAGTTTAAAAGTCAGAATTCTGACTTTGAAAGTCAGAATTCTGAGATTTAAAGTCAGAATTCTGAGTTTATTAATACAGTAGTCTATTAGGATGATTTTAGAACCAATGAGGAATCATGTAGTAACACCCACAGACCATCTTCTGCAGACATACATATCTTCTGCTCTGTAAGATTTGTAAATCTATCCTAGTTACAGCACACAGTATATATAGGGAAGCAGGGCAGTGCTGGGTTCTGTGGTTCTTCTACTGTATTAAACGCTCGTTATTTTGCTGTCATCCTCCTTCTCTGCCATCTGCTCCGTCATAGAGGGCCATGCTGAAAACGTGTGTGTCTATGGTCATAACGGATCAATCATAATAGTTAGTTACTTGTCTGGACTAATACAGCTCTGTTACAGAGACTTAGATCTATAAAAGTGCCTTTCATAGCTGTCTTGAGGCAATAGCGTAGTGGTAAGGGTAACTGGCTTATCATGGTGAAGGTTGTGGGTTCTAGCCCAGGTGACTGCAACTTTTTAGATTATATATATATAAACTTTAAATATATTGATGTTATCTTTAAAATATTTTAAAATATAAGTTAAAAAGAGTCGTGTGTGTGTGTGTGTGTGTGTATGGGGGAGGGGGGGGGGTCACAGCTCGTTGTGCTTTCCACTTCCATAGGTATCAGAACACAATGGGCAGCACAGTTCTGCACCCCAACTTGTAGGAAACATTACACTGTTGCCTCTACATGAGGGAATTGTGAATGGTTAGAAGGCAGCAGGACAGTGTGTGTCTATGGTCATAACAGATCAATCATAATCTTTGATAATATACCTTGGAATTATTTTGGGTATATGGATGAAATACAATTTAGACTGTCACTGTCTCACATTTTCATAAGCTATTACCTTAGTTCTATTTTCTGTGTAGAATATGAGGCTAGTTGCCTGCAACAAAGCTGTATCAGTCTAGCTAAGTAAGTGCTATGATTGATCTGGTATTATGACCATAGACACACACTGTCCTGCTGCCTTCTAACCATTCACAATTCCCTCATGTAGGGGCAACAGTGTAATGTTTCCTGCAAGTTGGGTGCAGAACTGTGCTGCCCATTGTGTTCTGATACCTATGTAAGGGGAAAGCACAAGAGTTGTGACCCCCCCCCCCCTCCTCCCCCATCCCACATCTCCCATACACACACACACGGCTCTTTTTAACTTATATTTTAAAATATTTTAAAGATAATATCAATATATTTAAAGTTTATATATATAATCTAAAAAAAAGTACCTTCGATTACATATATATATTTATGTATAAAATCTAAAAGGTAATGTAGATATATATATAAAAAACATCATCTGGGCTAGAACCCACAAACCTCACCATGATAAGCCTAGTACACTTACCACTATGCTATTGCCTCAAGACTGCTCCAGATGGCACTTTTATAGATCTAAGTCTCTGTAACAGAGCTGTATTAGTCTGGACAAGTAACTGTAATGATGGCTTCGTTATGACCATAGACACACATGTTTTCAGCACAGCTCTTTAGGACAGAGCAGATGGCAGAGCAGGAGGATGACAGCAAAATGACGAGCTTTTAATACAGTAGAGGAACCACAGAGCCCAGCACTGCCCTGCTTCCCAATATATACTGTGTGCTGTAACTAGGATAGATTTACAAATCTTACAGAGCAGAAGATATGTATGTCTGCAGAAAGATGGTCCCAGGGCTCTTCCATAATGTGAACTCTCCAGCTTGCAACGAAAACTGGATTACCACATTTAAATGGACCTAAAGTTTAAATTCAAATAAGAGCTCTTGAGCTTCAGTCTTTCCTTGGAAATATTTCCTCTCGTTTCAGTAATTACTAAAAAATTAGATTTATGGCTTGCAAGATCCAGCCTCTTATTAAAATAAACAAACAGAATGGTGCCTTACATTAAACTGTACTTATAACCTGTCAGGATGTAATGCTGTGGGTAAGATTATGATGATCTACCCTGCTGTCAGCTTCCCCAACTTCCTCACCTCCAAATTACACAACCACAGAAAGCAAAGGTCTTTCCTTTTCAAACATTTCTATCAGCAGAGACTCTTTTGCAGCCTGAATATAAATAGGCATGTTCTTTATTAGACTCTGCAAAATTATTACCAATGAAAGATGATAAATGAATCTTGCTTACTGAATATTTACAGTATGATCTTACATTTTTTGGAATATAATTTGATTTTAGAAACATATAAGAGCTGCAGACATGTTTTATGGTAAATTTGGCATTGCTTTATTTCATTATCTACCCTGTACATTCCAGATGTCATTCAGCATTTGCAGAGAACACGACAAGGTGTTTGTTATGAGACCCCAGGAGTGTCAAATGTAGACATGTGGGTGTTGTCCCTACAGCCCCACACCAAACAGCTGCTTTTAGAATATACTAATAGAAACTCTAGTATAGCCAAATAAAAATGTTTTTTTTTTTTGTTTAGCATTTAAAAGCTCTGGATTTACAGAGGTTTTTAAACTGTTATGAACTAGAAAGGGGTTTGTACCATTTGTTAAATGAACAGAATTCATACTTTAGGAGACATGGAAAAAAACAGTTCATATTCTATATATGTTTAATATGAATTGCAGAACTATTGCATTTCAGTTTTGTGTAAGGTTTGGTGATCAAATACAAACAGCATTTTTGGTGTCATGGTAGCAGCAAACAGTTTTGTACTCCATACACAAACTTCAGGAAAAAAAAAAAACTTTATTCGCTCTCAAAGGGGACTTAGTTGGACTCGTGTCCAAAAGCCTAAGCAAGGGATGGAGGACAGGAACAGTATATATATATATATATATATATATATATATATATATATATATATATATATATATATATATAGCAGTTGTGTCACAAATACATATTTCATATGCAAAATATACTTTTTCTGTAGTATCTAAAAGCAAATAACATTTGCGGTTTCACACTTATATGTCTTATCTCCTTAACATATCTTGATTTGCTCTGCTAAGTGTCAAGTACATTGTCTCACAGGAAGGGAGATCAGAGAAATGGGGGGTGGGGGGGGGGGTTGAGTGTCCCAACTGTATGCAGCTGCAAAACCAGAGCATTAGGTTTTCATCAGGACTGCTGCCGGTGCAGATGCAGCGCTTTTGATGTTTCATGGTGCAGCTCACAGAAAGTTCAGCGGGGAAAATTATCAAATGGGCAAACAGAGTGGCATGGGTTCCCAATGGATGGTAAGAGTATCGCAAGCAGTAGGCAGGCCACCAGACCAAGGTTTGGATATTTCTGCATATACTGTATGAATATATGAATTCATGGTGCAACCCACAGAAAGTTCAGCGGTGATCAACTTTTGTTGAAGAAACGTGCAGGAAAATTAGGGGCTGAATAGCACCTGCATCCAATCACCTATGATACAGGTAGCTAAAGGGGGATTTTTCAAATAAAGAAAAAAAATCAGTGTTAGGGTAAATTATTATAAACTCCAAAGGGTTTATTTACTTAAGCAAATAGATTGTTCACTTTTCTTGGAAAGTTTCCCTTAGCTTAGTGAATGAGGTCTAGCTGTATTGACTTCTATAATCCAATCATGTGCGAGCAAAAATACAGTTTTTTATTGTCCCTGCACATGATTGGGTATTCTTTTCAAAGTATACTTTCAACCCTCACGTCCCCAATCCTATAATGAGCCACACAATCTTGGGCAGGGGAACTCCCTGATTCTTCATTCTGTTCTTCTATATCCCTTTCCAATAAGAACGTTTTGTAGAAAATCATTGCCACATAGTTAGTCACCAGTCAGGTTGGAAAAAGACAAAAATCCAACTGGTTCAACCAACAGAAAAAAATGAATTATTAAATGCACTGAAAACCTGCAAATCAAAACCCTATACCGCAAGTGAACAAGAGGAAGGCAAAAAAAACCCCTAAAGCATTGTCAAATTTGCTCCAAAAGGGGAAACAAATTATTCTTGCACTTGGGTATTCCCTTGATCAATAGTCTCTTGTGTTGTTATTTACAGTATAAGCGAAAACCCTTAAGGAAGAAACATGACCTTTTTATAACATTATTCAGTTCTCTGTGGTAACAAGTACATAAAGTACTGTGTCCTATATTCAAAGATGTCCTGTACTACTAATGGCAATGTTGGACAGGTAACCCCCTTTGTTACATGGCTGGCCAACATCAAAGCTAGCAAGAATATGTCTTGTTTGTTAGTGAGCACCTGTCTCTGGCTTCCAGCATTTGCAAGGCAAGCACCAGAAAAAGGAATGCAGAGGGAGGTGAGGCGTATCAGTCACATAATAGGTCTAACCTATTACTAGACCATACTACTATTTAAACACATCCAAGTCTGCAGTCAGATAGCTTTGAAGAAGGGGGGTATACCCCTTGAAATGCATTAGCATCTGGTTCTGTTGTGTAATGTCACTAATGCACCTGTAGAGTTGTGGTTCAAGTTTCTAGTTCAGCAGTTAAGCAGTGGGGCCTGGGCAGCAGGGGGAATCAGATCGTGGACAGGAGGGGATGATTGATGCACCAGGGGGACAATTACTGGAATTGATCTCCTGTATAGCTTTCCCTGCAGCAGCTGAAAGCTAACAAAATGTTGATTCACACTGTGCAGGCCACAGCGCCCATGTAAATGAGACACTAAATGTCATTCACACACAGAGCTTTAATTAATAACTCAATGTAGTTTTATCTTTTAGACATAGCAGAAGCTTTGTAAGTTATGTTTTGATAATGATCCTATACCATGAATAATGAAGCCAATATTCAGCAATACCAATTAAATCAAAGTGCTCTTCATATACCAAAGCTTCCAACTCTCTTACTTTGCTTGACAGACATCTGGCAAATCTCTTTAACTTGCAGAACTGGAAGGTTAGGCCTTGGTTCTGACCCCCAAATTGAGTTGGTAAAACAAGGACACAGAAGTTATTTAACAATGCACTCATCCTCCACCACCACACGTTGTCAGCCATCTACTGAATTTTCAAGAAGCTGCCCTTTAAGTACTAATGCATGTTGTCAGAGACATTACCATACATAAAGGCTTTATCCACATATACTGAGGGTAATTTGGTTAATCCTTTCCATGGGTTCCTAAACCAACCTTTTATCACAATCCTCTTGTTTTCCTCATTAGATTCTCTTCCAAGCTAACTGAATTGCTTTCATCTGAATAGTTTGTCGACATAACAATTACAGAGAGAAATCCTTAGCCATGTTTAAGTGGGTAAATAACATAATCTGACAGTTGTCTTAGCACAAGATGCAAATCACTGGCTTATTTTTCTTTCTTTTTCCCCTCTTCCTTCTACTTCTACTAATCTATGAAAAGGCTAGATTTTCGAACATTAAGAAAGCAATCTGTAAAATGCCTCCTTTTAAATTTCTTAATTATCTTTTTTTTGCAGCTACTATGAAAGATAATTGGAAAACAGGAAATGCACTGAGTCTTGTTGTAAGCTGAGTGTTTTAATTGTGGTACAATACACATACGCCATTGAATCTTTTTTAAATTTGCAATCTCAAGGCTTAAGAGGAGAAATGGGCTGCTCTTGCAGTGCATTGCAAAACTACCTTTTCAAGAGCAAGGGCTTCTCATACAAGGCATTTAAAATATAGATTATGACATCTATTTCACTTGGTTTTAGGTTTATATAGAGTTTTATATTTTATTTATGCACTTATTTAAGTACACCTTGTACTATAAAGGTCCTAATGGTTTTTGTAAATGTTCAGTTCTTTAGTAAAGGAATAAGGAATACATTGCTTTTATTACAAATTCTGTTACTAGAGCCACAAAAGTGTTGGGTGAGCAGTTGGGGCCGAGCATAATTTCGGCTCCAAACATCGCCCATTCAACCATTAGTCCGAACACCCGCTGGTCAGGTGCAAGGCTTTGCCCAATCAGGGCACAGTGAATAGCTGGTTGTTAAGGAGCAGGCCGGGAAGCCGGCCCCTGCATCCTTAACAACAGCTGTGTTATTCCCACTGACAGCTAAATGAGAAAAAAAAAAATTGCCGGCAATACAAAAATGTGGGAAAAAAACACGGCGCCAGGGTCTCCCCCATTCCATACCAGGCCCTTTGGGTCACAAGGGCCTCTTTCCCACAACCCTTGGCTGTGGTTGTGGAGGTCTGCAGGCAGGGGGCTTATCAGAATATGGAAGCCCCCAGATCCCAGCCCCCCCATGTGAATGAATATGGGGTACATTGTAGGCTATCTGCCGACTGCCTGCCCTGCCTTTTGAAGTTCTTAAATAGGTAAGGGGCGGGGCCACCTGACAATGGCACCTGGTGACACCGCCCCATGTGACCTCACCGACCCAGCATGCACTGATCGGTGACATCACACACAGGGTGTTCGGTACATCACTAGCCACAAACCTTAGATAGTTACATAATTTGCCAGGTTGATAAAAAGACATAAGCCCATCTAGTTGAACCAATGAAAAAAATTATTCTCTCTCATTCTCATCAACTGATTGCTATGATTGGTCACAGAGACCACAGGATACCCTGGCTGCTCACAGCGGGCAGGTACCGAGTGCCATAGTCCGCTGTGTCCACCAGACACAACAGTCTTGGCATCGTGCTGCTGCATGCCCCGGGAGGGTGCAACATACTGGTATCTGGTGCCTGAAGCTGCCCCCTACAGCAAAAAAAAAAAAAAAACAGCATGCTAAGTTCTGGAGCAAATTCCCTTGCAGAGTGCACAGTCTATTTGGCTTTGGTATATCAACCATTATATACTATACACTAGATCCACAGTCACTCTGTATACTATATCCACAGACACTCCATTGTCTTCATTTTTGCTTTCTTACTCAACAGAAAGGATAAAGCAGATTTGTTTGACAACTGCAGTCTTTCGTGAATCCACCCTGACCATTAATTATAATATTCTTTTCTAGCAAAAACTCTGTGTTATTTTTATAAAATTTCTGAGTATCTTCCCAACTATAGAAGTTAAACTAACCAGTCTGCAGTTATTTGGTAGGGCCTTTTGATCCATTTTTAAAGATAAGTATCACATTGTTCATGTGCTAATTAAGCTGTACCAAGCCAGCCATTAAAAAGTTTCTAAAAAACTAATTTGATTAAGTTTGAAATGTGTTTGCATACAGTCAATTTAAAACATTCAATTCCTGTTCTGTGTGCTTTGATTACAATATTCCCTCCCAGTCTAAGTCTTGAAGAGCAGGTTTCAACATTGGACAATTAGCTTTCTTCAAAATAATGCTTGTTGTTTACAGCTAACATCAAATGAAATCATGTTATGGTCAATGCTACTCATATGTTCTTTTTACAGGAACTTTCATAATAGGTTCCTCATTGTTTGACATTACAAGGCCCAGCATAGCTTCACTGCTAGCAATTTATGTATTAATCATGTCTAGAAATGTATCTTGTAATAGGTTTATCAATTTTTATTATTTCACTGTTCCAGAAGTGGCATTACTCCAGTCAATTTCAGGATAGTTAAAATCTCGATTTCTACAACTGCCTCAGTCATTACAGACCTTTCTATCTGTTCAAGGAACTGAGTCTCTTCATTACACTGGGTGGTCTATAACAAACTCCAATATTTAACTTTGACATACACACCCAAAAGGACTTAGCCCCATCACACTATCCATCACACTCACCCTAAACATTTCTAACATAGAGACAGATGTTGCCAACTATTCATTTTATCCTGTCTCAGAAGGTAGCATAGCCAAGAATTGTAATAACCCAGTCACGTGAGGAATGAGGCTAAGATTCAGCAATACCAATTCAATCATAGTTCTGTTCATTTACTAAAGCTTTCAACTCACCTATACTGCTTGGCAGACTTCTGGCATTGGTGAACAACACTTTATTCCACTGTTGTATTCTGCGTTTGTTTTATTTATTTATTTATTTATTTATTTATTTTTGTATGAATTCCTTATTTAGGAAAACAATAGTACAAAGACAATAGGCTTACATGGTAACATGAGATACCCATTGCAGCAAGCAAACATTAAAAATAACAACATAAAAAATAAGAGCCACAAATGCACAATATATTTGATATGGAAAAATGAACTTCTTGACCTTGTCACATATCTTCGGAAATTGTGACCATTGCTTCCCTAAGCCCATTCTTTTAAAATGTTGGAGTTAAAGTATTAATAATAAAGAAAAATAAAAGGGTAAAGAAAAAAAAAAAGGGGGGGGAGTTGGTTATTGGGAAGGGAGGAGGAATCTCCCCTCTCCCCCACTTAACCATGCCACATTTTACACCTGGAGTGGAAAAAGACACTGCAGGGGATTCAATAAAAGTTGCTGCACCACTTTTGTGGCATTAATCCCTCTTGTTGATGTATTGCGCCACATTTATTAAGCATCTGCAACACTATTGGTCCTGTCAGCGACTCCTTACTAACTTACTAGCTAATACTAAGGTAAAAAAAAAAAAAATCCCCTTTAATATAAACAAAATCGAAATAATTGAGGGGTAAGTAAATTAAATCTGACGTTTTAGTTAAATATGGAGCCTTCTGGTCTTAGCGAGTTCCAGTGATAGACTTAATGGAAGGAACTTTGGAGTGGTCCTGCCTACTTGCATGATCCAGCATCTCCTTCTGTATTTTCTATAATAAAAATAAACAAATAGGGAGAGTCAGATCCCCTCATAGTGTACAGATTCAGGAACTCAACACAAACATCACACCAATACAGAGACTGGAGTGATAGAAGAAACATTGTAATTCCTCACATATTAATGTATAATCTTTACTAGATCCATTCCCTGGTGCAAGTACAGTATATCAGCAAAGATTTTGTTACACGACCCTTTAATATATTGTTATATGAAAATGTAGTAATTTTTGTTGTTTATGCTGTAATAAACGTTGTAATTCATTGTTAAGCTCTGTTGGTTGTTTTTACTGGTAGAGTATATCAGCAGGATTTGCCTCAAAATGCTTTTATTTGTAATTATTGTTTTTTAAATGTTGTAATATAATGTTTTATCTGTTTGAATAATAAATGCAAATCTCATGTGCCTCCTGTCTTGATCCCCTTCTAGATATTCAGAGCAGAATTCTTCCAGGGAACAGTTACTAGGGTGTAATGACTCCCTATATGTTCTCTGCATATATTACTAACTGCAATACCACGTGTTTAATTGTAAAATAAAACTGCACAGTGAACTAAATGTAGGCTGCTGTTGCTGACCACTTTCTTGTCTGGCAGTCTCTGGCTTCTGTCTAAATAAAAAAAACTGGAGCCAAGATTAAATCAGAACCCCTAATCGACAAACCTGTTCCTCATTTTTTTACTCAGAAAATATTGAATCCATTAGATTAGCTTGGAGCCAGGCATTTTCAGAAGGAAAAGAGAGTAAAAATAGCCCCCATATTTTTCTCAGTAAGCAAAAAAAAAAAAAACTTTAATCAAAGATTGTTGAAGCCTCCTGCTGGGGATCAAGGCAAAGCAATTATTAACAATCACAAAATATATTACAAAATAAATTGCATTTATTGTTAAATATAAAACATTGTAAACCTATTTTCATAAATTCAGTTTGGTTTGAATATTATTATACAGTTTCTGGTCCCCCTCTGTGGTTTCAGCCACTGGCCCTCACACAACTACAGGATATAAAAGTGTAACCACTGCCCATGGCAGGCATCCAAAACCCCCCCTAGAAGTGTGTCAGTCACTGAAGATTCTTCAACTGCTGTAGATTTTCAAGAAAGAGAAAATTGGAGACCCAAGCAATGAGGTAAATGTTAAACCTTTTTCTTTGCAATGAGACATTTTTTTAATGGTAACAGAGTTTCTTTAAATCACCTGCCTTCTGTGTCTCCTGGGGACTCCGCTGGCTACTTGGGTTCCTACAGCTACATATCCAATGTTAGAATACTGTATACTTAAAGGGGAATGCAAAATGTGTAGGGGAAACAGTCCAAGGTGGATAGAAACTTTTATATCTCACAGGTATAGGGTATTATATATTATAGGTATAGGGTATATCTCACAGGTATTTTATATCTCACAGGGAGCACAGCCAGAGACCATGGTTGAAATATTTTGCATCTGTAGTCTCTATTAAGCAAGTAGCAAACATTTCTGGGTTTATTTCAAGGTTGTTCAGTGTACTTTACTAAAACTTGAAGTTAGAGTGCCGAATGTTCATTCTCCATCGTGTTTCTGGGCTAGCCATGCCACATTCTTGGAACAGGGCCTGGTGTGGACTTTGGGAGGACCCTAGTTTTTTTGTTTTTGCTTTTTTTAAGTGGGGTTCCCTCTTACAGTCTTAACAGACCCAAAGGATTTGGTGTTACATTTGTAGAGACCCTACTTTTGTTTTTACATGGGTGCACCAAAAATCTTTACCAAATATGAAGGATCTGGTTTGAATGTTGGGGAGAACCGCCAGACTTTTTTTCTCTACATGATCCCATCCTTTTGTTTATATTATGTTGTCAGCTGGGCGGGAAGTCATGGCTGGTAGGACGAATATGGCTGCCGGCTTTCTAACAACAACCCTGAGAGAAAACGGTCACATTTAGTAGCATTGATAATCCCTCTGCTAAATGTATTACTTCCTGCTGCCACTGGAGGTTTGACTCAGCAAAACACCAATTTAGTCTGGTCATTTTCCAAACCTCTGAACAAGCAAAATTTAGTTCAAACATAGGTTTAGACCTAATCAACAGCTCATATTTTATCTTCAGATGAAATGGGAAGCCAAAAGGGGAATCCAGGGGGGCATGGCCAAGAGTGGCATGTTAGAGGTCTCATCTCATGGAGCTACCGGCATTAATCCTGATACGATTCTACTCCCAGCTTACTGGACTTACTATTTCAGGGACTATCCCCACTCTACACATCCCGCAGACCCTCTGGCAGCCAGTAATTCCACCCGTGATCAGCATGCTAAAAAGAAAAGGCAAGGAGGATGGAATGCAGCTGGACTCCCAACATGCCACAGCGCCTCTCTCCCAGCAGGGCCCACGTGGTGCAAACAAGCTGAAGGACAATGTGAGTAAGCCACCTAAAATGCCTACAGGCAGTAGAGAAGGATCCTCCTAAGGACATGCTGTACTATGCCTAAAAGTTTGCAAGCTCCGTAGGCAAGGTATAGGGGGTGACCCTGCAGCCACTCCAACTGTTTTTCATACAGGGCCTACTGCTGACCAAACTGAGCAGGTCCCCTTGGTAAGCATGGATCAGCAGCATAGGGATACAGAGGAAGGAGATGAGGAGGGGGAGCAGCCTACTCTGGCTGAAATACTCAGAGAAGTACACAAGTGTACAGCGTAAGTTGATACACTAAAAGAACACCTGGGGGGCCTGAGGGAGGAGATGGGCCTCATATGCCAGGGTATTTAAAGATTAAAGAGTAAACAACGGCAGCGAAAATCGAGCTAAGCAACGAGGAGGATAAACCTGGTCCTCTAATCAAAGACTTCAAATCCACTGCAAGGTTGGCAAAAGCCACGGAGTTGAGAGCTGAGGATATTGAGAATTGCTTACAGCATAATAACATCAGAATTGTGGGGCTCCCCAAGAAAGTGAAAGGTTGAGATCCCACAGAATTTGTGGAACAGTGGCTTCAGGAGGTGTTTGACAAAGAGTCTTTCACTCCTTTATACTCTGTAGAATGAGCACACAGAGAACTGCCGAGGCCTCTTCCTCCAGGTCACGCACCACGCACTATGTTGGCTCACCTCTTGAATTACAAAGATAAAGAAATTATCCTTTGTAAGGCTAGAGAGAATTGTAATATTCAACATAATGGAGTCCGCATCTCCTTCTATCCAGACTTATCTGTGGAAGTCCAATGTAGCAGAGCCCGTATGCTATAGCCATGAATCATAGCTGTGTCCGGAACGCTGCTCCTGATGACGTCAATGGTGATGAAACGCGTAGAGCGTAGTTATGTCATTTCCGCTTGAGTTGGTACGCACATCCGGCGGGAGGAACACATCGCGTTCCGGAAGTCCACCGCTAACGAGGAAGTTGCGGACCCTACCTGTATCACGCTCGTTTATCTCTTTTCTAATTGAGAGTACCTTTCTCTATTTAATAAAATATGAATATATTACAATACTTCACTATGTGAGGCTTCTCATATATGGTCGGGACCTTCCCCTTGTACAATACAAATACCTGACGGCTTACCACTGAGTATCTTCTATATTGAGGGAGGATCTATCTGGATTACCCAACCCACTGTGACTGGGCCCCTTACCTGATGGGATTTCACCCCTGGTATATACCATGCTTTTTAACCCTGAAGGGGTACATAGCTCCGGTGAGTGTGGGCATTATTGAGAGGGGAGCACTTGTTTCCTCACCTGCACGTCCAGATTTGGATCACCTCAAGATTTCACTTAAATTTCTGGGACTTTTTACCAGCAGTCACCACATGAACTTTTATATATAATTTTTATATATTTTTATATATTTTTATCACTAAAGGCACTTGTTATATTTATCATAAATTACCTGTATACATACCTGTGTACATCAAATTATACACGTGTCACTTTGCACCTAGCACCTTGATTATTCACATTCAATTTTATTTGCATCACCCCATTTTTGGTTTACGTTTATGGTCTTAGGAACAATATATTTATTATATAATTGATATATATATATATATATATATATATATATATATATATATATATATATTTTTTTTTTTTTTACCCCATAACTCTATCACCTCTTTGTTGCATATTGTGTCACTTTTGATTTATATTTTATTTTTGATTGACACACCAGTTTCCCTAACTCTGCTGAGAGAGGGGCCACCTTACTTTATTATATATATTCTTTACCGCTGCACCATAGCATTTATTTTTTATATATTTATATATATATTATATATATATATATATATATATATATATATATATATATATATATACCATATACAATGTGTTTTACTTGATGAAGCTTTATTGGCTTATGAATTTTCAACACAGTGCATTGGTTTAACATATGTGATCTTACCAGAACATAATAGGCAGTGCCATTCACCTCATACACCCCCTTTTTTCACCTGCTTTTCCCATCTACAGGGGGTAACCGACAGGGGTGCCCGCTGTCCCCTCTCCTCTTTGCCATAGCCATAGAGCCCATAGCAGCCAATTTGGCTATTAGGGGTTTCCAATATGGGGAAGTGCAAGATAAGATCATGCTGTACGTGGATTATACTTTTCTTCTGTTGGGAGACACCAGTACATCCCTGCAAGAAGCTATGGTAGTTGTAACTAATTTTGGGACCTTCTCTGGCCTCCTCATAAACTGGACTCCATCATGCTTTTAGTTGCAGACCTGGAATCCATGAGTTTGGTTCTCCATAATATTCCTGTTTCATCTCATTTCAAATATTTAGGCATACAAGTAACCCCGAAACCGCTTGACTACATTTCTTTAAAATTGTCATCTCTTCTTCTTAAAGGAATGAGAGACCAGGTTAAAATGTGGACTAGATTTAAAATATCTGTGGTAGGGAGAATGAACCTAATCAAAATGATTCTCATGCCACAGCTCCTTTATAAACTACACAATTCCCCTATGGTTATTCCCCTAAAGATGTTCCATGTTGTTAATTCCATTTTCCGATCTTTCCAAACCTCCATAAATCAAATTGGAAAAACGTCAACGATCAAAGGAGAATGGCGGAATGGTGCCACCTAATCCATGGTTGTACTATTTGGCAGCCCAGCTACAACACATTGCTAGAGTTCTACTTCAGAACAATAAAAAACTAGAAGCCACTGATTGTATATTATACTATGTGACTGGGGGGAACAATGTTGCTGCGGGTCTGGAAGCCCTTCAATTTAGCAAGACTAACAAACGTTTTCCCACATATGCCCTCATGCAGAAGGTTTGGAACAAAGCAAGGCAGATGCAGGAGGTGACAGGGTTCACTAAATATAGCCCTATCTGGGGAAATGGTTTCTACAATGAGTTGAAAACACTGAAATATGGGGCCAAATGGCAACAAAATGGTATCACATTATCATCCTACATTTTTGAAAATTGTAAATTGTGTTCCTTCCACGAGTTGCAAACCAGATTCCAGCTTCTACGTACTATGCACTTTTATCATATACAACTATAACATGCAGTTAATGCACAAACCAAGTCTGGGAATTGGGTACAGTCTCCAACACCTATATTTAACTATATGACTCAAGTGGCAGTGTATAAAGGTTTTATATCTCGGTGTTATTACATGCTGCTGATTATCTTTCTGAGGGACTTCCCCTCGAAAGCTGAGGCTCACTGGGAAAATGATGTGGGAGCGTTTGAGGAAGAGCAGTGGGAGGAGGCTCTACAGGTGGTACAGCTGTACTCCCTAATGTTGCACAGAGAATGTCCCAGCTGTACATTATACTTAGGGCCCATCTCACATCTACAAGGCTTTTTCAAGTGGGGATGAGAGAGGACCCTATGTGTTCTAGATGTTCTAGAGATCATCGTGATTTAATCCACCTAATGTGTAGATGCCCCAAACTACACCTTTACTGGGGAAGTGTCCTGGACACTATAAACAAGGTATTTCAGGTCACTCGTAAACAGGATCCTAAAGGTTGCCTCTTAGGTATCTTAGATGATCTACAGGCGGAGGAGGTCACCAAAAAAGCTGTAGCACAGGCCCTATTTCAGGCTAGAAAGTTAATCCTTAGACACTGAAAATCTGCCGAGTAGCAGCAGCAGTAGGCCGTGTCCAAGTCACCCTCTTGGAAGGAATGAATCGCAGCGATGGGAGACACAACATGGTTAGAAAAATATATCTTTCAACATAGAGGATGCTCACATAAATATCAGGCAGCATGGTCACCTTGGTTTGTCAACCCCCCCCCCCCCGGGGGGGTTATCATTGGTGGATTTAATTTTGGATATCATTTTATAAACGTAGCTTTGACTGATTGTATTGGGACCCAATGTGGTATGTATGCATTCTGTTGTTAAAGATATAAATGAACTGCTTTACATGTATTGGTGTGACATGGCTGGTCTTCACATTTATACCTTGATGTGTGTGTGTGTAATAACTTCTCTGGAATGGTTTAATAACTTGTTTTTGTCAACCTTTTCAATAAAGAATTTAATGATTTAAAAAAACTAATTATGAATCCACGAGTATCTCAAAATCAGTTTGGGGAGACTGACCCTTTAATGTTTTAATCCTACGAATGGCATGCAGCAATATATATATATATATATATATATATATATATATATATATATATATATATATATATATATATATATATATATATATAATATATATTGTACATTGTACATTTACATCAGTTTCTGCCCTCAAGGAGCTTACACTCTAAGGTCCCTAACTCCCATTCATACATACACATACTAGGGCCAATTTACTGTACCTATCAGCATGTCTTTGGAATAACATATGTGTATCATGAAGAGATGGGATTTTAAAGGTGCCAAAAAACACATAAATACAATAAAATACAACATTTTATTTAACATAAACATTAAAAAAACATCATGTAAACACTGTTATTCCATTTAAAACCAGCAAGAAATATCTATGTGTACTGAAGTAACATGCTCAACATGTTTCACCAACACTGGATTTTTCATGGGTATTAGAATACTACTTAATGGTACAACTGTGATTGAAAAGACAATCAATTATTCAAATAATAATGACACATAACATATATAATGAGGTTAATCAACATATATATAACATAACCATTAATATAAAAATAAATAAATTAAAAGGCATCTCACCCAGGAATTCCAAATAGTATTTAACACCAACATCAGAGAATTATCAAAAATGTACACACCCAGTCTCACCCCCTGAGGAATTCGTAAGCCTTAGGAAGAGCACACATAGGCAAAAGGCACTCTAAAAATTTATAAACAGGATTATTAGACATTCCAAAATAGTTAACATGGTGCTGTCACATCAAAACATCTTTTTCTAAAAGATTGCTTTGAAAAACACCCCCTAGCATTTCTAGTCGTGGCCATCTTAAGTAAGGGCAGATGATTTGTGTAGCATTTGCTTCCTGGAATCCATCTGTCCTTAGATCAGGCATGCAGGCAGGAGAGTGTGCTTTGCAATGAAAACCCTTCCTTCCCTCCTGCAGACTCCTGGGATGTATGAAATAATTTGCCTAGGCATAGAAACCAGGAAATAACTGACAAAATGTAAAAAAAAAAGTTGAAAACAAGTAAATATGATATACTTTCCTATCTATTTATTAATGTTAGCAGCACAATGATTAAAAATAGTCAATGTTGACTGAAAGAGGGAAGTACCAATTCCAAGTGGGGGGAAAACTATAGATTTGGTCAGTTAAGGTGAGTCATGAAGCATTTTCAAGTCTCAATGACATATGCTTGATATTCAGATAATAGGTAAGGTTTCCTATTCCAGTTTTCTAACAGATGTATGGTAATAAGAAAGGACAGCACTCTTCCATGTCACTGAATTCACAATCCCATCTCTGAAGCCATGTAATGCCCATTTTAAAGACATTATACACTGATTAGCATATTGCAGATCTTATAAAAGATTGCACTGTCATGGCTGAGTTCATTTAGCATGTATTTAGAGCATTGGATGGTTATTTTATGTTCCAAGATTAGGAAAAATATTGCAGGAAGGAAGAGAACATTTTTTAACCGTGTTTACAAAAATATTTATAAATTGTATGCCAAAAATTCACTAAAATGTTTTGTACAGTTTGTAACAATGTGAATCACATTTGGGTTTTCTAAGGAAACTATTTGTGGGAATTAACAAAGGGAATTTTTTTTTTAATTTTTACTGTGAACATTGATGTATTTTGCATGCATCAAATCAACAATGCCATTACAAGTTCTATGTGCTTTACCTACTCGAAAACCAGCATGTTCAACCCCCTTCCTGTCTAAGCCAGTTTTAAGTTTTAGGTACTGTGATACTTTGAATGACAATTACTTCTTCAATGCTGTACCCAAATTATATTATATCATTTTTTTGAGACAGATTAACCTGTCTTTGGTGCTATATCTACTATGTCAAAAAACTTTGCAAACAAGTAGTTTTTTTTTTTATATACATTTAGGGAAAAAGGTATATTCTGTTGTGTTATTTTGATAAAATAAAGAAACATGGTATAATATTTAGACTGTTTAAAACTTATAGAGTCTACAAACCATGGTATACATGTTTGAAATGTATCAACCCTGATGTTTTGACTGTCTAACACATTTCTTGAGGCCATAAAATGTTCGAACAGTACAAATATCCCCAAAAAGGCCCTACTTGAATATTTCATCTGAAGTAATAACAGCATTACTCCTGCTATTACACATGACTTCCCACTGTCAATAGTTAGAGTTGGGCGAGCAGTGCGGGTCAAGCAAACATTGGCAAAAACATAGCCTGTTCTCCCATTTGGGTCTGGTATGGCTTTTAAGGGAAACCCAATGCCAAAACTAAAAAAAAAAAAAAATGGAATGAGGTTCCCCCCCCCAAAATCCATACCCATTCCAGACCCTTCTGGAATCACATGGGGGCGGTACCACCAGGTGACATTCTCAGGTTGCCCTTCCCCTTACCTATATAAGGGCTGTCAAAAGCTGGAGCAGGATGTCGGCAGTTAGCCTTTGTCATGGGCCGTTGGTGGTGGCAGTAGTCATGATTGATGATGGATCTAAATCGGGGGACATTGTTTTTTTTTTGTTTTTTTTAATAAAGGAATAGTCATACGTTGTGAAAATGTGTGCGTGTCTTTACTTCTTTTTAAAACTTTTTGGTTGACTGGGTAGGGGTACTATGTACTCCATGTTCATTTACATGGGGGTGGGATCTGGGACCCCCACAACCACAATCCACAGTTGTTGGGAACAGGCCCTTGTCCCCATCAATATAGCCCCCCCCCACCCCAAAGCACCCTCCAATGTTGAGGTCATGTGGCCTGGTATGGTTCAGGAGGGGGGGGAGGCGCTCACTCCTACCTTTCCTGACCAGCATGCTCAGATAAGGGTCTGGTATTGATTTTGTGGGGGAACCCATAACATTTTTTTGGGGGGTGGGGTTCCCCATAAAATCCATACCAGACCCAAAGAGTCCGGTATGGATTGGTGGGGACCCCCATGCCATTTTGTTTTACATTTTTGTATTGCCGGCAATGATATTGTATTGTCGGCAATTTAAATGTCATTTTTTTTCTTTACAAATATAAATGGTACAGATGCTCCACTTTACAGGCAGACTAAGGGTACCCCCCAGGCACTATATTTAACCTCCCTGGCGGTCTGATTATGTCAGGATTTTTGTGTTAAAAGGGGTACATTGTTTTGCATGGAAATCTGTTGTTTTATATTTTAAAACTCACCTTCCCCTGTGATCCCCCGCCCTCCCCTGCTGTCCTCCAGCCATCCTCCCGCTGTCCTCCCAGCCGATGCCAGCACCTGTCTTCCGGTTCCCTTCCCTGCGAGCATTTTTGAAACCGGCGGCAGTTTCAAAAATGTAAATACACTAAATGACATGATACAAAGTTGTGATCCTAACGGATTACACTGTATCATGCCATTTCACCACAGGATTGCACCTGGTGACTTTTAACCGCTTGCCGACCGCCGCAAGTAAATTTACTGCGGCGGTCAGCCCCTCACAGGCAGAGTGACGTTAATTAACATCACTAGCCTGGGAGGGTCTGGGGAGCGAGCGCGCGCCGCCGGAGGCGCGCTCCCGCTCCCGTGCGGTCACGGACCCCCCCGCGCGTGTGACCGGCGGACCCGATGTCCGCCGGTCACTCGGCGATCGTCGGGGGAGAGGGAGAAAGTCAGGCAGCTTGTGTAAACAAGCTGCCTGTCATTCTCCTCGGTGTAAAAACACTGATCATACGGTTCTATTATGTAGAACCGTTGATCAGTGTCCTTACACCTCAAGTCACAGCCAATCACAGTAAGAATCACGCCCCTAGGGACACACACAGCCCCTCCCTCTCAAATAAAGTTAACCCCTTCACTACCAGTGTATTTTTACAGTAACAGTGCATATTTATAGCACTGATTACTGTAGAAATGTCACTGGTAACCCCAAAAGTGTCAAAAATGTCAGTCAAGGGTCCGATCTGTCCGCCCCAATGTCGCAGTACCGCAAAAAAAAACGCAGATCGCCGCCATTACGTGGTAAAAAAAAAAACAACAAAAATGACAAAAATCTTTCCCTTTGTTAGTAAACGCGATAACTTTTGCGCAAACCAATAAAAATACGCTTTTTGCGATTTTTTTTACCAAACATAGGTAGCATAAAACAAATTGGCCGAAAATGTTAAAAAATTTTGATTTTTACATTTTTTTTGGGGAATTTCATATAAAAAAATTTGAAAAATATTGTTATTTTTGCAAAATTGACGCTCTTTTTTTGTTTATAGCGCGTGATCAAAAGATCGCACAGGTGATCAAATACCAACAAAAGAAAGCTCTGTTTGTGGGAAAAAAAGGACGTCAAATTTGTTTAGGTACAGCGTCGCACGACCGCGCAATTGTCCATTAAAGTCACGTAGTGCCGAATCGCAAAATACCCCCTGGTCGTTTAGCAGCCAAATCCTCCGGGGCTTAAGTGGTTAAAGTGCCCTGCCTGTGCTTTTCCAGTTCTTTGTGCCTGGGAAACAGAGAATGACCACGGCATCCAAAAATAATTATTTTTGAGCAAAAACGCTTTTAGACGAATTGGTAAACAGCAACAGCAAAATGGAGTTACTTGAAGAACTGAGCGATAGCGATTCGTGGGAAAATTCGTCATCAGGTACGGAAAGTGACGACAGCGATGATTCTGATGTCTCTTTCTGGCACATAGCTCCATTGGAAATTCTGAAGAATAATTTGATATACTTCCCAAATTCCACAAGCTTTGTGCCAGAAAGAGAGACCAGAATCGTCGCTGTCGTCACTTTCCGTACCTGATGATGAATTTTCCCATGAATCGCTATCGCTCAGTTCTTGAAGTAACTCTGTTACTTACCACAGGAGTCCCCAAAAGGTTTACCTATTTTTCATCTGCCCATTCTACATAAACGGATGGATGACATGGAGGGTATGGATGGATGGTGGGAGTAATGATGTTTAAAATATATATTTTTTAAAGTACTCTTGTATGGCACCTAGTGCATGCATGAGCACTGCAATGTAACTGCACTGTCCATTGGACACTACAATTCAAAATCAGAAGGTACAGATGTAGGCAGGTGTTGGGCTGTGCTTTGATTAATTGATTTGAATAATGACCTGAAGGTAGCACTCCTCCAGTGAGGCCGGGAGAAAGGGAAAGGAAAGACAGGTGCTGGTGGTAGGGGACTCAATTATTAGAAGGACAGACAGTGTAATCTGTGACAAAGACCGTGTGCGCCGAACAGTCTGTTGTTTGCCGGGCGCTCGGGTTCGGCACATCGCGGATCAGGTGAACAGATTATTGGGTGGGGCTGGGGAAGACCCAGCTGTCATGGTACACGTGGGTACCAATGACATAGGCAGAGGAAGATGGAGAGTCCTAAATGATTTCAGGGACTTAGGCGCTAAGTTGAGGACTAGGACCTCCAAGGTAGTATTTTCGGAAATACTACCTGTACCTCGAGCCACACCAGAGAGGCAGCGAGAGATTAGGGAAGTTAACGAGTGGCTGAGGAGCTGGTGTAGTAAGGAGGGTTTCGGGTTCCTGGAGAACTGGGCCGACTTCTCAGTCGGCCACCGGCTCTTTGGTAGGGACGGATTGCACCTAAATGGGGAGGGTGCAGCCGTACTGGGTGCGAGGATGGCCAAAAAGTTAGAGGGGCTTTTAAACTAGGTGACGGGGGGGAGGGTACAGATGTAGAATTAGCCAGTGGAAAGCAAGTTTCAGAGGGCAGAAATGGCTCCTATACCCAGGGTGGGTATGGGAAAAAATCAAGAGAGCAGCCTAATAACAACAAATGAGGATATATGTAACCGATCAAAATTAAGAGGTTTGTATACCAATGCCAGAAGCCTGGTCAACAAGATGGGAGAGCTGGAGCTGCTGATGTTTGAGGAGGACTTAGATTTTGTGGGGATAACTGAGACTTGGTTTGACAGCTCTCATGACTGGATGGCGACCATTCAGGGGTATTCCCTTTATCGCAGAGATAGAGAAGGTAAAAAAGGGGGAGGGGTATGTCTGTATATTAAGAACAGTATACAGGTAAATATGAGGGATGATATTAATAATGGAGCTAAGGACGAGGCAGAATCCCTATGGGTAGAGCTTCAAAGGGAAGGCACGGTGGGGAAGGTAATATTGGGCGTATGCTATAGGCCCCCCAACCAGAGGGAGGAGGGTGAGGCGGACCTCATGTTGCAGATAGGATTGGCAGCAAGGATGGGAAATGTCATTATAATGGGGGACTTTAATTATCCAGATATAGACTGGGCAGAAGGAACCGCGCACTCAGCCAAGGCTAGGCAGTTCCTAAATGTTTTGCAGGACAATTTCATGGGTCAGATGGTGAATGCACCGACAAGAAATAATGCGGTACTTGACCTACTGATTACCAACAATACAGACCTGCTCACGGATATAGAAATACGGGACAACTTAGGAAACAGTGACCATAGGTCAATAAGTTTCAGTATTAATTACAGTAATAGGAAACACAAGGGTAATATAAGGACACTGAATTTCAAAAGAGCCAATTTCCCTAAACTGCGCTCTCTGCTAGAAAATATCAAATGGGATAGAACCCTGGGAACAAAGAACACGGAGGAAAAATGGGAGTGCTTCAAGAGCATACTTAACAGGGGGATTGGCCAGTGCATTCCAAAGGGAAATAAATTTAAAAGAGCAAAACTAAACCCTGGGTGGCTAAACTCCAACATAAAAATGTATATTAGTGCTAAAGAAAAGGCCTTCAAAAAATACAAGACTGAGGGGTCATTGGCAGCATTTAAGCATTACAAAGAGTGTAATAAGAAATGTAAAGATGAAATCAGGGCGGCTAAAATAGAACACGAGAGACATAGCGGAGGAGAGTAAAAAGAACCCCAAGAAGTTCTTTAAGTATATAAACAGTAGGAAAGCGAGGCCAGAACACATTGGCCCCATAAAAGACGACAAAGGAAATATGGCCACTGAGGACAGAGAAAAGGCGGAAGTGTTAAATAATTTCTTCTCTTCAGTCATCACAAAAGAATCGGGGGGCTACACTAACCCAGCTTGTAAGGCCGAACTAAATAATACACCCCAGGAAGTGCCGCCATGGCTAACAGAAGATAGACTTAGAGCTAAACTAGAGAAACTTAACATAAATAAATCCCCGGGACCGGATGGCTTGCACCCGAGGGTTCTTAATGAGCTCAGCCAGGTGATTGCCAGACCATTATTCTTGATCTTTAAGGATAGTTTACAGACGGGTATGGTGCCAGCTGATTGGAAAAAAGCCAACGTGGTACCAATATTTAAAAAGGGGCCGAGATATATCCCGGGTAACTATAGGCCGGTCAGCCTAACTTCAGTAGTATGCAAAATTTTGGAGGGGATGTTAAGGGACCACATACAAGACTTTAGTAATGAAAATGATATTATTAGTAGTAATCAGCATGGATTCATGAAAAATCGTTTGTGCCAAACCAATCTATTAACCTTCTACGATGAAGTGAGCTGCCACCTAGATAAAGGAAAGCCTGTGGATGTGGTGTATCTGGACTTTGCAAAGGCCTTTGACACCATTCCCCACAAACGCTTACTGTACAGACTAAGGAAGGTAGGTATGGACCATAAGGTGAGTACCTGGATAGAGAACTGGCTCCAGGGGAGAGTACAGAGGGTGGTGATTAATGGGGAGTACTCGGATTGGGCGGGGGTGGAAAGTGGGGTCCCCCAGGGTTCTGTCCTGGGACCAATCCTGTTTAATTTATTCATAAATGATCTAGAGGAGGGGATATCTAGTACAATCTCAGTATTTGCGGACGATACTAAACTAAGCATGCCAATATCTTCTATGCAGGATGTGGAAACCTTACAAGCGGACCTGAACAAAATAACGGGGTGGGCAACTACATGGCAGATGAGATTTAATGTTGAAAAATGTAAAGTAATGCACTTGGGGGCCAGAAACCAGAAAGCAAGCTACTCACTAGGGGGGGAATCTCTGGGTGAGTCTAGGATGGAAAAGGACTTGAGGGTACTGGTAGACAACAAGCTTTGTAGTGGCATGCAATGCCAAGCCGCTGCAAGCAAAGCCAACAGAATACTGGGATGTATAAAAAAGGGGATTCACTCCAGAAATAAAGAGATTATTCTCCCACTCTACAAGATTCTGGTCCGGCCACATCTGGAGTATGCTGTCCAGTTCTGGGCACCGGTCCTAAGGAAGGATGTGCTGGAACTGGAGAGAGTCCAGAGAAGGGCAACAAAAATAATTAGGGGAATGGAGGACATCAGCTATGAGGAAAGACTACAAGCACTGAACTTATTCTCTCTGGAGAAGAGACGATTGAGGGGGGATATGATATCAATGTACAAATACTGTACTGGCGACCCTAGCATAAGGAACAAACTATTCAGAGAAAGGAGATACAATAAGACACGTGGCCACTCACTAAAACTAGAGGAAAGGCGGTTTAACCTTAAAGTGCGTAAGGGGTTCTTCACTATAAGAGCGGTAAGGATGTGGAATTCTCTTCCACAAGCAGTCGTATCAGCAGGGAGCATTGATAGTTTCAAAAAACTATTAGATGGACACCTTAAAGACCACAACATACAGGGGTATACAATGTACGGTTAAAAGCGGACACACACACACATCATAGGTTGAACTGGATGGACTGATGTCTTTTTTCAACCTCACTAACTATGTAACTATGTAGCACTGTGCCACTTCTTTACGCTGGCAGATGATCATTGCTAAATAATTTGTCCTCTATTATAGGCTCCAGTTTGCTTCCTTGGGAAAGCCAGGAATCTCTTATTGGATGCTGAAATCTCTTAAGTAACCCCCACCAGCGTTCCCTGTTCTGTCTAATTGCTGTACTTTTGCTTACATCAGAGCTTCTGTAAAAATTATATTGCTAATTGCAGTGTATGACTTTTCTTTCTTTGTATTCTTTTCTACCCACTCCTTCTGCACACTTACTGTAACTTTAATCTAGTTAAAAGGTAAAAGGTGCACATTGGCAAAGCAAAATGCAGAGTGATAATTCCCCTGCACTCTCCGGCTAGCCACCTCAAAAAAACTATTTTTGTAGGGAATTGCTAATTAGGAATGTAGCACTGCCCCCTTGAGGGCTGCTGGATTTCTCACCTTTTTGGGTCCCTCTGGGTTACCGGTAGCAACTGCATGCAGAACTTAACACTTTACTTTCTGGCTCAGTCAGTGAACAATCTAGGGGTTGTTGTTTTTGCTGTTTTATTTTATATGGGGATGGGAGAAGGGATGAGTGGGATATTTCAAACTTGAACTATTCACAATGTTGAGGACTTTTATCTGAGAATGTGGCAAGGCCGCAGCTTTATCCTACCACTAGAATAATCTGAGGTAATGTTCTTGAACACTTATCTTCAGGGTACTCGCCTAGCACCCCCTTTCTATCCACCAGCTGACACCCGCCCTCTGACTAATATACTCCGCGGAGTGGCCCCCTTCCTGGTCAGGCCTTTGGACATGATCCCCTGTACTAACGATACTGCTCTTCAGGTTCTCCAATGTCTCAACTCCTCCTAGTCAGCTCTTCTAGTCCTAAGTTCAGCTCCTCACTTCTGGCTCACCAGGCCGACTGCCTGTGGCCATACACCAACCGCTGCAGAAGAGGAGGCAGCCACCACCCTCCTTCTAGGACTCTGCTCACCAGTCAAAGACCCCAAGCACATCTGCTCCTGGCTTTTATACCACACCCCACAATGCACCAAGACAACCAATCTGTGCCAATCACTGGGACTGCATCAAAATCTGTGTGCCCATTGGCCAGGTTTCCTCCACTGTCCAATGTTCCTCCCTATTGGACCAGTGAGGACACTCCCCCAGACCACATGAATCACACACTAAGCACATTATGCAGACCTAACTCACAGATCCTGCTCCCTGTTAAGCAGAGAGCAATATATAATTTACCTGCTGCTCCTCTGATAGGCAGACAAAGCCAAAAACTATACTCCCCCTCTAGCACCTACCTAGGAGGGTGCTACAGGAAATTGGCCTTTTTTCTAGTCTAATAAGCAAGGGATTATCAAACAAATGACACAAGTGCTGGGCATTTCCCTGGGAAACAAAGCAAAAAATGAAACATTCTGTTTGTCAGGGAATAGTAACTTTATTAATACTTTAAGGATAATAGTAAAAATGCAATATTCAAATGAATAACATTCTGGGGAATGTCCTTATTCTGCCCGTGAAAAGGCGCAACTGTGGGATGTATACAACCTACTACAGCAAAATGTATATTTACAAAGAAATGAATGCTGTTTGAATTGCTAGCAAATAAAAGCTTTGGCTGCATCACTTCAATTTGTAATGGGATTCTCTTCATCTATACTAGACTCACATCCTAGACGAGGGTCTAATATAGATATTAATAGGTACCCCTATATAAAAAATGGCAAGGGGTTTCCCCTCAAAATACATACCAGACTCTTTTCTTTGATGAGTATATCATATACTGTAGATGTCAGGGGGGAGACCCCATGGAAAAAATGGCATGGGGTCCCTAAAGTTCAAAACCAGACCCTTTTTTGAGTATGCAGCCTGACAGAACATAAAAAGGTGGGTGAGCCTGCAACCTGCTTCTCCTAAACATTACTAGGCCACATGCCCTCAACATGGGGAGCACCTCGCCAATAGGGCTCCTTTTTGCAAAGCACTTTGTCCCCATGTTGGTAAGGACAAGGGTCTCTTCTCCACAACTCTGGCCTGATGGTTGTGTGGGTCTGCATCAGGGGGTTTATAGGAATCTGGAAGCCCCCTTAACAATAAAGGGACACTAAGATAGAGTACATAGTAATACCCCTACTTATTCACACAAAAAGTAAACAGTAAATAACAATACACTGCTTTTAACAAGTCGTTGATTAAAAAAAAAAAAAATGTCCCACAATGCACATACATCATCAATCATGTCATCCAGCAATACAAATTCAGATAAATTATAATGAATTATACCAGATATCCGCTGAAAAAAAAAAAATCCCACCAACCGATGATCTGATGCCTGCAACCATGGCATCCTTACCATCCTCTCACATCATGCAGCCTATTCACATATTTGAGTTGGAATCCCTGACCATATAAACAAAGGGACTGGGAAAAAAGCATTCAGCCAGTGCCTTTGTAATGCTAGGGTCATCAGCAGGGCCGGTGCTAGACTGTTTTACGCCCTAGGCAAGATCAGCTACTTGCACCCCCCCCCCCCCAAAAAAAGGGAAGGGGTTAAAAACTGCTCTATGTCATATCTGGTGACCCTGATCTGATGGTTCCTCCATGTAATGCTGTCATACCCAGTGATCCCAATGTTCCTCTGTCACATCAAGGGTCCCTGATGTTCCTCCATGTCACACTTGGGGACCCTGATGTTCCTCCATGTCACACCTGGGGACCCTGATGTTCCTCCATGTCACACCTGGGGACCCTGATGTTCCTCCATGTCACACCTGGGGACCCTGATGTTCCTCCATGTCTCACCTGGGGACCTCAGTCCCCCATGGCACACCCAGGGATCCCAATTCCTCATGGCACACCTGGTGACCCCGAACCCCTGTTACACTTGTGACCCCTCTCCCCCATGTCACACCTGGTGACTCCAATTCCCCATGGCATACCTGGTGACCGCAATTCTCTTTCACACCAGGGATACTCCATGTCACACCCAGGGACCCTGATTCCCTGTTCTGGGGACACTTACTGGGCAGTTTGAAGAGAGTGCTCCAAAACGATATGGTGATACCACCTCTCTCCTGCACTTAGAATGAGTGGCTCTGAGGAAGAGGCTAAGCCTCGAAACGCGTCAGCTGTCATCTTAAAAGGACTATGGAATAATACATGGACTATTCCTGACACTAGAGTGATTGATCCTGATATGATTATTTTCTACTTCTGTTTGTGAGTAGCCATTTTTATGTTGTACAAATAAAGCCATATTATTGAGGATAATGCGCTAGGTCGGTGCGCCCTTTTTTGTTTCTTTTTGCTTGTAGTATGAAGAGAGTGGCCTACACTCTGCCCTTCTTCACCATGATCCTGCTTATTCCTTCTCCCAGGATGCTCCTCTCCTGGACCACAGTGCTCACCACAGCTCCAACCGGTTCCTGGTGGAGGGAGAAGCAGCAGTCAGAGAGCTCCACACCTCCTTCATCACCAACATCCTCAGACCATTCCGTTGCCTCGTCGCTTCTGCTCCAGTAAAGGTGCCGCCTTCCAGTGCCGAGCTCAGGTTCAGCTCTCCTCCACTCCCTGCTTAATACCGACCCAGGGAAATGAACGGCTGCCCACCAGCTCAAATTAGAGAGTCACTTCCCGCTCAGGGATTAGGCCGCTCAGCTCCAGACGAAGAGGATCATTATGCAGGTAGCACTCCGGTGGGCTCCTTTCCTGCCCCTTGGGGCTCCCCCAACAATGGTGAAAAGCCAGGGCCTGGTAGTTCTGCCACTGCCCCAGACACCTGGCATCTTCCTCTGTCCCTTCTTCCTCCCCCACTGCCGCCCCCTCCCCTCAGCTCACAAGGATCATTCATAACGGAGAGTGAGTGCTGACTCGTGGCTGGGCCCCTAGGTGGCAATGCGCCCTAGGCGGCTGCCTAGTTTGCCTAGTGGAAGCACCGGCCCTGGTCATCAGCTTTGTTCTTCCAGCAAGTGAAATTCATCGTGATTGATGTCGATCTGCATCCCTAGACAATGTAATTGATAATGGATTTACATCATGGGACTTTTTTTAAACAAAGGACTTATCAAAATGGTGTTTCCGTGTTTTGCTTACTTACTTTTTTTGCTATATGGCTGCTCCCCCCTGGTGACAAGGTAGCCCCCATTTTGAGAGCATGGTGCCTGGTATAGCCCTTACCTGGCCAGTTAGGCTTCATGCTCAGACCCAAGGGACCAGATATAAATTATGCGGGAGCCCTCATGCTGTTTTCTTTGGTATGTGGGGATCATCTTTTACAGTTAAAGGGAACACCCAGCCATGTAAACAAAGGAGCTAGAGATAGTTTAAAAGAAAAACTGCTGGGAGGGTCCCCCTCGTAATTCTTATCAAGTGATTCAGGTCTAATATAAGATTATAGGGGGAATCCATAAAAAAAAAAAAAGGCATGATGTCCCTTCCAAATTCTATGAGTCTGGTATGGATTTTAAGGGGGAATGCCACAACAAAATAAAAGAAAAGCATGCTGTCCTCCCTAAAAAATCTACACCAGATCTGCCTGGCAACCACCCTCCTGAACCATACAAGGCCATATGCCCTCAGCATGGGGGGTAGGAATCAGTGGCAGGGAGGATACTGTAGGCAAAGGACCGTTTCCCCTTGTTAATAAGACCAAGGTCCTGTTTCCCCCCAACTCTGGCTCAGTGATTCTGAAGGTCTGTGAGCAGTGGGCTTACTGGAATCTAAAACATTCTTTAACAATAAGGGAGCACCCAGATACCACCCCCTCCATGTAAATGAGTAAGGGGTACCTCTACCCATTCACACAAAAAATGAATACATAAAAACACACACAAATCCTTTAAAAAAAAAAAAAAAAAAACCTGTCCCATGATGTACATGCATCATCAGTCATGTCGCCCAGTGATGTAGATCCATGTCAATCACACCAAAGGAACAAAAAATGCCAAGACACATTTGATTCCAACAACTGCTTGCCAGCTACTGAAGGCTCCGGTGGAAATAAGGGGGTCGCACCGGCCTTTCTGTATGGTGCCCAGACCCATAAGTTCAACAGCCTGCAAAGCTTTATGGTGCAGGCAGTTTACTGGAGCTGAGAGGGTGTACAATTACTGGAACCAATCCCCCTGTGGCTCCCCCTGAAGTGCAGCCAGCTTCTCCTCCTCTCAAACCGGTTGTCAACTGCTGTCAGGGCACAGGGGATATGGTGTCATGATGGGGAGCAAGGGGGCCAGTAAACATGTAATGTTAACTGGCCCCTTCATTTCCTGAATGAGCACAGTGAGCGATCAGTGCTGAATATTCTTGTGTTCATTTATAACTGGAGCATACTAAATTATGGTTAGACTGCTTTTAATTTGTGAATTAACAGGGAGCCTCTGTACAGAGTACTTCCTGTTCATACATTCTGAGGCTGAAGAGAAAGGGATTGAGGAATCTATGACCTCAACCTCTTTCTATGTTTTAAAAGTGAGACATCAGGAATCTGTTTAGACCCCTGATATCCCCCCCTCCCCCCATTTACCGGGCTGTAAAAAAATTATAAAATAAAAAAGTTATACAAAATAATTACAAAAAACATAATTTTGCCTTATTTACACAGGCCTACTATATTACAGTGTACGCCCATGAAAGGGCTGTTTGTACCTTCATGTGGATGCACAAGTGTTTTGTGCATCCTGATGCAGGCAGGCAGTCCCATTCAGACAGTCCCATTCATTTTAATTGGTATGCAGTGGCTGCACGTACACAACTACAGCCACTGCTCCCAGTATGACACTTGTGTGGGTGCAGGTGCTTGGCCTCAAACACAGTGTGCATTTGGGGCCATGCACCCGCATCCAACACTCCTGGATAGGGGACTGTAAGGTAGGCTGTATGGGTCCCCATGATTTCTAAAAGCAGGTCTGCTTACAGGTCAGCATAAAAAAGAAAGTTACTGGATGAAGTCATAAAAAGGAAATCCCAAATGTGTTTACATGTGCTTAACATAACATTGACATTTAATTAAAAAAAAAAAAGTCAGACTATCAAAACCAGAGTAGGAAGTTATATTTTTTTTCCTGCCTTCCTAGCTTCCTGCCCTGGAACCATATTGTCTCGCTAACCGTGCATGTCTAGGTCCACCATAAATGGCACAAACAATGAGGTAATGCAAATAAGACAATTAGTGAAGCTGACTGTGATTTAAAAGACTGAAAACTTCTTGGCTATTAACTAAGGATGAAAGAGTGTCCAGGTTAGCCAAAGACACATCAGATTCATCCTTGGTGACCTGGTTCCAGTACGTTTTTCACAAAGTGGGACCAGATGATTGGTCCGCAGTGTGAAAGAAGAAATGGTGCCTTTTTTCTTTAGTACATACACTACTGTGCAAACGTTTCTGGCAGGTGTAAAAAAATGAAAAAAAAAAAAATAAAGTAAAAAAGCTTTCAGAAATAGAAGTGTTAACATTTTATTTTTGGTGTCAAATAACATGAAAAGTAAATGAACAGAAGAGAAATCTAAATCAAATAAAAATTTAACGTGACCACCCTTTGCTTTCAAAACAACATACATACTTTTAGGTTTTTTTGCACACAGTTTTTAAAGGAACTTGGCAGATAGGTTGATCCAAATATCTTGGAGAACTATCCACAGATCTTCTGTGGATGTAGGCTACCTCAAATCCTTCTGTCTCTTCATGTAATTCCTGACAAACTCTATGATGTTGAGATCGGAGCTTCTATAGGGGCCAAGCCTTAATTTCCAGAATTCCTTGTTCTTCTTTATGCTGCCAATTGTTCTTAACGACATTGGTTGTATATTTGGGGTCATTGTCCCGCTGCAGAATAAATTTGGTGCCAATCCCATGCCTCCCTGATAGTATGGCATGATGGATAAGTATCTGCCTGTATTTATCAACATTGAGGACACCATTGATCTCAAACTCCATTTCCAGAAATGCAGCCCCAAACTTGTAAGGAACCTCCACCATGCTTCATTGTTGCTTTTTGTGAACAAACTGCTTCCTGCAATTATATCAGATATTTCAAATTGTGACTCATTTGTCGAGAGCACATGCTGCCAATTTTCTGCACCCCAGTACCTTTGTTTTTGTGCATAGTTCAGTTACTTAGCCTTTTTTCCACAACATAAGTATGGTTTTTTGGCCACAATTGTTCCATGATGTCTGGCCAGACATCTCCTGACAGAAGATGGGTGGATCTGGGTCCTACTGGTTTCTTGCCAGTTCTGTGATGATGGCACTGCTGGACTACTTCCAATGTCGAAAGGAAGCAGCATGATGTGTCTTTCATCTGCTGCGTTGTTTCCTTGGCTGACCACTGTGTCTATAGTCCTCAATTGACCATTCTTTGTGCTTCTTGGAAAGAGCTTGAACAGCACATCTTAAAACCCCAGTGTGCTTTGAAATATTTCGCTGGAAGAAACCTTGCTAATGCAGTATAACTACCTTGTGTATTGTTGCTGTGGTCAGTCTTGCCATGGTGTATGACCTATGACATGAAACGGTCTTCCAAAACCTCACCTTAGTAGCAGAGTGTGGCTGATTTCTCACCCAGTTTTAAGCATACTACACAGCTTTTTTCTGTTTCCATTAATAACTGTGTTTCAACCTACATATGAAATTGATGATCATTACCACCAGCTTGTATAATTTATTAATCCTACACCTGACTCTAATCCTAAAAAAGTGTAAGAATTGATCCTGTTTGAAGCCAAAAGGTAGTCACACCAAATATTGATTTGTTTTAGATTATCTTCTGTTCGCTCACTTTGTATTTTGTTAATTTAAAAAAATAAACGATTAAAATATATATTTTTAAAATTCTTACTTTATAGCATTTCTTCACAGCTGCCTAAAATGTTTGCACAGTACAGTATATTCAGCCCAACAGTATTTATACAGTCTCCAGATGTATAAATGCCCATTTTATCTAAAACACTTATCAATCTGAACATTGTGTACACCATTCCCCACCAGAATAAAATGCTCTTTTGCTATTTAAAAATTTGAAAAGCCCGAACCCTATTCCCTAGATATTTTTCCTACCAAACTCTACAATATCTTGTACTGGAGGCCATATCTCCAGAAGGATATAGATACTCTAGAGAGAGTTCAGAGAAGAGCTACTAAACTAGTACATGGATTGCAGGAAAAAACTTACCAGGAAAGGTTAAAGGACCTTAACATGTATAGCTTGGAAGAAAGAAGAGACAGAGGGGATATGATAGAAACTTTTAAATACATAAAGGGAATCAACTCGGTAAAGGAGGAGAGCATATTTAAAAGAAGAAAAACTACCACAAGAGGACACAGTTTTAAATTAGAGGGGCAAAGGTTTAAAAGTAATATGAGGAAGTATTACTTTACTGAGAGAGTAGTGGATGCATGGAATAACCTTCCTGCAGAAGTGGTAGCTGCAAATACAGTGAAGGAGTTTAAGCATGCATGGGATAGGCATAAGGCTATCCTTCATACAAGATAGGGCCAGGGACTATTCATAGGATTCAGATATATTGGGCAGACTAGATGGGCCAAATGGTTCTTATCTGCCGACACATTCTATGTTTCTATGTTTCTATGTTACTGGTAAAAGCTTCCAAACGTTATACAATGTGCCTTTGCTCCACTGTGTCTACGACAAAAATTGTTAATTACTCTTGTTAATGTTTACTTTTGAAGTTAACTCAAAGTAATTGAAAAGAAATGCAATAGACGGAATGGAAGAGGAAAGAATCTCTCTCATCCAGGTCCATGGAGACTAACAAGGATATATGCCTATCCCTAGACCAATTTCTGCTGTTGTAAAACCCTCTGACCAGTTGTGAGAGGGCTTAACACTTAGACCTATGATAAGGATTGACATATGCCTCTCTTTGTAAGTGATACTTCCATCATTGTATGACTTTGCAGCTTGTCATTTTGTCTAATGGACATGCAATTTTTTGTTTTGTTCTGTTATTCTCTTCTATAAAAAAAAAACAAATAAAATATTATTGAAAATAAAAATGTAAAAAGCAATGAATATTTACCTATCCCATGTCCCAGGCTGTCAAACCAGTTTTGGTTGAGAAAGACAGTTGCTGCAGCATCTTCAGCTTTCAGCCTGGATGCCTGCTCTCCTGCAACACTCTGGGTTTCCTTAAACCTGTCCTTTGTGTTCTGCAGTGGCACAGGGGCCTGGAAATCCACAGAGGGAAAAAAAGCAACCATCTTACTTTACTGATAAGTGTTTGGTGGTTTGGGAAGCAGGATAGGTAAGTATTCATAGCTCACTGGTTTATAAATGATATCCCCTAGAACTTATGATCTATTCAGCCCTGCAACATATACACCTTGTGCTCTCAGTTCCTATATTCAGCTTTGCAGAATATACAGCACTAAAGGAATAGATTCTGCTTTTGTGGATGCTCTCAAGAGTATTTAGTAAAGTACATTACAAAACTCATACAGCTAATAGGCTGGGTTTTGGTTTAACGTATTTTCAACCCAAACCTA
This sequence comes from Pelophylax lessonae, assembly GCF_965119305.1. NCBI lineage: Eukaryota > Metazoa > Chordata > Amphibia > Anura > Ranidae > Pelophylax > Pelophylax lessonae. Next base: position 104,508,823 of record NC_138779.1, on the reverse strand, counting down.
AAAGTCATTCCTACTCTTGAGCAAAGAGCTATACATCGTCCTCTAGTGGCATGAAATATGCTGCATTGGCTCTCCCTCTGATTCGTTGATTTTTCACTGAGAGGACCAGGCCATACAGCACATATAGAACGACTAGAGGGATATGTGGTGCTCTAGTGCATCCACTCCAAAGAGCAATGACTTACCATAAAATATGCCCACTTGAGCTCTGTATGTGTTCAGAATAAAGGCAATTGCGATTTAAAGAAAATATAAGATATTACTTTAATAGTCAATGTAAACATACAACAACATTTATCAAGTTCCCCTTTGCAACAGCAATTACAAAAAAAAAAAAAATAAATAACACAACTGCACATACATACTCCTAACACATACCCACAAAAAGCAGTTTGCATTGGAAGAATAAAGCTTTAATCAATAAATAGAAATATAAATTAGACAAAAACAATGAGGAAAAGTATTAAACTAACCATTTAGACCTGAGATATGATAAAGTAAACTGCACACCTTGAGAAAACCCAGTAAGTTGCTGATTAGAAGAACGAAGCAGACTGAAGACCTTGAAGGATACTACAAAATAAAAATATAGAGCATTACAAAAGAAGATCGAGGACATAGAAATAACTGTAATTTGAGCACTATTGTCACATGGCACTACTCCTGTAATCCCTACTTTATGGTTTGTGACATTGCCTTTTTGAGATAATACCATCGTATAGTAGAAAATCTTTCTTTTTTTTTTTAGAGTGTGAATGCTTTTGGCTGTTTGCTTTATCTTAACTTGTCATAACCTTGCAAGATGTTCTGACAAAGTTCTGAAGACTTGTCATATTAAGTACACAGTGGATAAGACTCCAGATTTCTTACATGTTTGCTTGGAAATTGCCAGCCAATAAAGGTATCATTCCGCCTCCTTTTGTATTTATTTCCTTGACAGTTTCCTTTTCACAGGCCAATTTAATACCATCTTATACCTGCCTAAATCTTGTGTAGCAAAATAGAAAGCATAGCTACTGCCATAAAGCGTAGAAAGAAATCATATATGGCCATAAGCAGCAATTGTACTGCCTCTGCAGTGATTGTGATTACCGTTTTGACTGCTTGGTGGATGATGGCAACAACGGACTTAATTCACATGTACTGTATAGCACAGAGCACAGCAGGTAACCATTCCCATTGATCTATGTCAAGATTTCCTCTCTTCCAGGCTCAGCATATAATAGTTTACACTTCTAATAGCTTTGCTGGAAAAGTTAGGTAGAAGCCTTTTTTTTATTATTTGTTATCTTGGTGTTATGTCTCACAGGCTATGAAATTAATTAAATGCTTCACTCTATAACAAGACGACCTAACTAGTGAAGAGTTGAAAAGCCAATTATAGCTTATATGGCATAATCATTAGGAAAACCAGTGCACAGGTCTTGTGTTTATTACTGGATCAGTTTAGGGGCATGAGGACAAGAAGGCGAAATTTAGAAAGACAGCCTGTAATTTTAAATTAGTTGAGACATGTAAGGAATACAAGTAAAGAAAAAAATTGGTAAGTAAAACTATGCTGACAGCAACAATATCAAATAATGAAAATAAGATATAGTGCCTGCCAACTTAAAGTTTCTCTAGAGGTAATTAGGCAATATTAGCATGTGAGATGGTTAACTTTTCAGTGCAAAGCTTTGATTGCATGTTCTAGAGAGGAGAAACATACTTTTATAAGATAAGAGGTTTTTATCATTACAAATATTTAGTTTTATTTCTTACATAAAAGGTATAGATGGAAATATTACAAACAGAAACTCTCACTTTATTAATGTACTCATTGTTTTTACATTTAGAGGAACCCTGGACATTGTTCTGGTTTTGTACAGCGATGGAGCCATAATCCCTAAAAATAATGCTAAGAAAAAAATTAGATTATTGGCATTTTGATTCATACTTGCCTTCACAATTTCTTTCTGCATTCCTTCTCTGGAATTCCCTTCTTTGTGTCATCTGGCACCAACGAGCCCTCTATGCCCCTTACCATGTACGAGTAAAAACTTTATTTTACCACATCCCAAAGGATATCATGACCAGAGCATTTTTTTGCTATTCAGCACTGTGCTACTTTAACTGGCAATAGCTCAGCCATGCAACACTGTACCCAAATTAAATTTATATCTTTTTTTTTTCACACACAGAGTAATTTATTTTGGAAGTATTTGATCACCACTGGGTTTTTTGTTGTCATGCACTTTAGACCAAAAAAGACTTAAAATGCTGAAAAAACAAACAACAATATTTTCTACTTTCTGTTATAAAAACAAAAAATAGCCAATAAAATCAAATATCATCATAAATGTAGGCTAAAATGGTAAAAAAAAAAAAGTGTATATTAAAGGCAACCATTTATTCTAGCCCTCACCTTCACATCCCGTTATTAAGGTTCTGCCAGTAGATTGCTTGTGAAGGAGTCACGCCATTAAACATAGGTTCTGAATCAGCTTTATTTTCATTTTTTAATGATAGTTTAAAAATTATATATATATATATATATATATATATATATATACCACAGCTACATGTGGATTGTGCGAGTTGCTGAACAGCCTCCCCCACAACAGATGGATCTACACAGACTGCGTGTTTGCTTTAACGGCAGCCAGCTTTTCGGGTGAGTGTCCATTTCACAGGGGTGTGGTGGATGATTCTGGAGCACTGTACTGGATCACTTCTTTACTTTTCAAGTCATCACTAATTATTTGTGCATATCTTTGCACTAAACTTTGTGTTTTCACCAATACGTTAATATTGCTGATCCTTTCATGGGACTGTGCATATAAATCTATGTATTTGCTCCTTCTGCTTATCAGGGGAGCCTGATCTGTTAGTTTGCCTGCCACATGTTTCCAGGTGTGATTCACTGGGTCTG